>NC_142337.1:31050000-31363125 GCF_054954075.1 Amborella trichopoda | reverse complement strand
TGATGCAAGCCATCCTTGGAAAGATGGAATTTCTAGAGGCCTCCAGGTCCCCTTCTTAGATCGATTCCCCTTACAGGTGAGGACACAGTTCCAAGGCAAACTCCGCCACCGGCCTCCTAACACAATTTTACCTCCTGTGGGTCTCCCAAACCGACATAGATGCTATGGTGGGCCATTGCCTCAAGAACAAGGTCTCAGGGATGCAGGAGACACCGCTCTATCAAAAGTCATACCCTTTGTATATTGACTAGGTGTTGTTTCACCAAACTACCTAAAAGGGAAACTTCCCCTGTTCAATGGTACCAGCATACTGCCCAGTTCCAAGTAGCCTGTCGAGAGACGGCGACTGACAGATGACTTCTCCTCTGTCAATTTATCGACACCCTTGAAGGGCCAGCCTTCCAGTGATGTGCTCGGTTGCCTCCAAACTCAGAACACACATGGCAGGAAATGGAGCAATTGTTGAGCATGAAGACCATCTAGCTCCTCACCCTGATGTAAGACCCTGGTGAGCCGGTTGACAAGTTCATCACCGGATGGAGAGAGCCCCATGACTGAGGAGGAAGCGATCTAGACTTGCATACGGAACATGGTTCCTGAGATTGCTTTGCATGTCGAGGCGTCCAATCCACCCTCCATGTCAGAGATCATCTCTAAGGCGGTTCGCATAGAAGGATTATTCAAGCACCATGGCAGCCCTCGTCAGCAACCCTCCGCCTCAAATTCTCGCTCCAACAGTCGGGGCAAACAAAAGAAAGTAATCAGCGTGGCCGCCACCATGACTGACACCAAGGGCGTGGCTCCTCAAACCCTAGACCTTTCCAAGGCATAAACGCCTCAGGTCGAGGGCAAGCAGCAATTTTACAACAATGTCCCGCCTCCTAAAAATACTAAGCGAAATGACTTCAGGGCCCAGCACAAGAATAAGGTTTACCCCTTCAACAAGGAGTGGACTCTTGCACTTCTCCAAGTGCTATTAGAATAGAACATGATCCAGTTGCCGGAGGTTGATACAGTAGAGTTGGTCGGGCAAGAGACAAATGAGAAGTACTGTGCCTATCACAAGAGAGTAGCCCACTCCACTTACGACTGCTATAAGCTCAATGACACTATCGAAGACCTTATCAACAAGGGTCATATAAAGCTTGAAGAGTTCAAGAAGGCATTCAGGGTAACTGAGGCTTCTCACACACTAAGGATCTAAGAGGATGACGGGGCACCCGCTATCCTTCCTGCATTTTTGTCCATATTGCTCAAAGAAGGACTCATCACTCTCAAGCCGACAAGGCAGCCTAAGTTCCTGCCTCCAGGGATTGAGAGACTCTAGTGCATGTATCACCAGATACGAGGCCATGATGTCAGCGAATGCACGGACTTCCATAAGATCTTGACAAGGATGATGCAATAGTGCTAGGAAGTTCAAGGCAACCCAAAAGGACACTCCCAAGTCCCTCTTCCACATGTGTAAGAAGACCTCCCAACGCAAGCCCAAGGAAGCACTGAGCTAGACCCTCTGCAGACCCTCTTTGAGGCAGTGCTCCAACAGGGTCTTGTCACTCCCAAGTCTGCTAGGCAGCGGAGGCGTCTTGCCCAGGGCACGAGAAAACTCTAGTGCCCATATCACCAAGTGTGGGGTAACGAACTCAAAGAGTGCTCTGGGCTCGAGGCCATAGTCGCGGAGAAAGTCCAGCAAGGCCACATCGTTTGTGCGATTCTCCTAGAACGCATCCAAGCTATTGCTCTCGCTCGAGAGGAAGCCACATTATAAACCCCTTATGAGCATACACTGGACTCTTCAGAGCCCTCGACCTCTCATCCTTGAGAAGTCTACCATGGGCGTAGTAGGCTCAAATCCCTAAAACATGAGGCGGTCTATCAAGCTAGAGCTACTCTTAAGCCTGATAGGGCGGTCCAGACATCCACTCAAGGATCTCAAAGGATGGAGGGCACCCAGGTCATCCCTCCAAAGGAATCATCCTCCTCAGCCACCAATCGGGGAAGAATTTCTCATGCCCCTTCCTCTGCTGCCAACCTTGCAGGACTTCATTGCAGGCGCAGCTCACCTTATCCTATCATCTAATCAAGTAGACATCTTCGAGTCACAAACAGCTCGGGATTCCTCGGATATGGGTTATGACACTAAAAGCACCCCACCGCGGTCAAAGCCAGGACAAGATTTAAAATATCCTCTGCAAACGTCAAATTTTAGTGATGACGTAAAAAGCTGCCCGAAACATTCTAGTTCTTCTTCTCTTCCCTCCTCTATTTCCTCCACAGGTGCAGCTCGACAGTGCCCGGAGTTCGACACTTTCAACAAAGAGTTTAGAGACACCAGCCTCACCATGTCATAGCAAGAGCGCCTCTGAGAGATGCTGGCCTAGGTGGCAGGGATCTCGACAGTCCATGTCGCCCTGTCAACCCAAGCCAAACCGGGCCATCCTCGAGCTCCTCTTCTAAGAAAGCCTCCCACCTGGTGTAAATCTTTGAAGTACCAGTCGACGCAAGGAAAATGGGTCTAATATCGGGAATGAAGCTACAACCTATACCTCAAAAGTTCAAGGTCCTCAATTTTCCTGATCCTTCACTTTTCTCAATCCTTCACTTTTCACTAAACCTCAAACCTCTACATCCCTAATACAAGTCCCAATTACTCCTCCACCAACCTAGACCTCACTGGCTGAACAACAAAGTCAAGCAGCGTCACAAACTAAAACCCAACCAAAATCAGTTCCTAAGCCTACCCTACCACCCACACTATTGACTGGATCAAGAACACAAAAGATTAATGAGGATAAGTGAAATATGACGTAATTGGGTACTTGAGAAAGCCTTCAGCCCTTCTAAGTATCTATGATGCCCTCCTGCTGTGTAGAGACTATCGTGTGGCTCTGGTTCAAGCTCTTTCTAACCCAGAGGTGTACGAGACTGAAGTGGAACCTATTAAGGTTGACCCGGCCATCCTGAGTGGGTTCTTGACAATCTCGTTTTCTGAAGATGACCTTCAGTTGGGAGGAAAATTCCACAATCTCCCCCTCTTCATGAATGGTGAACTTCACACCTACCCTCTCAATAGGATCATGCTAGATGGAGGGTCAGCAGTTAACCTGATCCCAAGAAGGATCCTCACCAGATTGGGATTAGGGTCTGATGACCTCACTACTACCCAAGTCACTATAGAAGGGTTTAACCAGTCATGAGAAAAGCCAACCGGCACAGTGCACCTTCATCTCAAGATTGGTGACCTCAATTACTATGCCCAATTCCACGTAATTGGCACTGATACCTCTTACAATGTCCTACTCGGTTGCCATTGGCTTCATGATAAGGGGGTGATTCCTTCCATGCTACACCAATGCTTCAAGTAGAGTTGAGATGGAAGACAACACATGGTTTATGCTGACAATAGACTATTCCCTGTAGCTGAGACTCACCATGTCGTACTATTTCATAGACCTTCTAGCACAAAAAAAGTCCAAGGATGATGATTAGAAGTCTATGACAGAGATAGGAGCTATGTCTCATGATGACATTGAGGATCTGGGGCGAATGATCATGGAAATGTTCAAAGAAGAGGAAAGACAAGGCAAGATCCTCCCTTTGACCGCTATCCACCCAAGCATACCTTGCCACCTCTTCAAGCTCATGGTATCCTCTTTTGAAGACAAAGCTTCCCCCTCTACGTCTAATTCGCCAAAACAAAATGACGAGCTAGAAGTAACTCCTGAGCCCGATGAAGCCCCAGAGGTAGACCTTCCAATGCCTACGGTAACCTATACATTAGACTAGCAAAAGGTCTTGCATGTCCCCATTGCTCTTTTAGAAGAAAAACTAACTTATCAATGACCAAGGAAGGTACTCCAAGTTCCATCCTCCTTGAGCAAGGGGATCATAAGCAGCCAAAAGAAGGTCCAACACTTCTTGGGGGTTGTTGGAGAAGTCCAAGAAGACAAGAGTCATCCCTCTAGCTCCAAGGAACACGCCATGGTAGATCTAAGAAGCGAGGTTCGTAACCTCTAGAGCCAACTGGAGGTCATGCGCATTGTTTCCAAGAATTTAAAGGGGTTTGTCCTTGAGACTAAGACTGATGACGAGCTCAAGACCAATGCACCTCGAATCGAAGCCAAAGCTCCCCCAGACTGGAGCATTTATAGCGAGCAGGCTCATGAGAACCATGAATTATGAGCCCCTCTCTAATCAAACACGAAGGGGTAAGGAAGGCACTACTCCTCTATTCGAGGTCATTGAAGCCACAGCAGGCGGCCACAAGATGAAGCAAGGAGTAAGCTATTCTTTCTTGTTTAAAACCATGAAAGGGAGGAAACAATGACATAAAAAGAAAAGTGAAAAGAATTGTTTGATTTACAAGTCAAGAGGGCATTACAAGCTTCTTTCCTTTACAATGAAAAGAAATGAAAAGAAAAAGAGAGAGAAGGCATCATCAAAATCGATCAATTGCTTCATTGATCTTTCCCCTGTACTTTGTAGCCGATGTTTTTGCCCTTTCAATCATGTTCTTTAGCTCTGCTACCAGCCTCGCCTCATGCTCCATCAAGGTGGTCACTTCTCTCAATGAATACTGGAGGACCAAAGTGTTATCAAGATGAACTTTATCCTTTGCTTCCCAATCCGCAGTCTCCTTCTCCAACTTGTCAAGCATCTGTCTTAGCTCTAATATCTTTGCCCTCAGAGCCATCACCTTGCGCTGGCAAGAGATGCCCATCACAACAAGGCCTGATCTAAGGGAGTCTACAACATCCATCTGCAGCAATTGAGTTTTTATCAATTCACTGTAGCGCAGAAGAGAAGACTCCATAGGGGGCAACTACTAGCTTTCCAGCCGCTGTGCAGTTGCTTCTTCTCGCTGAACCTTCACCCTCCATCCCTTCAGAACCATGTCAAGCTCGATCCTCGATCCTTTCATGCCCAGGAATCGTCACCTCATCCTCTGTAAGCACCGCAACCGCAGCCGGAGCAAGTATGGCCTCCTCACCTGGAGCCACTACCTTAGTCTCGGTTGCTCCTCGGTAGGATCCTCGCTCAGGGCTGCGACCTCTCCCTCTATCCCCTCTTCTCAAACCATCTCCACCTCAAGAGGTTCGACACACTCTCTCTATCCTTCTTCGCCCTTATCTTCCACGACGATCATTTCAGCAATAGGCTCTCCCATGGCGCTTACCTCCTCTACAGTCACAGGTGCCGCCGCAGGGTCCTGCAAGCTTGATTTCTCAAGACGTCATGCTTCTGCACCCCGCACAGATCTATCACTTGAGGCAGCCATCTCCTACTGCTCAGATGGCCCCTCTTCAGCTCTTGGGGCTCCATTCTCTTCTATTTTCACAACCTCTACCGGGGTTTCCCTTTCCTTGGCAGTCACGATGACTGTCATAATTTCAGAGGCCCTCGCTATCTTTTCCACTACGTCAAGGCCAACCTCTTCAAGACCAGCCTCATCTGCCCCATTCACTTCCATCGGGATTGAGCCCTCCCCTTTAGCCATGAACATTGCTTCCTGATTCGACACAATTTCAATCAGGGCAATAGGCTCGAAGGCACCAACTTGAACCTCTAAAGGGCCAAGAAAGTGATAAGGTGAAGGAGAAGGTGCAGCCTTAAGAAACGAGGGTGACGGGGAAATGGCAAGAGACACACGGCCTTCCGAAGAAGCCAAGGGAGAGTAGCCATCTCCTAGCTCGCGAACCACTGCGACCTTACCCCCTTTGCTCCTTAAGGCCTTGATTACCTTCTAGGCTAGGACACAAGGAGTCGCTAGTGCGGTCCACTATTTCTCCTATCCTTTCGCTGGCTCAGGCGTAGTAGCTTGCTTTTTCTTCTTTCCGTTCGCCAGCTTGGGCTCAACAGCCTGCTTTTTCTTCTTTCTTTTAGTCGGTACGGGCACAACGACCTGCTCTTTCTTCTTTTCGTTTGTTGGCTCGGCCATATCAGCTTGCTTTTTCTTCTTTCTTTTTGCCAGCTTGGGCACATCAACCTGCTTTTTCTTCTTTCCTTTCGCCGGCTCTAGTGCAGCAACCCGGTTTCTTTTCTTCCCTTTTACCTGCTCAGACGCAACACCCTTCGAGGTCCCAGACTTGGAAGAACTAGCGATTAACTTGCTATGAGAGCCGCTCACTATCAGCTCATTTAAATCCTGGACCAGATATCCTTCATGCCCCAGGACTTCACGACCTTCCTTCCATTTGAAGATAGCAGAGAGGGGCTAAAAAATATGACTAGAGGAGCACTTGAACCTCGGCAAGGCACCTTTGCAAATCCTACTAAGCCCCCAAGAAACCATGTTCCTCCTTCAGAAAGCCTTGACACTTCCCGAAAGGATTTACAATCACGACACAAAGCTTTGCAACCTCCTCAAGCTCGCCAAAAAAGTTCCTAACTACTTGTCTCTGTAAATTTTGGTCGGGATGTTCTGGCCTGAAAACCTTCGCCAAAAGCTTCGACCCTCTCTCTTTAAAAACCCTTCTATTGTTTTACCCTTATGTAAAATAGTAAAGAGGGGTTTTCCCCCTTTGATACCCTGTGGTGCCACAAACTGTCCCAAACAAGCATGAAATGACACTCCGATCCCCAGTTCCTGATGGTAATAAGACCAAGCCGAGACGGGTCAAGCTCGAGGCCCAAAAGAGTTATTGTCACACGTTTTGCCAAAGGCTACTACTGCACGCTTCACAAAGGGGCATAATGCCGTGTGCGCCATCCAACACTTAGTGCCATGTGCATGCCATGGCACTCTCATTTGGACCATAGTCCTGTATTCTCAAGAAGTTCAATTCCTGCACCACAACCTCACTCCTCAGGGAGTCTAGCCTCCGGTGACAGCTCTGTTCCCCATGGGGTCGCATTCCCTCACCACACCACAATCCAGATGCATGACCTTAAAGTGCATGGTCCAAACTATATGACCTTAAAGTGTAGCGGTGGTCTAGTTGCATGACCTAAAACTGCATAGTCCTTGTCTCATGACTCAAAACTGTATGACAACGATCCGTGCTGCATGACCTTAAACTACATAGCCACGGTCTGAACTATATGACCCCAAACTGTAGCGGTGATCTAGTTGCACGAACTTAAACTGCATAGTCCTCATCACACGACTCAAAATTGTACGACCATGGTCCAACTGTGTGACCTGAAACCATAGTACACTTCCTGGCCACATGGCGTTAAAAGGCTTAGCATCGTGGTCCAAACTATATGAACTTAAATTGTAACGGTGGTCTAGTTGCACGACCTTAAACTGCATAATCCTTGTCTGATGACTCAAAACTATATGACCACGATCCGTGCTGCACGACCTTAAACTGCATAGCCACGGTCCGAACTATATGACCCTAAACTGTAGCGATGGTCTAGGTTTACGACCTTAAACTACATAGTCCTCATCACATGACTCAAAACTATGCAACCATGGTCCAGCTGTGTGACCTTAAAACATAGTGCACATCCTGGCCGAACGACGTTAAAAGGCTTAGCACTGTGGTCCAAATTATACGACCTTAAATTGTAGCAAAGGTCTAGTAGGATGCCCTAAACTGCACGGTCCTAGTCGCACGACTTTCAACTACATAACCATGGTCGGAGCTAGATTTAGATTTATGCATGAGTAATACCTACCCCTTTAATGCCTAATTGGTTTGTTTCACACCAACATCCCAATTACAGTCACACCTTACTACGACCCACTATCCCAAGGGCGTTTAGGGCCATTCTTATCCTCTCAACCTTCTTGAGGTTCATCTTTGCTCTGGCCTGTTATCCTCAGTAGAGTCACATGCATTCCATTGCTCATTATCCCTGAGAGGTCACACTGGCCCTCCTAATCCTCAATGAAGTCATGTCCATCTGCCACTCCTCCAGTGCTGCCATCTCTATCTAAACCTCTCTCTTGTGTATAGCCTTAATTATCTTTATCCCCAGGGAGTCAGATCTCTATCCACAACCCATCCCCCATGTAGCGTTACCTACATGATGACCCACACACTGGTCCATGCTGCATGACCTGAAACTCCACAGCACTGGTCCATTCTGCACTACCTTACATTGCACAGCCTTAATCCGTGCTGCATGACCTTAAACTGCACAGCCCTGGTCCACGTTGCATGATCTTAAACTGCACATTCATGGTCCAAACTATATGTCCTTAAACTGTAGTGGAGGTCTCATTGCACGACCTTAAACTGCATGATCCTAGTAGCATGACCCTAGATTGTGTAACCACGATCTAAGCTATATGACCTAAACCATAGTGCATGTCCTTGCCATATGGCATTAAACTGGTCTGCTTAGGTCTAGGAGTAATGACCTTAAAGATGCCCCCAAATACGCGCACATACCCTTTATGTGCATCTTCACCCATATCCTCCCTAACCGACGCATTCGTGTGCGCACAACATCTCCATTTCCTCCCCAGTGAGTCTACATATGCACACACGCCCTTTACGTTCATCTTCACACGTGCATTCCCTAGCCTGCCCATTCGTGGGTGCACACCACCTTTACCATTATTATCGTCTTTTCCCCCAGTGACTCATACCCATGCTCACCAAACGGTGAACCCTTCCGCAAGCCATACTCATCATCAGCTATGGGTCACCATTGTTCACCCACCATCCATTCATCATTAACTCTTCAGAAGGCAACTTAATTCCATCTTCTCAAGTGAGTCAAAGTCCTCACCAAGCTCACTCTATGGCCACCACAAACTGCCATTCATCACCACTACGCTCCAATTGTATGACCCTAAACTATAGTGCACGTCCTGGCCTCATGATGTTAAAAGGCTTCGCATAGGTCTTGAAGACACGACTCAAAACAAGCCTTCACAAAATAAACCGGCAAGGTGTACACCTGGACAAGGGAACACCATGAGTAAAAATGACGGACGGGCATGGTCGCAAAACTATGAGTAAGAGATTTCCGTGGAAAACAAAACCCAGTTATAGTGAAAACCCCAAAAGGGCATTGTGAGCAAAAACAAATGAAACGAGTGGACATGAAGGCAGGTCATGGGTAAAGGAGCCAAGAAATAACATAAGTTGGTTAAAACCGTCCTCACGGTGCCACTTCCCCTGTTCAAGTGTAAACCCGCAAAAGGGCACTTTGACCGACAAGATAGGCTGACTTAGCCGACATTCAATTTCCAAACAGACACAATCCTAGCTAATGCGGTCTGCTCAAAATCATCAAAAGCTAGCACTCAATCGCAACACCAGATGGCTTGCCAGGGAGTGAGGGCCACATAAGATCTCCCACACTTCAAGATGGCTCTCCAGGGGGTTAGAGCTGCATAAGATCCCCCGCACTTCAACAACATGGCTCATCAAGGAGTGAGAGCCGCATAAGATCTCCCAACAATCACAATAACATGGCCCATCAAGAGTAAGAGCCACATAATATCTCTCAATAATCACAACAACATGGCTCATCAGGGAGTGAGAGCCGCATTAGATCTCCCAACAATCACAACAACATGGCTCATCAGGGAGTGAGAGCTGCATAAGATCTCCCCAGTTCAACAACAGCAAGAGTCCTTGAGGGTGAGGATGATGACCAAAAGATCCCTCCAAAAATTCTATGAGCCATCATGAAGGCAAGAAACTGAAGAAGCCAGGTTCCAACCTACCACATGCTTTAGGATATGCCTCCTCAAAATCGCCTAGCCTACATGGGACCAGACTTTCAGGATGGGTCAAAATCCCCCCAGTGGACCCTACTAGATAGAACCTACAAAGACACCTTTAGAATCAAAATCAAACATGGTGTAGCAGCGAAAAATTCTGACCAAAGGTTCATAGCATTTGGCCTTCAGAAAAAGCCGACAAAAGCCTCACGCTTCAGAATAAAAAATGGTCCCTTGAGGGTGAGGACTTTGACTAGATCCCTCAAACATCTCGAATGATTACACTTCTCGATGCTCTTGAAGCACAACATTCTGTGGGGCATGCCATTGAAGATATTTTTCATCAACATGGGCCCCCGCTCAATAAAGCCTAACAAACAGTGGCAATTCCTATAGTCTCATAAATTCCCTAGAATAGGCTAAGATCTTTATGAGGTCTTTCAAAAGTCTCTTGCCAAGTTTCGTCACATTCCGACATGTCTAAAGCAGTGCAGACTGAGAAACAATTCTGCCATAATTGGCCTCTCGCACCCTGAAACGGTTCCTATAACTAGAGCTATCTTTTCGGTGTCTCAAGTAGCTGTGGAGACCACCACCATAATAGTGAGTCTCGGCTACAAGGAATAGTCTCTTATCAACATAGACCATGTGTTGTCTCCCATCTCGACTGTATTTGATGCATTGGTAGAGCGTGGAAGGAACCAACCTCTGATCATGAAGCCAAGGGCGGTCGAGGAGGGCATTGTAAGATGTATCAGTGTCGATTACATAAAATTGAGCGTAATTGTTGAGGTCACCAATCTTGAGGGGAAGACGAACCGTCCCAACTGGCTTTTCTCCTGATTGGTTGAACCCTTGCATGGTAATGTGAGTAGGAGTGAGGTCATTAGATCCAAATCCCAATCAGGTGAGGATCATTCTTGGGATCAGGCTGACTGCTGACCCTCCATCTAGCATGATTCGGTTGATAGGGTAGGCGTGTAGTTCACCATTCATGAAGAGGGGGCGATTGTGAAATTTGCCTCCCAACTGAGGGTCATCTTCGAAAAAGGAGATTGCCAAGCACCCTCTCAAGATGGCTAGGTGAACCTCAATAGGCTCCACTTCAGTCTCGTTTACTTTTAGGTTAAAAAGATCTTGAACCTAGGCCATACGATAGCCTCTAGATAGCAGAAGGGCATATTAGATACTTAGAAGGGCTGAAAGCTTTCTCAAATGACCAATTAAGTCATATTTCACCTTATCCTCATTAGTCTTCTGTGTTCCTGATCTAGTCACTGGTGTAGATGGTAGGGTAGGTTTAGGAGCAGGTTTTGGTTGACTTTTGATTTTTAACACTGGTGACCTTGTTCCACTGATGCAGTCTGGGTTGATGGGGATGTAATAGAGATTTGGATTAAGGATGTAGAGTTTTGAGTTTAAGCTTAGGGAAAAAGTAAAGGATCAAGAAATTTGAGGATTTTGAGCTTTTGATCTGTGGGATGTAGCTTGTTCCCCGATCTTAGGCTCATTTGACTGGTGCTGGATAGCACTTCCATGATTTGCACCATATGGGAGGCCTCTTTAGAATAAGAGCTTGAAGATGACTCGATCTTGGCAGAGGCATCCAGGGCATTAGCAACTAAAAAGAATCCAGCCGCTTAGGCTAGAATACATAGTGATCTGTTGAGGCTGGTGCCTCCGAGCTCTCTGTTTAGACTGTCAAAGTTTGGGTTTATTGAACCGCACCTCTGGAAGAAATAGAAGAGGAAGGAGGAAAAAAAGAGTCAGTATGTTCTGGGCAGATTTTTATGTCGTAGTCAGAATTGGACGTGCGCAGGGGGTATTTTAGGTCTTGCCTCGGCTGTGACCATTGTGGGGTACTTTTAGCATCATCACCCGTATTGGACGAGTCCCAAGCAGTTGATGACTTTGGGATGTCCATGTGATCAAACGAAGGGATAAGGCGAGCCGCACCTGAAATGAGACTCGTATGGTCGATAGTGGAGGAAGAGGCTTGAGAAACTCTTCCTCGATTGGTGGTTGAGTAATGTGGTTCCTTCAGTGGGCTAACCTAGGCCTTGTCTCCATCTGGATCCTTGAGGAGGTGTTCGAGCTGCCCTATCTTGCTGGTGAGTAGTCCTAGCATGGTAGACTTCCTCATGCTTCAGGGACTTGAGCCTACTTCACCCATGGTAGATTTCCCAAGGCAGAGAAGTCAAGGGCTCTAAAGGGCCAAGTTTAGGCTCATAGGGGGCATGTAGTGGTTTTCCTCTTGAACGGGAGCAATGGCTTGGGGGCGTTATGAGAGGATGGCACAAATAATGTAGAATTTCAGGACTTTCTCTACGACTATAGCTTCAAACCCAGAGCATTCTTTTAGCTCGTGGCCCCATACTTGGGGATATGGGCACCAGAGATTTTTTGTACCCTGGAAAAAAATGCTTGGGCTGCCTGGCAGGTTTGGGGGTGATAAGGCTCTGTTAGAGCATTGCCTCGAAGAGGGCTTGCAGAGGATCTGGCTCAGTGCTTCCTTAGGCTTGTGTTGGGAGTTCTTCTTGCCCTGTTGGAAGAGGGACTTTGGGTGTCCTACTTGGTTACCATGAACTTCATGGCCATAGTGCATCTTGATTGCCAAGAGCTCATGGAAGCCAGTGCATTCGCTCAGATCATGGCCTCGTATCAGGTGATAAGAGCACCAGAGGTTCTCAGTTCCAGGTGGCAGGAACTTTTGTTGCCTTGTCGGCTTTGGCATGACGAGTCCTTCTTCGAGCATTATGGAGAATAGTGCACGGAGGATAGCGGGTGCTTCGTCGTCCTCTTGGATTGTCACTATATGGGCAGCTTCAATTGCCCCAAATGCTTTCTTTAACTCTTCGAGCTTTATCTGACCCTTGTTAATGAGGGCATCGATAATGTCTTTGAGCATATAGCAGTCTGGAGTGCGGTGGCCTACTCCTCTGTGATAGGCGTAGTACCTCTCATGTGTCTCCTGCCTGGGTAGCTGAATCATGTTTTTCTCAAGCAATAATCGAAGCAGCGCTGGAACACACTCCTTCTCAAAGGGGTACACCTTATTCTAGTGTTGGATCTAGTAGTTGCTTCAACTTACTTTTTTAGGCAGCTGGACCCTGTTGTATAACTGTTGCTTGCCCTCGGTCTGAGATGTCTGTGCCTTGAAGAGGCCCAAGGTTTGAGGGGCAGCTCCGTTAGTGTCGATCTTCGTGACAGCCACACTAATCACCGCTTTTTGCTGGTTGTCACGACTATTGGAGAGGGAATTCGAACTAGAGGGTTGCAGATCAGATCCACCATGGTGCTTGGACAGACCTTCTATACGAACTTCTTTAGAGATGAGCTCTGACATGATGGGTGGATTGGAAGCCTCGACATGCTGGGTGATCTCGGGTAGCATATTTCGCATGCGGGTCTGAACTGCTTCTTTTTCAGTCATGGGGGTGACATGAAAGGTTGGCAACTCTCTCCATTGGGAGATGAACTTGTCGACTGGCTCACCAGGGTCTTGATTCAAAGTGAAGAGCTTGATGGTTTCCACGTTTATTTGGACTTCATAAAAGCATTGCTAAAACAACTACTTCATTTCTTGCCATGTGTGTACTGCGTTTGGAGGCAGCCGAGCATACCACTATAAGGCTGGCCCTTCGAGAGTCTCGAACAACTGATGGAGGAGGAGAGTTGCCCGTCAGTCACCTTCTCTCGACAAGTCGATTGGAAATGATAAGTATGCTTTGAGGGGATGTAGTGCTATTGAATAGAGGAAGCTTCCCTTTTTGGTAGTTTGGGAAAAAACGACACCTGGTCGATGTACGACATTTTTTGGTAAAGTGGTGCCTCTTGCATACTTGAGACCTTATTCTTGAGACTGTGGGTCACCATAGCATCTATATCAATTTACGAAACCATGTGGGAAGCAGAGCTGTCTTTGGAGACTGGTGGGGGAGTTTGCCTAGGAATTCTGTCTTTACCGGACAGGGAATCGGTCTCATGGTGAGAAGGGGACCTGGAGGCTTCTAGACGATCCATCTTTTCGTGGATGGACTACATCATCACCTCGAACCTGTTCATCCTCATTTGTTGGGCATTGTCGGGCTCATTGATCACCATGACGCTGACCATTGCTTCTGGAAGGTTAGTGCTGGGTGGAGTAGTGGATTATCAGGGTTGGCAAGTCGTATGAGGCAAGTTGGTCTGCACGGGCTCAGCATGCCTCGAATGGACTCGATCCTTGTATGCTGATCGTGTGAGGACCGACTCTTAATGGTCTTGGGACGGTGGCTTCTTAACAGTAATCACCGAGTAATATTACTTGACATACTCAGGTTCTGAGATCTGAAGAGGGAAAAAGGGATTATGAAGAAGGAGGTTAGCAAAGGTGGTAACATAAACTGCCTCAGGCACTTCGTTAGTTGGGATCTGCAAGCGTCTCTTTTGCTTAATCCGGAGGCTGCTATGAACTTCACTCAAGAATCGAGCCAAAGGTTTGGATTGCCTCGTCTTTCTTGAGCACGCCAGGGCTGTGTCCATTAGTATGAACAGAGAACGGGGTCCAAGGGCTGAGGGCACTGGGCTGCTGCCTTGGAGGATGCAAGCTTTCGTTTGACATCAAGCCATTGCCCCAAATTCCTTTGTGGGTCTGAGTACATGCCTGACTTGAGGCGCCTGACTCAAGATGGTACTCTTAGGGAAAACCTTTGCATACCAAGTCTTAAGTTGCTTGCCAGGTGAAAGAAGAGTTTCAGAAAAGGAACTGGTTCAAGACTCCCCCTGAGTCAGGATCAGGGAGGAACCTGCAAAGCTTTTGCATGTGCCCCTTTAGGGTTAGCCGTCTGGGTGACTTGGGGGTCAACCCAGGCTCGGTCAGCTGTTCGACCTTAGGTGGTTGAGACTCACGAGTTGGCATCTATTAGGATCGAGTAAGATCCTATCTCTCACGAGTGAGGCTATTTGTGTTGAGAGGGACGACGAAGTGGTCGACCCTCTTTTGCCCGAGCTGGGGCTTCCTCGAGTTATGGAAAGCAAATGGTTAGCACGCGCAGGGTTTTGCCCGAGAAGACCTAGCCTTGGAAATAAACTCGAAGAAACATGAAAATTTCCCCGAGATGTGGCTCGATTGGATGGATCACGAGCCTTTAAGTGTGTGCAAGAGGTGGAGGTCGTAGGGTCTCTATCTCGGTGTGTCGAACATATTGGTAGAGAGGTTCGAAGTGGTAAAGTAGTATGGGGGCTGACCTTGTGGTGACCCTCAGAGGCGAGGACAACCTGCTTGCCTTTTGTGAAAGCGGATAGGGCATCCTTCTGGCATACTTCAACAATATGACCGGCAAGGGACGTGCCAGTCGCAGGGTGCATGTTGTTTGTGGTAGTAGTTGTGTTGCCAATGCAAGGGGCTTAGGAGGAGGGTCCACCAGGGCGAGGAAGCGGGGAGTCAGGGACCTTTAAGTCCCTTCTCGCACCATTCCAAGAGAGAACCTGAGAGCCGGACTGTGAGTCCTAGCTCAGAATGAGTGTGGGGAAGGAAGCTTGAGCAGTTCACTTCCATGGGATAGTCACGAGTGTGGGGATGAGAAAATCCCCAACTCCGATGAACAAGTAGAATAACCCAGGTGCCATAGACAGTAGTACAGAAAGTAAAAGGTGATACTGATCAAACAAGCTCGAACAGACGAAGGGGTAATAAGTCCTTAGTGGAGTCGCCAAGCTGGTTAGATGTCTCAATCTCAGCTCCCCATATCTAAGTGATCGGGTGACATGTCTCTCGGGTTTGGAAGACCTGGGACCTGAGATCGCTCACTCAGGAATGCCGTTCACTGAACAACTGCAGGTGTCCAACTAGTGAGAGAGGAATTTTAACGTGAGATGGAGAACCACCTCACCTGGGTCTCTGACTTACTCAGACTTACTCGCACGGGCGCCCTCTTAGATCACGACGGAAATCCTCCCAGCTTCTTCAGCTGGTTCGGAATCACCTCCCTTCACTTGTAATCTCCTTGTTTTCTGCACAACATTATCTTGCAAGGAAAGTGGGCCAAAGGACTCACCCTTGTCTTAGGGCAATGCACATTCATAAGTGAGGGTGATGAAGTGGAAGGTTCGAATAAAGGCAGAGATGGGAACTTGATAAGGGGATGAGACTAGCATGATAGCGAGACCAATGACCGACTCATAGTGGTAGCAAGACGGGCATGGTACTTAAGACTAGCTTGACGACAACACTACTCGAAACTGAGGTCGATATGACTCTCCAAATCTTGTGTGGCAGCAAGATGGGCATGGTACTTAGAACTAGCACGACAGCAATACTGCTTGACAGCTACCCAATATGGTAATGTCAGGCTAAGTCTACCCTCGGTCAAGTGAGAAGAGAAAAGAATGAGGAGGGAGCAAGAAATGATGCAGAGACGGGGTTCCGACGGCATTTAGGCATCTCCATTAACAGCCTTGGAGTAGCAATGTCACAGCCCTTAGACGGTGCTAGACACTACTGCTCACGGTTGGAGGATGAGCAGTGAACTATAGGCACCCCTAGGCATCACCGTTGGCATCATGAGAAGGTAACACACCCGTTTGTAGGTGACGATAGCCTCTTGTGAAGCACGCGGTGAAAGCCACTTGTGAAGCACGTGTCGATAGTTCCTTCTGAGGGGCACGACAATAGGTGTGGGACGCAAGAGAAACTTGCGGAATACAATGGGGAACCGAGCTCACGAAAAGAGGCCTACATATCGTAATAAGAATTGTCGCAACCCTTCACAGGTGGTAATAGGCATCGACATCTACGATGGGCACGCAATAAGGGAGGATCCCAGCGAGTGGCAATAGGCTTCGCCGTCTGTGCTCCTCGCTGAGACGTCGAAGACACATCTACGCACAGTGATGAGCAGCGCTGTCTGCAAGTCTTACCGAGAGATAGAGATGGACAAAAAAGAGAAAGAAGCCCGTGCATGATGCTGCCGTCGCCTTGCGCGACTGGTTAGGTGCCTCGATCTCGCCTTCCGAATCTAGATAATCTGGTGACATGTATCTCTAGTTACTGGCGGACCAAAGATGAGATCGCACTTTCATAACCTTGCTCGAGAGTAAGGGCAGGTATACCAACTAATGAGAGAGGAATTGAAGGTGGGTTCGGGACTTACTTGGGCTAGCTTGCACGGGCGGCCTCTTAAATCACAAAGAAAGCCCCCTAGTTGCTTTAGCTGATTCAAAATCGTCTCCCTTGACCTGCAATCCTCCTGTTTTTTGCACAACACTTCTATAGTTAATTTGTAAGACAAGTAGGTCGTAGAGACCCACCCATGTCTTAAGGCAACGTACGTTCATGCGAGGTGGTAATGAAGCGTAAGGTTTAGATAAAGATAGAAAAGAGAAGAAAACTTGACGAAGAGGCGAGACTAGCATGACAGTCGAGGAGTTATCGACTTAGAGTGGTAGTAGGACAGGCATGGTTCTCAAGACCAGCACAACGGCAATACTACTCGAAATCGAGACCGATATGGCGGTGCTAGGCTTAGTCTACCCTCAATCAAGAGAGAAGAGAAAAGAGAATGAAATAGAAGAGACGAAATGGTAGAGATATGAGGTCCCAATGACGTTAGGCATGGCCACTCACAACTGTGAAGTAGTAGCGTCGTGGCCCTTAAATGGCGCTCGACACTACTGCTCATGGCCAGAGAATGAGAAATGAACTACAGACGACACTAGGCATCGTCGTGGCAGCACAAGAAGACAACATGTCCTCGCACGGGCGGTGATAGTTTCTGATGAAGCGTACGACGATGGTCATTCATGAAGCACACAGCTGTAATCCTCACGAGGCGCACGACGATAGGAGTGGGACGCATGAAGGACGGTGATGAATGCCAAACATGAGAAGGAAGCGCGTGGACAGCGGAAGACGTTGCCGAGGTCTATAGCAGGTGGAGATGAGTATTGTCGTGTTCTATAGACTCACAACAGGGAAGGACCCTAACGAGCTACAACGGGTTTTGCCATCTGGATTCTTCACTAAGACATCCAAGCTACGTCTGTGGACGGCGATGGAGAGCGCCTTCTATAGGCCCCACTGGACGAAAGTGATAAAAGAAAAGAGTGAGAAGGAGGCTCGCGTATGGCACTGCCATCACCATGCGTGAGTTGTGTGACCCTAGGGGAGGCATGCACAGCACTGTCACTGTCGTGCAAGCCATCAGTGAGGGACTCAGGCGGAGAAGAGGGAGAAGAGAGGAAAGAAGAAAGAGGGAAGAAGAGAGAAAAAGAAGAGAGAGCAAGTTTACCTCGACCCTTGGGGTACCGACCAAAATTTTCTCTCACCTCATCTCTCTCTCTCAAACGTGACCCAACAATGAGAAGAAAGAGAAACTTGTATTAAGTAAAAACTCTTTCTTTTGTGAAAGGTTGAGTCCTTGATGCGTACAATGCTAGTACGTATCTATAGAATTTGTCCCAAATATGGGTGGATGATCAAAAGTAACCTTAATTACTAAAAATTAAGATTAAATTGAATTAAAAGAAATTAGAAAATAGGGTACAAAATGACATATTTGTCCCTTCCTAACAATTCATGGAATTCCAAAACAATCCTTATGTTGCCGTATAACTTACGTGATCTTGCTTGGCTGATCCAAGGGCGTTTTGATGCCTGGTTGATCATAAGATGATTGTTTTCTTGTAAGGCTCGGCATGGAGATCGATTTGATACCAACTTCGAGCCATGGATCATGCTTTCAATGTACGATCATGTGACTTGATATTTGAATAGATCATGAAACTTCAGATCAACAATGAACTTGTTCCTTGATTTTTTTTTTGTGATTTCTTCGTTGAATTACACTGAGCATACCATTACGATTGCGAGAAAAGAAACGCAGCTCGATTCCGGGCCCAAACGAAGATTTTGTAACCTTTGAAGTTTTGTCAGAATCTGGAGATTCGGAGATGGACTTTGCAATCGCTTCATCAGGTTCATGTGAAGAATCCGACCATTCATCACGCACGGGTTTCGGGTTTGAGGTAGCTTGAGACCCTACGCATACGATGGAATTGATCTTGCATCGATCGACCCGATGTGCGGCGTGATTTGGCCGCTCGAGCGAGGCCCGATGCTGCTGAATTTCCTGGAACTTCTTCACGGATCAACATCTTCTCTATAGCTTTTCTTGGTGTTCGGGAGTCATCATGGGACGTGCCACATATCGAATCGCTCGTCTTGACTAGACAAACATGCTCACCAAATTTAAGTACAATCTAACTTGGGATGGGTGAGATATGAGCGTCGAAAGACACCAGTCGTGACTATCCCTTCCATGACATGGAGTTGTAGGGTGGCTGCATGGGAATAGCGTGTGACCCCTCCTGTTTCACTCTTTTGCCTATAACTTATTCTTGGAGTGTCCATTATGGCTGAAATTTGACCCCTGGGGTTCTCAAATATGCCGGATCCAATGGTAATGGTCCCAACACAATTTGAGACACTGAAAATATATCTCTGGTTATAGGGGCCATTTCAAGGTGCTAGAGACCGATTCTACCGGAACTATTTCTCAGTTTGTACTGCCTTCAACATGTCAGAATGTGATGAAACTTGGAACGAGACTTTCGAGAGACCTCATCAAGATTTTGGTCGATTCTAGGGCTATTTTGAGTCTGACAAAATTTCCACTGTTTGCTAAGCTTTATATAGCAGGGGCCCCATGTTGATGAAAAATACCTTCGAACAGCATGCCCCGCCGAATGTTGTACTTCGAGAGAATTAAGAAGTGCAATCATTAAGGAAGTTTGAGGGATCTTGTTGAAGTCCTCACCCTCAAGGGACTATCAGGCTTTTTTCGAAGGAAAATGCTATGAATCTTTGATCGGCATTGTTCGCTGGTACATCAAGTTTGCTTGTTATGCTCAGGGTATCTGTGTAGGTCCCGTCTAGTGGGGTCCAGTCGAGGGATTCTTAACCATCCTGAATGTCTAGTCCCATGAGGTTAGGGGTTTTAGCGAGACGTACCTTGAAGCTTGTGGCACGCTGACCCTAGCTTCGTCAGTTTCTTGCCTTCGTGATGGTCCCTTGTATTTTTAGAGGAA
Organism: Amborella trichopoda; assembly: GCF_054954075.1. Lineage (NCBI taxonomy): Eukaryota > Viridiplantae > Streptophyta > Magnoliopsida > Amborellales > Amborellaceae > Amborella > Amborella trichopoda. The sequence goes on along the minus strand of NC_142337.1, from coordinate 31,343,426 downwards.
ACTTTTAGTAATCACCCTCACCCTCAAGGACTCGTGTTGTTTTTAAACTGGGGAGATCTTATGCAGCTCTCACTTCTGATGAGCCATGTTGAAACGTGGGGGATCTTATTAGGCTCTTACCCCCTGATGAGCCATGAATGTTGGGAGATCTTAAGCTGCTCTCGTTCCCTGATGAGCCATGTTGAAACGTGGGGTATCTTATGCTGCTCTCATCCCTTGATGAGACATGATTTTGAGGAGATCTTATGTGGCTCTCACTCCTTGATGAGCCATGTTGAAACGTTCGGGATATTATGCAGCTCTCACTCCCTGACGAGCCACGATGGTTAGGAGATCCTATGCGGCTCTTACTCCCTGATGAGCCATGTTGTTGAGAGATCTTATGCGGCTCTCACTCCCTGATGAGCCACCTAGCATGCGACTAGATGCTAGCTTTTGAGGATTTTAAGGTGACCTCATTAGCATCGTGGCTATTTGGAAATTGAATATCGGCTGGGGCGGTGGTCATGCGTCAGCCTATCTTGTCGGTCCAAGCGCCCTTTTGTGGGTTTTCACTTGAACAGAAGAAGTGTCATTGTGAATACATTTTTCACTAACTTCTTTTATTTCTGAGCTCCTTTACCCTTGACCTACGGTCACGTCCACCCTTTTCATCCTTTTTTACTCATGATTCCCTTTTAGGGTTTTCACCTTGCCTGGATTTTGTTTTTCCACGAAACTCTCTTACTCATGGTTTCGTGACCATGCCCGTCTGTCATTTTTACTCATGGCACTGCCTTGTTCAGGTGTACACCATGCCCGGTTTTTCATGTGAAGGAATATTTAGAGTCGTACCTTCAAGAATTGTGTGAAACCTTTTAATGTCATGTGTCAAGACGTCGACTATAGTTTAAGGTCATACAACTAGACTGTAGTGATGGTGAATGGCAGTTTGTGGAGGCCACAGAGTAAGCTTGGTGATGACTTTAACTCACTTGGGAAGATGACCTGAAATTTCCTTGTGAAGAGTTGATGATGAATGGATGGTGGGTGAGCAATGGTGACCCAATAGCTGATGGTGAGTACGTCTCGTAGAAAGGTTCACTGTTTGGTGACATGGGTAAGACTCACTGGGGGAAAAGATGGTAATGATGGTGAAGGTGGTGCGCACACATGAATGGGCCAGCTAGGGAAAGCATCCATGAAGATGCACATAAAGGGCGTGTGTGCGCATATGTAGACTCACCTGAGAGGAAATGGAGTTGGTGTGCACACACGAATGGGTTGGTTAAGTCAGACATGCATGAGGATGCATGTAAAAGGTTTGTGCGCATATGTGGGGGCATTTTTAAGGTCATGCCTCTAGGACCTGAGCAAAGCAGTTTAATGTCATGCGGTAAGGACGACCACTATGGTTTAAGGTCTTATAGCTTGGACCGTGGTTATGTAGTATAAATTCATGCAACTAGGACCATGCAGTTTAAGGCCATGCAACGAGACCTCCGCTACAACTTAAGGTCATATAGTTTTGACCATGGCTGTGCAGTTTAAGGTCATGCAGCATGGACCGGGGTTGTGCAGCTTAAGGTCATGCAGTACAGACCAGTATGTGGGTCGTCATATAGGTAAAGCTACATGGGGGATGAGTTGTGGATAGCAATTTAATTCCCTGGGGATAAAGATAGTTAAGGCTATACACAAGAGAGAGGTTTAGAGAGAGATGGTGGCACTCGAGGAGTGGCAGACAGATGTGACCTCACTGGGGATTAGGAGGGCTAGTATGACCCCTTGGGGATAAGGAGAAATGGCATGCATGTTGCTTGCTAAGGATGAAAGGCCGGAGCACAGTTGAACCTCATGGTCGAGAGGATAAGAAAGGCCCTAAACTCCGTGCGAATAGTGGCCGTAGTAAGTCATGACTCTCACGGGGACATTGGTGTGAAACAAACCCGTTAGGGGTTAAAGGGGTAGGTAAGACACTTCCACACATCTAACTCCACTGAGGACGTTTAAGAAACACCCTTTTAGTGAGGAGGTGGTCAATCTCCCAATTGGAGTTGTTTGTGTGGACCATTTGTCGTGTGGTGCTTTACAGTTTTAGGATCTTGTAGCTCGGACTATGGCTATACAATTTAAAGTCATACGGCTAGGATCGTGCAGGTTAAGGTCGTGCAACTAGACCTTCGCTACAGTTTAAGTTCATAAAGTTCAGACCGTGGTCGTACAACTTTGAGTCATACGACAAGGACTATGCTGTTTAAGGTCGTCCAACTAGACCACCACTACAGTTTAAGGTCATATAGTTTGGACCATGGCTGTGCAGTTTTTAAGTCGTGCGACTAGGACTATGCAGTTTAAGGTCGTGCAACTAGACCAGCACTATAGTTTAAGGTCATATAGTTCCGATCATGCAATTTAAGGTCGTGCATCTGGACTGTCATGTGCTGAGGGAATATTACTTTATGGGGAACATAACCGTCATCGAAGGCTGGACTCCTTGAGGAGCGAGGCTATGGTGCAGGGAATGAACTTTCTAAGAGTACAGGAAGATGGTCCAGCTGAGGGTGCCATGTCATGCGTGTGGCGCTAAGTGTCGGATAGCGTACGCAGCCTTCGATCCCTTGGTGAAGCATGAGGCAGTCGCCCTGCAGTAATAATTCTTTCGACGAGGTGCGCGGCGATGGCCCCTAACAAAGGCATGCGGTGATGGCCCTTGACAAAGGCGCATGGTGATAGCCCTATGGCGAAGGGGCGCGGCAACGGCCCTCTATCAAAGGTGCGCGGTGACGGCCCTCTGACAACGATGGCCCTTGATGAAGGCGCCGGACGATGGCCTCTAGACGAGGCGCACGACAATAGTCCTTTGATGAAGTTCGCAACACTGTCCTTTGAATGAGGCTTGCAGCGATGACCTTTTTGGGTTTTGGGCTTTACCCGACTCGGCCTGGTCTTACTATCCTCAGGAACTAGGGATTGGAATCTCATTTCATGTTTGTCAAGCAAAGTTTGAGGCATCATTGGGTATAAAAGGGCGAAAAACGCCATTCATTATTTTATCAAAGAGTAAAACATGTTTTAGAGAGAGAGACAAAGCCTTTGGCGAGGGATTCTTCGACAGGAACTTTCCAGCCAAAACTTGCAAAGACAGGCCTTTAGGAGTTTTTCGGGCGAGCTTCAAGAGGTGTTAAGCTTCGCAGGCTGATTGCGAACAATTTTCTATAAGTGCCAAAGCTTTCTGAGCAAGGAAGAGGGTTTCTTAGGGCCTTAGTAGGATTTACAGAAGTGCCCTGCCAGGATTCGAGGGCTCTTCCAGCTGTTTTGCTGCTGAGGAGGTCACAGAGAGTTTAGAAGGCTTTGTCAGTCTTCTGATTGTTAGAGGAGAAAGTGAACAGGCCGCAGTAGGCTAACCTAAAACTTAGTGGAATTTCGGTGAGCTTTGGTGAACTACTAAAGTGGGAAACTAGAGGGAAGGGAAGCCCCGCAGGGTTTACAGGGAAGTCTTCAGGGTACTTTTGGTGGTTTCGCTAACTCTAGTAACCAGTAGAAGGCGGGGAAGTATTTTCCCGGTGAACAGGAGTGGATTCCCGGTGAGGAGGGGAAACGTCGATGGGATCTCGAAGGGTTGCAGCACCATAACGGTCAAAGAGTTTTAGGGTTGTGGGATGTCAGTCCACGTCTCAAGTGTTAGGCGGCGTGCCCAGATTTCAAGGGACACACGTGCAACCCGTGCTGACAGCTGGAGCGAGGCATTAATAAGCCTTGGTCGTGAGACAGCAATAGGCCTCGGTTGATTGCGAGGTGATGATACCATCCTAGTGGCAGACGACCACAATCATGCCTCTGGCGATAATTAGTGTCTTTAAAAAAATGTCTTCTCGATGATCAGCTGCAGTCAGGAGGTAGGTTTCTTCAAATAGGGACCTTATGGTTATTGAGAATGAGGGGCCCCTTATTACTGAGAATGAACCGCATGCCTCTCCTCAACCTTCTATCTTTGGAGGTGAGAGCGAGTATGACCTGATAATCATGGGCAACAAGGCGATCCCTCTTGCCTCCTTAAGGGGGAGCCGTGCATCTTCTGCTCAAAGGGAACCTATCATAGGCTTCGCATTTGTAGTCTCCTCCTTTTCAGGACAAGTTATTCATCCTCTTGTCTGGCGCATTCTAGGAGGCTTTGTTGTTTCCCAGGGCATGATGCCTTTCTCTGCACAACTCACCAGACTCAATCGCCGTAATGTTTCCACAAACAACGAACGTGATCTTCTTAGAGCCGTGTATCAACGTTTCAACCGGGTTTATTTCTTTGAGTTGATCTTGTTCCCCTCTTTGGCGAAGAGGCTGATAGACAACCTTTTAGACTTCGAGCTTCGTGCGTTGACTTGTTAAAAATGAAGGTGACTGAAATGGCTCAATAGGCTCGGGAAATTCTATCTTTAGGAGAATCAACCTCTATTGAGAAATATCCCTCTATTAGGCGTTTACTTGAGTTCTTTCCTAGGCCTTTGACTGTCACCGATTCCATGGCGGTGCACTTGGGTAACCTTAAAACCAACTTTCTTGTGCGTCAATTTGTTCACCAAGATTTTGAGATTTTTCCTTCGGAGGTTCCTTCAATTGTTTAAGAAATCACATGTTTTGAGAATGACATTGACATGTTATTCTTGAATGCAACATCAAAGATTTGGAAAGCTTTCTCGCTATGGCCCATGAGGTAGGAAAAGACCCATTTTCGCATCAATTGGTACATGGGGAATACCCTCCTTTAGTCAGAAAGTATGCCCTCCTTCTGGCGACGGCCCCGAAGGATGGAATCAAATGGACACAACAAGACCATTACAGGCTTAGTCTTGAGGCTTGAGTGAACACTCTTGTGTATAAGTCTTTTTGCACCAATTGATAATGTTGACAATTGTATGAATTTTCAGTTTTCCTTTTTTTGTTAGAGTTTTGTGCAACATGTCTTTCACTCTTCTGTCTTCTTCTATTTTATTACTTTTCATCCTTTGTTAGTGTGAGACAGGAAAGAATATCCCACCCCTTGCTTTGCCTTGTGGCAACCTGCTATGGCTTCAATGACCTCGAATAGGAGAACAGTTGCTTCCTCCCCCTGTTCAAAGACACCGGAACATGGAGCACCTTCCTTGGTGGTTGGTATGCAAGTTCTGCTTCCAAAAAGGTGAAGGGGACATGCAGGACCTTTTTCTAGTCTGATGTATAGGTGACCCTCGGTGCTGAAATGTCTACCTTCGGGGCTTCCTCAAGCTCGGGGGCTGCTTCTTGCTCGCCATTTTGTTCTAGCGAATTAAAAGTAGAGGGGGAAGCTTTGTCTTTATGAGAGGATACCATGACCTTGGAGATGTGACAAGGTATGCTTGGTTGGATAGGGGTGAAGGGGGGGATCTTGTCCTATGTTTCCTCTTCTTTGAACATTTTCGTGATCATTCGCCACAGATTATTCACATCATCATGAGACGAAGGTCCTGTCTCTCTCACAAGCTTCCAATTATCATCCTTTGACTTTTATGACATTGGAAGTTCTATGAAATAGTACTTAGCGTTGGTATAATGAGTCTCAGCTATAGGGAACAGTCTTTTATCAGCGTCGATTGTGTATTGCCTTCATCTCGGTAGTGCTTGAAGCATTAGTGGAGTGTGGAAGGAACCACCCTCTGGTCGTGAAGCTAAAGACGACTATGAAGGACATTGTATGAGGTATCGGTGTTGATTACGTGGAATTGGGCATAATCGTTGAGATCACCAATCTTGAGACGAAGGCGCACTGTGCCGATTGCTTTTCTCCTGACTGGTTAAACACTTGCCCAATGATGTGGGTAAGAGTGAGGTCATCACACCCTAATCCTAATTGGGTGAGGATCCTTCTTGCGATCAGGTTGACTGCTGACCCTCCGCCTGGCATGATCCAATGAGAGGGTAGTCATCAAGTTCACCATTCACAAAGATGGGCAATTGTGAAATTTTCCTCCCAACCGAAGGTCATCTTCGGAAAAGGAGATTGTCAGGCACCCACTTAGGATGGCTGGGTCAACCTCAATGGGCTTCACTTCGGTCTCGTATTCCTTTGTTTTAGAAAGAGCTTGAACTAGAGCCATACGGTAATCCTTAGACAACAACAGGGTGTCATATATACTTAGAAGGGCTAGAAGCTTTCTCAAGTGTCCAATTATGTAATATGTCAGTTTATCCTCATTAGTCCTTTGTGTTCCTGATCCTGTCGCTGGTACGAGTGGTAGAGTAGGTTTAGGAATAGTTTTTTATTGAATTTTGGTTTGTGGCACTGGCTGACTTTTTTGTTCAGCCGATGCAGTCTAGGTTGATGAGGAAGTAATAAGAGCATGTGTTAAGGATGGAGAGGTTTGAGGTTGATGTTTACAGGAAAGCGGAGGACCAGGAAACTTGAGGGTCTTGGGCTTTTGAGGTGTGGGCTGTAGCTTCATTCATGATCTTATACCCATATGCCCCGTGTTGGCTAGTACTTCCAAGATCTGCACCACGTGAAAGGCTTCTTTGGAATGGGAGCCTGAAGATGACTTGGTTTTTGCTCGGGTTGACAGGGCATCAGCGGCTATTAAGAATCTAGCAGTCTGAGCCAACATCTCTCTGTGGCACTCTTATTGTGGCTAAGTGATGCTTGTGTCTCCGAACTCTTTGTTTAAAGTGTCGAAGTCTGGGCACCGTCGAGCTGCACTTGTGGAGAAAATAGAAGGGGAGGGAGGAGAAGAAGAGTTAGAGCATTTCAGGTAGCTTTTTACGTCATCGCCGGAGTTGGACATGCTTAGGGGATATTTTAGGTCTTGCCCCGGGTTTGACTGTCGTGGGGTGCTTTTAGTGTTGTCACCCATGTTCGGGGAATGCCGAGCTATTGGTGATTCGGGGATGTCCACCTGATTGGACAAAAGGATGAGGTGAGTTTCACCTGGGATAAAGTCATGCGAGGTCGGTAGGGGAGGAAGGGGAGGAATTCTTCTTCTACAAATGGCTAAGGAGGACAATTCCTTTGACAGGCCGACCTAAGTGCCTACCGTCTCCTTTGGGATCCTTGAGGGGGTGTCTAGACCACCCTATAAGGCTGGTGAGTATCCCTTGCTTGGTAGACTACCTCACGTTTCAAGGATTTGAGTCTACTCGTCCCATGGTAGACTTTACAGGGCTGAGAGGTCGACGACTCTGATGGGTCCAGTGTATACTCAAGAGGGGCTGGTAGTGTGGCTTCCTTTAGAACGAGACCGATGGCTTGGACACGTTATTGGAGAACCACACAAACGATGTGTCTCTACTGGACTTTCTCTACGACTATAACTTCAACCCCAAAGCTTTCGTTGAGTTTATGGCCCCATACTTGGTGATATGGGCACAAAAGGTTTTTCGTGCTCTAGGCAAGACGCCTCGGCTGCTGATAGGCTTGGGAGTGACAAGGCCTTGTTGGAGCATTACCTTGAAGATGGCTTGTAGAGGTCTAGCTTGGCGCTTCCTTGGGCTTGCGTTAGGAGGTCTTCTTGCTCATGCAAAAAAGGGACTCGAGGGTGTCCCTCTGGGTTTCCTTGAACTTCCTGGCACTGCTGCATCTTCTCTGCCAAGAGCTTGTGGAAGCTAGTGCATTCATTGACGTCATGGCTTCATATCTGGTGATACGCGCACTAGAGGTTCTCGGTTCCCGAGGATAGGAACTTGGGCTGCCTTGCTGACTTAGGAGTGACAAGCCCTACTTCAAGCATTATGGAGAAAAAAGCACAAAGGATAGCGGGTGCCCCATCGTCCTCTTGGATCGTGACTATGTGAGAAACCTCAGTTGCCCCGAATGCTCTTTTCAACTCTTTGATCTTTATTTGACCCTTGTTGATAAGGGCTTCGATCATGTCATTGAGATTATAATAGTCATAAGTGGGGTGGCATACCTTCTTATGATCGGCGCAATACTTCTCATTTGCCTCTTGCCCAGCCGACTTCATTGTATTAGCCTCTGGCAACTGTACCATATTCTGACCCAATAGCAGTCGCAATAGGGCAGGTGTCCACTCTGTGTTGAAGCGATAAACCTTATTCTGGTGTTGGACCCAGTAGTCGTTTCACCTAGAATTTTTTGGAGGCGGGACGCTATTGTAGGACTGGTGTTTGGCTGCGGTCGGAGATGCCTATGCCTTGGAAAGGTCCAGGGTTTGAGGAATCGCTCCTTTGGTGTCAGCCACGGTGACAGCCATGCTGATTACTGCCTTTTGACTGTCCCGACTAATGGCGCGAGAGTTGTCTGTTGAACAGCGGAAGGAAGAGGAGGAGTCTGTCAGTTGTCGTCTCTCGATAGGCCGCCTGGAAGTGAGCAATATGCTAGTGCGGAGACGTAGTACTGTTGAACAGGGGGAGCTTCCACTTTTGATAATTCGGAGGGAAGGGTACTTGGTCTATGTATGAAGGGTATGAATTTTGATAGGGCAGTGTCTCTTACATGCCTGGGACCTTGTTCTTGAGGCTATATGCCAACATAGCATCTATGTCGGTTTGGGAGACCCTGTAGAAGGTAAAACTGCCTTGGGAGGCTGATGGAGGAGTTTTCTTAAGAACTGTGTCCTCACCAGTTGGGGGATCGGTCGAAGACGAGGACCTAGAGGCCTCTAGGCATTCCATCTTTCACAGGATGTCTTGCATCATTTCCTCGAAATTGTTCATTGGCTCCTCCTGAGCGTCATCAGGGTCAATGATCACCATGACACTAACTGTCTCTTCTAGAGGGTCAGAGCTTGGCGGGACATTGGACTGTCGGGGTCAGCATGTGGTGCATGGAAAGTTAGTTTGGAAGGGTTCAGCCTGCCCCGACTAAACTCGAGCTTTGTATGCCGATCTTGTGAGGATCAGTTCTTAATGGTCATTGGACCGTGGCGTCTAAGTAATGACGAACTAAGAGTACTCTTCAACGTGGTGTAGACACCCCATTTTAAATCTTGCAAATTCTATGGTTTCTTGAACCCTTAGGACCACACTCAACCAATTAAACCCAAATACATAGTTCACATAGCCCAACTTGTGATCTGAAACCAGTTTTCTTGCCTGGATTTAGAACCCTTGTTTTGACCTATATTTCTGTAAATGCCCTGTTTTATCAAACAAATCCTTAAAAATAGTAAAAACTCCATTTTGACCCAAATTTTCTTTGAGAGCTTCAAAAGAGTAGGAACACATCTGAAAAGAAAAATTTTGATTTGAAGTATTTTTTCTTTGTCCGGCATAGGGCATGCTGCCCAGGCGACACGAGCCGTGCCGCCCAGGTGACACAAGCCGTATTGCCCATCCTTGGGCGACACAAAGTGTGTCACTCAGTCCAGATCGAGTTTTTTTCATTTTACTTGGGTGGCATGCCCCGTGCCTCCCAGGACGGAGAGAGAAACTTTGGGGAGGCTTGAGACTAGAGAAAAAAACCCTAGAGATAGATATTAGAAGCTCTAGAGAGCTACAAGAGATCGAGATCTGAGAGAAAAACTCAGAGAGAAAACCCTATCTAACCTAAGCCTAATAATCCTAGTTTCAAGCCATTTTCCAGGGCAGAAATACCATCAAAGACATGTTGATCAACATCTGGATCAGAAAGGCAAATGGAACCAGTTCCGATACTGGCGAGCCCTCGAAGGCTCGAGAAGCCCGGGCCATCTGGCCCGGTCGAGTATTCTCTTCACCTTCATTTTCTATTTTCTTTCACTGTATTTATTTTATTTTGATCTGGATTTGATTATTTTTATTGAAAATCATGTTTTGAAGTGCTGTTGGCTCCACCACAGATCCGAGAGTAGATCTGCGCGTTTCTGGGCAGATCTGATCTCATATATGAATTCGATTGTTCCCAACTTCTCCACCATTTCTTTTCATTTCATTTATCAGTTTAAAGTGTCATATCAGAGTGATCTACATCCATAGATCCCTTTGAGTTTTCACGAGAAACCCTCGGTCAGGCTCTAGAGTTTGGAGAGGAAAAAGGGGTTACAAGGCAGGAGGTCATCAAAGGTGTTGGCCTCAACTTCCTTAGAGACTTCTTTGGCCAGGATTCTTTTTCTGCTTAACCCTGATGCGATTGTGGACTTCACTCCAGAACCGACTCTGAGACCTGGACTGTCCCGTTTCTTGAAACACGAAAGGGTCATGTCTATGAGCTGGAGCAGGGAGCGGGGTTTGAGGATGGAAGGTAGCCTGGGTTTTTACCTTGGAGGCTAGAGGTCTGACATCAGGCCGTTGCCCCGAGTTCCTTTGTGGGGCCCATGTGCATGGCCAACCAAAGATGGCTCATGATGGAACTCTTAGAGAAGACTTTTGAGTACCAGGGCTCGAGGTGTTTGCCTAGTGTCGGGAAAGCGATAGAAAAAGGAACTGGTTTGTGACTCTGTCTGAGTTGAGTTTAGGAATGTACCTGCCAAGATGGTGAGTGTGCACCTTTAGAGATTACCATTTAGGTGACTTGGGGTTTTATTTGAGCTCGATCAATGAATACGACCTAAGGAGGTCGAGACCCACGAGCTTGTGTCTATGAGGGGTGAGGCAGAAGCCCATCTCACACAGGGTGAAACTGTGTGTGTTGGGAGGAAGGACGAAGTGATCTATCCTCATGTGCTTGAGGTGACGTACAACGAGGGCTTCCCCGGGTTATGAAAAGAAAATGCATGGCGCACGTAGGGTTTGGCCCGGGAAGGCTTAGCAATGGATGCAAGCTCAAGGCAACGTGACTGTTGCCCTGTGGTGTGGCTCGAGTGGATGGACCACGAGACCTTGGGTGTGTGCGCGGGGGGAAGATCTCATGATCTTTGCCCCTATGTGCCGACTCTCCAGGTGTGGAGGTTCGGGGTGGTGAAGAAGCATAAGGGGTTGCCTTTTCGTGAACCTCAAGAGCGACGACAACTTACTTGCCTTTCACGAGAGTGATGGGGGCAGCCTTCCGGCATGCCTCAGTAATATGACTAGGGTAGTAGGGTGCATGGCAGCATGTGCTCTAGCCATGCTAAGGGCCTTGGTGGAGAGTCCACCAGGGCAAGAAAGCGGGGAGGTAAGGACCTTTAAATCCCCTCTCGCATCGATCCAGCTGAGAACCTGGGAGCCAGTACGATAATCTCCACTCAGGAGGATGGTGAGGAAGGAGGCCTGAGCGGCTCGCTTCCTCGGAACAGCCACGAGTGCCGGGATAAGGAAGTCCCTGACTCTGACAAATGGGTTGAACAACCTATATGCCATAAAAATAAATGCAGAAAGTAAAAGAGGATACTGATCAAACAAAAGGGAGCCAACTAAGGGGAAATAAGTCCCCAGTGTAGTCGCCAAGCTAGTTAGGTGCCTCGATCTCACCTTCCGGATTTGGATGATCTGACGGCATGTATCTCGGGTTTCTGATGGACCTGGGATTTGAGACCCACCCTTGTCTTAGGGCAATGTACATTCATGCCAGGAGGCGATGAAGTGTAAGGCTTAAATAAAGATAGAAAATAGAATAAAAGTTGACGAAGAGGTGAGACTATTATTACAGCCGGGGAGTTATCGACTCAGAGTAGTAACAAGATGGGCATGGTTCTCAAGACCAGCATGATGGAAATACTACTCGGAACTGAGACCAATCTGGCGATGCTAGGCTAAGTCTACCCTCAATCCAGCAAGAAGAGAAATGAGAATGAAAAAATAAGAGACGAGAAGGCATATATATGAGGTCCCGATAGCGTTAGGCGTTGCTAGTCACGACCATGGAGTAGCAGTGTCGCGACCCTTGGGCGTCGCTCCACATTACTACACATGGCCAGAGAATAAGAAATGAACTATGGATGGTTCTAGGAATCGCATGGAAAAAAGAAAACACCTCCGCGCACAGGCGGTGAAAGTTTCTGATGAAGCACGTGACGATGGTCATTGATGAAGCACACGACGGTAATCCTCATGAGGCGCACGGTGATAAGCGTGGGGCACAGGAAGGATGGCGATGAACGCCGAACACACGAACGAAGCATGCAGATGGTGGTAGACGTTGTCGACGTCTATAAAAGGTGACGATGGGTATTACCGTCTACTATAGATTACGTAATAAGGAAGGACCCCTACGAGCGACAACGAGTTTCACCACCTGGGTTCTTAACTAAGACATCCAAGCTACGTCTGTGGACAGCAATGGACAACGCAGTCTACAAGCCCCACTGGACGTAAGAGATAGAATAAACAAAGGAGAAGGAGACTCGCACATGGCACTGCCATCGTCATGTGTGACCTATGTGACCTCAGGGGATGCATGCACGGCATGGTCACTGCCATGCACGACTGCAGTGAGGAACTCAGATAGAGATGAGGCAGAAGAAAGGAAAGAAGAGAGAGGGAAGAAGAAAAGAAAAAGAAGAGAGAGAAAGTTTACCACGACCTTAGGAGTTCCGACATAAAGTTTCTCTCACCTCACTCTATCTCTCAAACGTGACCCAATAATGAGAAGAAAGAGAAACTTGTATTAAGTAAAAACTCTTTCTTTTATGAAACATTGAGTCCTTGGTGTGCACAATGTTGGTATGTATATATAGAATTTGCCCCTAACATGGGTGGTTCATCAAAATTAACCTTAATTGCTAAAAATTAAGATTAAATTGAATTAAAAAAATTAGAAAATAAGGTGCAAAATGATAGATTTACCACTTCCTAACAATTCGTAAGATTCCATAACAGTCCTTGCTTTTCTCTAGAACTTGCGTGATCTTGCATGGTTGATCCGAGGGCATTTTGATGCCTGGTTGATCGTATGATGATTGTTTTCTTGTAGGGCTCGGTATGGCAATCAATTTGATACCAACTTCGAGCCATGGATTGTGTTTTTAGTGCACGATCATGGGACTTGAAATTTGAATGGATCTTGAAACTTCGGATCGATAGTGTACTCATTCCTTGATGTTTTTCAGTGATTTCTTCGTCGACATACACTTAGCATGCCGTTACAATCATGGGGCAACAAACGCAGCTTGATTTCGTGCCCCAACGAAGATTTTGCAACTTTGGAATGTTGGTCGAAATCTAGAATTCCAGCGACAGAATTTACAGTCGATTCGTCGGCTTCGTGTGCAGAATTTGACCATTCATCACTTGCTATGTTCGGGTCTGAGGTAGCTCGAGACCTTACGCATACGATAGAATTGATCTCCCATCGAACGGGCTCACGAGCGGCATGATTTGGCCGCTCGAGTGAGGCACGACGCTTCTGAATTTCCTACAACTTCTTCATAGATCAACATCTTTGCTCTAGCTTTTCTTCACGCTTGGGTGTCGTCACGGGGCGTGCCACATATTGAATCGCTTGTCTTGATTAGACGAACATGCTCACCAAATTTGAGTATGATCCCACTTGAGACAGTTGAGATATGAGCGTCAAAATTCACTAGCCATGACTATCCCTTCCATGGCGTGGAGTTGCAGGGTGGCCGCACGGGAATAGCGTGTGGCCCCCTTCGGTTTCACTCGTTTGCCTATAACGTCTTTCTGGAGCCCCCGTTCCGGCTAAAATTTGATGCTTGAGGGTTTTCAACCATACAAAATCTAATGGCAGTGGTCCCAGCAATTTGAGATACCGAAAATGTAGAAGGGCCATTTTACGGTGCTAGAGGCCGATTCTGTCAAAATCGTTTCTCAATCTTCACTGCCTTAAACATATCAGAATGCGACGAAACTTGGCAGGAGACTTCCAAGTGACCTCATGAAGATTTTGGCTGATTTTAAGGCTATTCTGAGACTGTTATAATTTCCAATGTTTGCGAGGCTTTATTAAGCAGGGACCTCATGTTGATAAAAAATACCTTCCAATAGAGACCAGCGAAACCACCAAAGAAGAAAGCAAGAATGAGGCATGCATGACCTCTAAGAAATGCCAAGACGACGAAGAAGAACGAGAAGAGGGAGAAGAAGAAAGAAAGGAAGAGATAAGCGAGAAAGATTTACCTTGAGCCTAGAGGTACCGATCCAAAAGTTTCTCTCTCTTTCCTCTCTCTGTTAGAACATGACCCTATAGTAAGGAGAAAAAGAGATTTTGTTAAGCAAAAGCCTCTATGGTGAAAGTTTTGTGTACAATGATAGTACGTGGTATATATAGAGTTTTGCCCAAACATGCGTGGATGATCAAAATTAAACCTAATTTATGGAAATTAAGATTTAACTGAATCAAATAAAATAGGAAAATAGGGTGCAAAATGATAGATTTGTCTCTTTCTAACAATTCATGGAATTCTAAAGCAATCCCTGCTGCTGCTGTAGAACTTGCGAGATCTTTCATGGATGATCTGGGGTTGCTCTGGTGCATGTTTGATCGATTGATGATTGTTTTCTTGTAGGGCTCGTCAAGGCAATCGATTTGATACCAACTTCGAGCCATGGATCATTTTTTAGGCCATGATCATGTAACTTGAATTTTTGATGAAGCTTACAAACTTCGAATCCATAGTGTGCCCGCTCCTTGATTCTTTTATTTTGCTTTCTTCATTGGATCACACTGAGCATGCCATCATGATCGCGTGGCAACAAACGCAGCTTGATTTTGTGCCTGGATAATGATTTCATAACTTTTGAGTTTTGGCTTCAGAATTTGCAGTGAATTCATCGGATTTGTGTGCAAAATCTAACGGTTCATCATGCACGAGGTTTGGATCTGTGATAGCCATGAGTCTCATGCACGCGGTGCAATTAGTTTCACGCCGATCAGGTTTACGAGCATCGTGATTAAACCGCTCGAGTGAGGCATTTCGCTGTTGATTTTCCTGCAACTTTCTTCACGGATCGAAAAATTCTCTCTAGCTTTTCTTCCCGCTCGAGTGTCGTTATGGGGCATACCATATATCGAAACGCTCGTCTTGGTGACGAACACGCTCCAACAAGTTTGAGCATGATCCGATCTTGGACGAGGGAGATATAAGCATCGCAATTCACTGTTCGTGAATGTCCCTTTAATGGAGTTTAGTTGTAGAGTGGCTGCACGTGAATAGTGTGTGGCTTCTCCTGTTTCGATATTTCTCCTATTTTCCTGTAGTGTTTGTTTAAGTTGAAATTCGACCCTTAGGGGTTTTCAACCGTACCGGTTCCAATGGCAGTGGTCCCATAGGTGTTTGAAGCTCCAAAGTAGGGTTCCAATTATAGGGGTCTGTTTCAGGGTGCTAAAGGCTAATTCTGCTGAAATTGCTTCTCATTCTGCATTTCCTTAGACATGTCAGAGGATGATGAAGCTTGGCAGGAGACTTTTAGGAGTCTTATGGAGATATTGACCTATTCTAGGGCCGTTATGAGACTGTTGAAATTTTCTCTATTTTGTTAGGCTTTATTGACCGGCTACTCTTTCTTTATTCTACATCAGACCATGGTGCTGCAAAATGCCTTCAAACAATGCCCTTTGTGGGTTTTCAACATGGCCTCTACTTTTTTTTTTGGTGATTTTACCTGTAGCCCCACCTTTTTTTTTGGGGGGGCTATGTTCTCCTGAAGCTCTTTTTATTTTACTCATGATGGCTGCCATCACGCCCAACTTCTTTCTTCTTCTTTTTCTTTTTGAGAGGGGGATGGAGGTCACTGGTACAGTGAACCTTGATAGAGGAGTCTTGAGAATCTTGAGCATGTGACCTTGCCTCGGGTAGGTTGTAGCGGTCAGGGGCCGAGGCAGGGTGTCTTTCTTCTTCTTCTTCTTCTTTTTTTGTTTCCGAGGCACTGCCCCAAAGAGTTGCTTTATAAGGACCCAGGGGGGTTGCGCCCGCGTGAGGTCAATGATAATGGCATCCTTGGGAGGTATGCAGTGGAGAGCCTCCCGTGGGGTGAAGACACATCTACGGGGTGAGGTGGAGATGGTACCCGCGGGGTCTTGGTGGCAGCGGCCGCGAGGCTGTTGATGACATCCACGGGGTGGTTGATGATGGCACCCGTGGGGTGGTCGATGATGGCCTCCTCGGGGTGTGGTGGAGATGGTACCCGAGAGGGGTTGATGGTGGCACCCACGAGGTGGGAGATGGCATCCGCTTAGTGGTTGATGATGGCGGCCGCGAGGTGGCTGATGAGGGCACCCATGGGGTTGGATATGGCATCTGCGGGGTTTTACTGATGGTGCTCGTGGGGTGGTTGATGATGGCACCATGATGGTGCTTGCGAGGTCTGGTGGAGATGGTACTTGCAGGGTGTTAATGGTGGCACCCGCGGGGTTTTTGTGTAAGGACACAAATTTTCTGTACTTAGATACTCACGAGACTAGGACACTCACGATGGTAGAAAGAAGCAAGCACATGCCCGACCTTAAGAGAGAAGGCTAACACTGCATGTGTAAGGGTATCACCGCGAATGAAAAAGAGGTAGTGCCGCATGTGAATGGAGGCATCGCTATGAGCGTGAGGGGGCATCACCATGAGCGTGGGCGGGAATCGTCATGAGCGTGAGAGTGCATCGCCATGAGTGTGAGGGGGACGTTGTCAAGAGCATAAAGAGGGATCGCCACGAGTGTAAGGGGTAATGCCATCCGTGAGCAAGAAGAAGCGTTGTGCATGAACGAGAGGAAACGCCGTGCGCATAAGTGTATCACTGCATTTGGACTTGTTTGCGCATTGCCGCGTGTGTAAGAAGCAACACCGCTACCGAACTGAACTCGGGCCATGCATGAATTAAAGAAGCAATGCTGCGAGCGAACTGGACTTGCGCTGCGTGTAAATTGAAGGGCTATCACTGTGAGAGAAAGAGGTAAGGCCGTGCACGAGAGAGGGGTAATGCCATGTGCAAGAAGTGGCCAACGCCATGCATGTACCGCCGAGAGTGTTGTGGGTAAACCATCGGCACTGTTGGAGTAGGGTAGTCCATGAGGGACTTCATTTTCTTTTCCCTCTTTTATCCTTTTCTTTCCCTCTCTAAGTGTCACTATTTTGCTTACCACTTGGAGGCGGGCCTTTTCTTTCCACTTGGAGGTGGCTAGTTGCCACCTCACCCCTCACCTCCTTTTCTCTTTTAAAACCCCAGCCCTCTCCCTCTCTCTACTTTCCCTCACATCTCACTTCTCCTCATCTCTCTAAGGTAAAGTTTGGAGAACTTCGAGGAAGCCATTGTTGGAGCAAGAGAAGGCTATGAAAGAAGGTTTGGAGAAGGCACCTTTGTTGTTCAGGTAAGTGGATTTGTGTCATGAATGTGTTCAAGTAGGAGATAAAAATAAGTGTTTCGATGTTAAGAGTAAGGTTGAAGTTTTGTAAATTTTAGTGATAGACTTCATGACTGTATAGCCTATGTAAATGATGCAAATGTTTGCTAAATCTTTCAGTAAATGTAGTTTAATGGGGTTAGATTTTGACTGAGTATCAAGCTGTTGTTTGAGGGGTGTAATTTGTGAATGTTTATGCATGTACATGTAAGAAAAGCTTGAGAAAGAAATGGCGGAATGAAATTCCACGAACTCTAGGTGTTTTTTTACCCAATTGCTCAGTGACCAAACGGGGTCCAAATGAGCTCAAGTCAGTCTTGAATGAAATCTATGTGCGTCTACTACAACTTTTATTGTTGTAAAATCATGATATTTTTCACATGTCAAGATTTAGACTTCAATAAGTAAGACTATGTTGCTGTTAATGGACAACAGATTTCCAGCCACTGTCATCTACATTGCACAAAACATTTGAAGGACCAACAAGTGTGCGAATTTATTCAAATCATAGCAATTTGAACTGTGCGTGTGTCCACTATATTGTTCATGTTAAAACCATGTTCAAATCCTACATGAATCAGAAGCTATACTTTCAATTATGAAAATAGGTCACTATGGACAGTTTTAATAAATTACATAATTGATGTTTCTATTGTCATGCATTTTAAACGACCAAATGATGCCCGTTTTCCTCCAAAACATGGTTATTTTAAATATTTATGAGTAAGCTTCAAATCACGTGTTGAACACTTTTCGAAAGTCTTCCAAATTTGAGAGTTACATGATTAAATGAGAAGCATGTCACTATGGATAGCTATTATGGAAACATAGAACTGATGTCACCTTTTCTACCAATTTTTGACTGACCGAAATGATCCTTTTTCTTCCAATCATCACCATTTGCAAGGTTTATGGGAATACTTAAAACTAAATGCAAGGACTTTTGTAAAAAACCCCTTAGATTGAAAGCTACGTCCATTTTACGAGGATTAGGTCACTATTGACAGAACTTCTCAGAAATCATGCATGCTCAAATGTGAATGCTATTTCGTGACTGTTATGTGATATTCAATTAGTGAATGTGAATTCTATGCATTGAATACGATGAAAGGAATGTGAATGCTATTTAGGAACTGTTATGTGGTACTCAATTAGTGAATGTGAATGCTATGCAATGAATGCCATGAAAGGAATGTGAATGTTATTTAGTGATTGTTATGTGATATTGAATTAGCGAATGTGAAAGCTATGCTGTGAATACCATGAAAGGAATATGAATGCTATTTAGTGACTGTTTTGTGCTATTCAATTACTGAATGTGAATGCTTTGCAATGAATACCATGAAAGGAATATGAATTCTATTTAGTGACTCTTATGTGATATTCAATTAGTGAATGTGAATGTTATGTAGTGAGTATCATGAAAGGAATGTGAATGCTATTTAGTTACTATTATGCGATATTAAATTTGTGGATGTAAATGCTATATAGTGAATACGATGAAAGGAATGTGAATGCTATTTACTGACTGTTATGTGATATTCAATTAGTGAATGTGATTGCTATTTAGTGACTGTTATGTGATATTCAATTAGTGAATGTGAATGTTATGCAGTGAATACCATGAAAGGAATGTGAATGCTATTTAGTGATTGTTATGGGATATTCAACTAGTGAATGTGAATGTTATGCAGTGAATACCATGAAAGGGATGTGAATGCTATTTACTAACTGTTATGGGATATTCATTTAGTAAATGTTAATGATATGCAGTGAATACCATGAAAGGGATGTGAATGCCACTTAGTGACTTCTATGTGAAATTCAATTAGTGAATGTGAATGCTATGCAGTGAATACCATGACGGGGATGTGAATGCTATTTAGTGACTGTTATGTGATATTCAATTAGTGAATGTTAGTGCTATGCAGTGAATACCATGAAAGGGATGTGAATGCTATTTGGTGACTATTATGTGATATTCAATTAGTCAATGTTAATGCTATGTAGTGAATACCATGAAAGGGATGTGAATGCTATTTAGTGACTATTATGTGATATTCAATTTGTGAATGTGAATGCTATTTAGTGACTGTTATGTGATATTCAATTTGTGAATGTGAATGCTATGGAGTGAATGTTATGTGATATTTAATTTGTGAATGTGAATGCTATGGAGTGAATACCATGAGTGGGATGTGAATGCTATTTTGTGACTGTTATGTGATATTTAATTAGTGAATGTGAATTCTATATAGTGAATACCTTGAAAGGGACGTGAATGTTATTCAGTGAATGTTATGTGATATCCAAATAGTGAATGTGCATACTATGTAACAAGTATCATGACATGAGTGTGAATATTAATTAGTGAGTGCCATATACCATTCATGTGCTGAAGTGCCTTGTAATGAACGTTATACAATGAAATTCTATGTGCTGGCAATGTGAAAGGCATGAGTGCTAAAGTGATGAATGTTAAGTGAAGAGTGGTCTGATTCCATGCTCCAAGCATGACCCTCTATTGTGTTTTGTAATAGTGAAGTGATTCAAGGACACCACGCATGGGTTACCCATGGTGATATGATGTGACTTGATAAGAGAGTAAGGCTGGCAATGTTCCCTAACTCCCTGTATGTTAGGAGCGGAGTTAAGAGAAAAGTTTAATGGGTGAGTCGCGCCCCTCAAAATTCAAAGTATTATAAGAACTAAATAGTGAGTGATGCCTTGCAAGGTATGTTCCTATCGAAAATCCCAATACGCTTTGGGGACTATGTGTGAGTACGAGGGCATTACGAAGTGGATTCACCCACTTGTTATTGCCCTCCCTTTTGAGAGATGGTAGAGGTACTACACATTGGGATTGGCTTAGCCCGATGGATAGGGCTTCTACTTCAGGAGTACGTGAATCTAAGGAGTGAGAGGTTAACAATTGAATGTGTGATTGTGACTCTTGGTAGTGAAACTGGTTTTATGATAATCATGATATGCGATATGCCATATGTGATGAATGTATTGGAAAGATTGCCAACATGATACTTTTTCCATTATTATTTCATATAGATAAAAGAATTCTTCAAAATGCCATAATAGATATGTTATAGAAATATAACTTCTAGATCCTCCTACTGGGCTTTATAGCTCATTCCTCTGCTTCTTTTCTTGTAGACTAATTGTTGCAGATTTAGGACGGACGGGCGATGATCGTGACCCATAGATTGAAGGCATGCATCAATAAGAAGACCTCTTTGTTTTGTAGGTTTTAGATGGTAGTTGGTCGTTCTGTTGTGTTTGTGAAGTTATGTATTTTGTGGTCAAGCCTGTGGTGCCTTGGTTGAATTGTAACATTCTGAATATTGCTTCTAACCTTGGAGACTGTATGTGGATATGAAATGGTTATAATTTATTTAGCTTTTGTTCTGGTTCTTGTGGGTGCGTTTGCTTTCTTTCGTGGTTTGTGCTTTCTTTCGTGGTTTGTACTGGTTACCGTTTTATAAAACGTTGAGCCACTCTAACTTGAGTGACATTCGCGACCTCTGTGATCGCGATCATGTGCTCTGTCTCCCTTCGGTGGTGTACGGTATGGGGTTAGGGGGTAGGGTCGTGACAGTTATGGTATCCGAGCAACCAGGATAGAACTCTTGGCCTAAGAGTCTTAGAAGTGTCTGGGTGTTCCTCTTTTGGGTCGAGATGGAGAGGATGCGTGTCCACACTTCTGAGCAGTAAATTGTACCTTTTGATCTTACCTTGGTGTGTGCACACCTTCTTGACAGGCTCTTTAGTAAATGGCTCAAGGTTAGGTGTTGTGGGATTCTGTTGGGAGCTAGAGCCCTACCTATAAATTTGATTTAGTTGGACGCTTAGGATTTTAGATGCCTCTCTAGGTGTGAGAGAGTTGTGTATTCATGCCTCAGTAGGTTGTTTGGAGCACAAGGTAAGTAGATTATGATATTATGTGTCCATAGTGTAGAACATGTTTCTTAAGCATGAAAGTATGAGATTTAAGCATGAATGAAGTATTGAATTAAGCATGAATTAGGTTTTGGGCATGTATAGAAATCGTGTGAATGAATAGGATTGTATGCATGTTTTTTGTTCTTTTTTCCAGGAAGTAGGACTTGTTTGTAAGATTTTCTATGCACTGTTGTAATTTCTGTTAAGACTCAATATTTGTGGGTTGATACTATTATGAGTCTAGTTTAAGCTAGAATTGGTTTCATATGGTTATCTTGTGTAGTTTAAAAGTTATGCTCTGATATTTGAAGTATGTTATCGCTGGATTGTGGAATTCTAGAGAGAATTGAGGTTCTTGTGACTCTCTTTTGACCTACTAAATGATATATGAATTGCCGAAACTTACCACCAGTGGAAATATCTCTGAGTCTATTTTGAGTTTGGTGTTTATGACTAGCTAAGATTCTTGATGGTTTGGAAGATATGCTCCAATTTATGCTTATATATCAATGTTAGCAGACTGTGATGATTTCCAAAAATATTGTTCCTATTACTCTGAGACTTTGCCTGACGTATTGAAGTTCAAATGACACAAAATAACAATCATTTAAAAGATACATGAGTCTATTGTGATTGTTTTGTTTTAACCTAATTCTGATTCTGTATGATTGGGGAGCTATAATCCGAATTGTGAAGGCATGTCACTGTTAGCAGATTCACTAAAATGCAGAATTGTGACCTTTGCTGCCGTGGGTTTTTACTGATTAAATGGAGTACTATTGCTTCCAAAACTCTGGCATCCGAAAGATCAGTATGTTGGCTTAAAGTTACATGCATAAATTATCTTGAAATTCCTTCTAGATTGGAAGTTATGGTCCAAATTGTGAGGATCTATCAGTGTTAGCAGATTTTAGCAAAGTTCAGATTTGATCTCTATTGTCATAGGATTTGATTGATCAAATGGTGCTTGATTGATCCCAAACTACTACCATTAGGTAGATATGGGTGTTTGATTTAAGTTGCATGTTGAAATCATTTTGAGACGCCCTCTAGATTGAGAGTTATGCCTTTGAATAGAGGGACATGTCACTATAGTAGAATGCAGGGATTCCAGCACCAATATTTATATTGTGCCTAAGTGTTGACTGATCAAAGGGCTATCAATTGACTTCATACCAGCTTTGGGTGAGAGATAGATGTGTTTGCTTCAATTGTCATGTTGCAATTAAGTTGATATTCCTGATGAATCAAGGGATATATATATCCTCCAACAACAAAGTGAATGCTCCGAATCAGAGAATGCTTATGAGATGAAATTTGCTACGGTGTGATGTGAAACACTACGCTCTAAGTAGTGGGATACTATCATACCACGATATGTGATACTGTGACACGTAATGCTGTGAATTGTGATTGAATTGCATGCTTTGAGTGTATTACACGACCATAATGCGATATATGACTGTACTGTGATATACGACCAGACTGTGCTTTGAGCGTATTGCAGGGCCGGCTATTAACATGGTGATATCTTTGGTGATATGAGATTTTTTGGCATGCTTTGGGTATATTTTATTGACTGGAAATTGTGACTTCTAAGTGCACATGAGGTGATATGTATTGAGACTGTTATACTAAGATATTGACCACTACGTAATGGGTCACCCATTGGTAGTTGGATACTGTGATACTGTGACTGATATGTGATTTTGAGGTGTCTACCTTGAGCGTACTGTAGAGCCTAACTTTGTGATTGATATTGATAGAAAGCCTGCTCTAAGCATGTAGTAGGACCTGACCTTATGATTGATAGTAGTGAGGCGCCTGCCTAGGGCATGTTGTAGGGCCAAGTTTTGTGACTATGATTATGTGGTGTGTGTTTTGAGTGTATTGTATGAGTGATGCTTGTAAGGTGCCACTTTGTGAGCATTGATAGACCTTATTTAGAGACTGATACAGATCATCAGCTGGTAGTGGCTGAACTGATGAGATTGATCAGAGTTGAATGGCTTGACTTGATTTACGTGTGTCAACTTGTTAATGTTGGTTGATTGGATTAATAGGGTGTCTGAATTGCTCTGGTATTTGAATGGTTACTGTATGACACTGTGTGTGCAATGTGAAGCATGGATTATGAGATGTTGAAGGTATGAATATAGATAGTTGGATGAGACAATAGTGGATGTGTGGGTGCCATCCCCCGATTATTGGATTTAAAGTGTAAGATTTTCAGGACAAAATCCTTTTTTCTGGGGGGGATGATCTAAGGACCCCAATTTTTTGTACTTAGTTACTAATGGCAATATATACTGAGACACTCGTGGTGGTAGAGAGAAGGAATCACGCACCCGGTGCTAAGGGATAAGGCCAACGCCGCGTGCGTAAGGATATCGCCGCCAACGAAAAAGAGGTAGCGTCGCGTGCGAATGGAGGCATCGCCATCAGCATAAGGAGGCATCGTCGTGAGCGTGAGGAGGCATCGCTATGAGCGTGAGGGGGCATTGCGGTGAGCATGAGCGTGAGTGGGCATCGCCGTGAGCATAAGGGGGCACCGCCGTCAGTGTAAGGGGTAATGTTGTAGGCGAGCAGGAAGAAGTGTCGTGCATGAACGAGAGGGAACGTCGTGCATATAAGAGTATCATCACGTGTGGACTTGAGTAGTGTCGTTTGCACATCGTCGTGTGTGTAAGAGAACTGGACTAGCGCCGCATGTGAATTTAAGAAGCAACGCCGTGAGCGAACTGCCTCGCGCCGAGCGTGAATTTAACGATTATCGTCGTGAGCATAAGGGGTAAGGCCGCGCACGAAAGAGGAGTAACATCATGTGCAAGAAGTGGCCAGCACTGTGCATGTACTGCCGAGAGTGTTGTGGTTAGACTGTCGGGACTAATGAAGTAGGGTAGTCCATGAAGGACTTCTCTTTCTTTTCCTTCTTTTTCCTTATCGTCGTGAACATAAGAGGTAAGGCCGCACATGAAAGAGGAGTAACATCATGTGCAAGAAGTGGCCAGCACTGTGCATGTACTGCCGACAGTGTTGTGGTTAGACTGTCGGGACTAATGAAGTAGGGTAGTCCATGAAGGACTTCTCTTTCTTCTCCTTCTTTTTCCTTTTTCTTTCCCTCTTTAAGTGTCACTCTTTTGCATACCACTTGGAGATGGCTTGTTGCCACCTCACCCCTTTTCTTGTCACTTGGAGGTGGCTTGTTGCCACCTCACTCCTTTTCTTATCACTTGGAGGTGGCTTGTTGCCACCTCACCCCTCACCTCCTTTTCTCTTTTAAGACTCCAGTTCTCTCCCTCTCTCTCCATTTCCTCACGTCTCACTGCACCTCATCTCTCTCTCTAAGGTAAAAGTTTGGAGAACTTCTATGGGAGGTAGCCATTATTGGAGCAGGAGAAGGCTGTGAAAAAAGGTTTGAAGAAGCCAACTAAGTGGATTTGGAAGTTGTGTATCATGGATGTGTTCAAGTTTGAAGTATGGATTGGTAGAAGATAGAAATAAGAGTTTGGATGTTTAAGAGTAAGGTTGACGTTCTTTAAATCTGTGCGCTAGACTTCATGATTGTATAGTCTATCTAAATGATGCAAATGTTTGCTAAATATTCTTGTAAATTTAGTTCAATTGGGGTAGATTTTAACTGAGTATCAAACTGTGGTTGGAGGGGTGTGGTTTGTGAATGTTTATGCATGTGCATGTAAGAAAAGCTTGGTAAATAAATGGGGGTATGAAATTCCAGGAACTGTAGGTATTTTTGTACGCAATTGTTCAATGACCAAAAGGGGTCCAAATGAGCTAAAATTGGTCTTGAATGAAATCTATGTGTCTAATACAACGTTTATTCTTGTAAATCATGAAATTTTGCACATGTCAAGATTTATACTTCAATAAGTAAGATTATGTTACTGTTAACAGATAGCAGATTTCCAGCCACTGTCATCTACCTTGTACAAATGTATGATTAACCAACAAGCGTTCAAATTATTTCAAATCACCACCATTTGAATGGTGTGTACGTCCATTATAATATTCATGTTGAAACCATGTTCAAATCCTTAATGAATGAGAAGCTATACTTTCAATTGTGTAATGAGGTCACTGTTGACAGTTTTAATAAATTAACAGAATTGATGTTTCTGTTGTCATGCACTTTAAACGACCAAATGGTGTCTGTTTTCTTCCAAACCACAGTCATTTTAAATATTTTTGAGTAAGCTTAAAATCACATGTTGAGCACCATTCGAAAGTCTTTCTAATTTGACACTTAGACGATTAAATGTGAAGATATGTCATTGTGGGTAGCTATTATAGAAACTCTGAACTGATGTCACTGTTGCCACAAATTTTTGACTGACCAAAAGAGATCATTTTTCTTCCAAATGACCAATATTTGAAAGTTTTATGGGAATACTTAAATTTTCATGTAAATACTTTCGTGAAAAACGCCATAGATTGAAAGCTACGCCCATTTTGCGGGCATTAGGTCACTATTGACAGAACTTCCCAGAAATTGTGCATGCTCAAATGTGAATGCTATTTAGTGACAGTTAAGTGATATTCAATTAGTGAATGAGAATTCCATTTAGTGAATACCATGAAAGGAATGTAAATGCTATTTAGTGACTATTATGTGATATTCAATTAGTGAATGTAAATGCTATGCAGTGAATACCATGAAAGGGATGTGAATGCTATTAAGTGACTGTTATATGATATTCAATTAGTAAATGTGAATGCTAAGTAGTGAATACTATGAAAGGGATGTGAATGCTATTAGTGACTGTTGCGTGATATTCAATTAGTGAATGTGAATGCTATGCAACGAATACCATGAAAGGGATGTGAATTCTATTTAGTGACTGTTATGTGATATTCAATTTGTGAACGTGAATGCTATGCACTGAAGTCCATGAAAGGGACATGAATGCTATTAAGTGAATATTATGTGATATCCAAATAGTGAGTGTGCATACTATGTAGTGAGTATCATAACATGAGTGTGAATGTTAATTAGTGAGTGCCATGTATTATTCATGTGCTGAAGTGCCATATAATGAATGTTATACAATGATATTCTGTGTGCTGGCAAATTGATAGGCCTGAGTGCTAAAGTGATGAATGTTAAGTGAAGAGTGATTTATTAGCATGCTCCAAACATGACCCTCTCTTGTATTTGATAATGGTGAAGTGATTCAATGACGCCACGCACGGGTTACCCAGTGTATTATAAGATGTATATAGTGAGTGATGCCTTGCATGGTAAATGCCTATCAAAAACCCCAATGCGTGTTGGGAACCGTGTGTGTGAGTACGAGGGCATTACAATGTGATTCACCCACTTGTCATTACCCTCCCTCCTAAGAGATAGTAGAGGTCCTACGTAATGAGATTGGCTTAGCCTGATGGATAGGGCTTCTACTTCGGGAGTAGATGAATCTAAGGAATGAGTGGTTAACAATTGAATGTGTGATTGTTAATGCTGGAAGTGACCTCGTTTTATGATAATCATTATATGCGATATGCCATCCGTGATGAATGTATTGGAAAGATCGCTAACAGGATACTTTTTCCATTATGATTGCTTATAGATAAAAGAATTCTTTATAATGCCAAAATAGATATGTTACAGATGCATAACTTCTAGATCCTCTTATTGTGCTTTATAGGTCATTCCTATGCTTCTTTCCTTGTAGACGGACTGTTGCAGGTCGAGGACAGACGGGTGGTGATCTTGAGTCACAGATTGAAGGCACGCGCCCAACAAGAAGACCTCTTTGTTTTGTAGGTGTTAGATGGTCGTCGGTCGTTCTGTTGTGTTTGTGAAGTTATGTATTTTGTGTTCAGACCTCTTGTACCTCAGATGAATTGTAATATCTTGAATATTGCTTGTAACCTTGGAGATAGCATACAGATATGAAATGGTTTTAATTTATCCTGCTTTTGTTGTGGTTCTTGTGGGTGTGTTTGCTTTCTTTCGTGATTTGTATTGATTAGAATTTTATAAAGCGTTGAGCCACTCCGACGTGAGTGGCGTTTGTGACCTCTGTGATCGCGATCCCATGCTGTGTTGGTCTCCGACGGCGTATGGTACGGGCTTAGGGGGTGGGATCGTGACATTTGGAGGTGGTGAAAACATTAGGGGGTGGGATCGTGATTTGGAGGTGGTGAAAACATTACCCAAGGGGGCGATACGAAGGTGTGCCTGAGGGGGTGAAAATGATGACATGCCCCAAGGGGGCGGGGTTTGTACAGGAGGCACTGGTCTGACACAGCGCTTGCATGCTGGGTGAGGTCTTGTGTAGGGTGCCACATGATAGTGGTGCCTTATTATAAGATTCTCTTGAGTGATCTGTTGATACGCTCGACTTGCAGTGTGGCGGCGTGAGATTTGACCATGACACTTTGTGATTAACACCTGGTAGGTGAGACGTAAGAAGGTTTAAATGTCGCAGTCAACAAGGCGTCATTGTAGTGACACGTGGTTGAGCAATTGGGAGGGAAGGCGCTTGCGAAGCAGCAAGGTTTGATGAGCCTAGGCCTTTAAAAGGGGCTAGGTAGGAGAGCATGATTGCAGCTTTTCTCCTTTTTGTGACGAAGTTCCTTTTTGGATGCTCCTTTGTGGGGATGCAACACAGAGACTTCGTTTTCTTTAGAGAGCCTGGTTAGTGAGCGATGCCCGCTGTGGGGGCTGACTGCTTGACATGGACCTTTAGGGTGCGTACGGGAGTTAGGCATCCTTGTGAAGGTGTTCAGCTTTGCGGAGGTGATGATGGACCCATGACAGAGGCGAGCTTGTTGTTGTGATGCTCCTCTGTTTGTTCGGGACTCATGGCATGAGGCCTGCGACTATGTATGACGCGCTGCGGGCCTATCATCCTCATTGGAGGATGAATTAAAGGAGGCGGCACTCCCCATGTTCTTCAAGTCTTTCTTGAGGAAATAGATGCCACCTCTTGAAGGCACCACCACTGGGGGGGGGTGGTTTGCCCTTTGAAAGGAGCAGACCCACTTCAAAATAGATGTACATGTTTTTATGTCACAAACTGCATTGTAACAAACATGTAATCTTTTTTTGTTCATGAAATGGAATCCCCTTTTACATTGAATTCCCCTCCTCTGCCTTGTGTCTCCATGTGCTTCTCTCCTTCATTTTTTTTGAGGGCTGATGTAGTCCTTATCGCTGCTGATTGTCGAGATCAGGAATGGACGATGCAATTCATGATGTGCCCGTGAGGCGGTTGATGCTTGCTGCTTGATGATGGTTGGGATGCCCTTGCAGGTTTTCATCCCTACGCTTGTGTAATGCGTCATTGCCGATTTTCACAAGGCCCCATAGTTTCTTTTAGAGAGACCTCAAGGGATCCTATATGTGGGTGAGACAAGGGAGAGGGTTTGCTTGCCAGCGAAGTAAAGCGGTGTGGAGGCATGCCCCAGGTGGTCTGAGTGGGCCCTGGTTGTAGGCAGGCCGAGTGGAGTTAGATTTCATGCATGAGCTGGAAGGCATTTAGATGGCGATAGACTTGTCGTTCCAGGCAAGCACGTCATGCATGCAGCAGTTAATGCCGAGCGGGGGAGGCAGCGTTGATGTCATACGTCAATTATGTGCCCTTAGTGCTTCCTCTGGACTGAGCGTAATCTTCTGCACGTGTGGCACGTCGCTTGGCTTGCTGCTCGTACAACCGTACCTTCAAGGTGCGTTATGCTGGCTCGTGGGATATTTCGATTCACAAACTGCCGGAGCCTCGGTGCTTGGCCTCCAACACTTTGCTTCGCGTGCCACCGGGATTCTCATGTGATTGGGGTGGTGAATCACCCGTTGATTGGCCCTTGTGCTACCGGGTTTTATAAAAGGAGGGATATCTACATTTTCCTTTTACCCAAGGTCTGAATGCCGCGTAAGAGAAAGCACCCTTTTGGGCCTTTTGTTCAGGCCTCTTTTTTAGGGTTCAGCTCTTTCCAAAGAAGCACCTTTGTCACACCCCAAGAATTTACAATACTGTTATTCCTGAGATGTGACAGACAAAACATATATACATCTATTGATAGGACAAATTTACAGTGGCGAGGTCTTACAAAGTAAATAAAGAAAGCTAGTACAACAACAGTATCTTCCAAGGTTGATCTTGACTATCACTCAAAATGAATCCGTAGTTATCCTGAAAAAATGTTTACCATAGTTTGATAAGTTTGGCTACTCAGTAAGTGATCATCATAATCCTAAAAATAATCATGATTGAAAGATATCAATATTTTCCAAAATGAGATCTATTAACGGAAATGCATCAACAGTTTCACTTTCAATAAATACATAATTAAGTCTAATCCAAGTAATTGAAATGCTTATAACACTTTTAACGGTAGTACATAATTCAAAGGATTTCACAAAAAACCATACTGGCGTCCCAAGTAGGTCACCTATATACCCCATCAGCGTCCTG
This sequence comes from Amborella trichopoda, assembly GCF_054954075.1. Taxonomy (NCBI): domain Eukaryota; kingdom Viridiplantae; phylum Streptophyta; class Magnoliopsida; order Amborellales; family Amborellaceae; genus Amborella; species Amborella trichopoda. Next base: position 31,313,906 of record NC_142337.1, on the reverse strand, counting down.
ATGGGTCCACTTAATCCCTATTGACGTCCCAGATAGGTCCACTTAATCCCTGCAGGTCCACTTATACCTCACCGGCGTACCGGATGAGTCCACTTAATCCCTACCGGCGTCCCAGATAGGTCCACATATACCTCACCGGCGAACCGGATGAGTCCACTTGCATACTTAAATTATTTCTAAATCTCTTTAAACATTCGAAAGCAGCAATATCATGTACTCAACATATCACTGAAACCATTAATATGAATTTCACTTAAACCATTAATAACAGTCACTCTCTATAACATTTCAAAAATAACCAATCAAATATTTTGGGCTCAAATTTAGAAAGGTAGCAGTTTGTAAAGGCATTCTAGCATAATTGCCAATTTAATATGTATAGAAAAACTCTTATAAAAATTCAAGAATACGGAATTATCACAACTTATGGAATATCAATTCACAAATAAACATTTCACAACAATACTATAATCAATTGCAAAAATGTCAATTTTTAAATAATAAGGCAGTCATTTGCACATGAATTTTACAATGTCTAAATTTTCAAAACAGTAGAAAGAAATATCACAATTTTACTAAAAGCAGAAATATCACATTTATTTCTAACAATAGACAAGAAAAATAAATAAATTTATTTTTCTAATTTACAGCATTCAAAATTTCTAACATAGATAAAATATCATAATTTTTATTAAAAAGATTATTTTTCAAGATAATGAGGTCACGTGTGCATAAAATTTATTGCGCCTAAAATTCATGATAATAAGCAGAAATAATTATTTCATTTTATTTTTAAAAAGAATGGATTATTTTTCGAGACAATGAGGTCACTTACACATAAAACTGATAAAATAAAGATCCTAGACGGAAATATCACTATTTATTAAAAATAGACTATTTTTCAGAAAGACGATGTCACTTACCCACAATTATTTGAGAGGGAGCTTCTGATACAAAAATTCGGTTCGAGAGAGAAGTTCACTGTGTTTCGACCAGAGAGAGAGATCTCAAAATTTTGTTTTAGGGTAGGAGTGCTCACATCCCCTATTTAAATTCTTATAACGTATTATTATATTATTTTCTTACGCTCTACCTCATACCTGAGGTGTCGCGTTAAAAGCAGACTTTTATCGTACGAAAACCACGTCCGCTAAAGGACGCTGCCAGCTGCAAGCAGCAAGAGGCAAAAGCGGGCAAAGGAAAAAGTAAAGGCAAAGCAAAAGTTAATTCAAAGCAAAAGTTTTTGAAAACAGTGATGGTCCCCAAGGACCACTATACTCAAACAGAACATCACCTATTTATAAGCATATTTTCTCCTTTTTTTTTTTTTTTTTTTTTTTTTGAAATTTTAGGATTGTTACATTCTTCCTTCCTTAAAGAAATTTAGTCCTCTAAATTTGTGTACCTGATTACTGAAAAAGATAGGGGTATTTTTCTCTTATTTCGTTTTCTCGTTCCCAAGTCGACTCTTCTCTTGAATGGTACTGCCATAATACACGGACTAAAGGAATCTCCTTGTTACGCAACACTTGCACCCTTCTATCCAGTATCAAAATCGGCTGCTCAATGAAGGATAGGTCCTTCCTGATCGGTAAAGGTTCATATTTTAAGATATGGGACTGGTCGGGCGGATATTTTCGTAGTGAAGATACATGAAAGACATTATGGACATTTGCCAATTCGGGTGGTAAGGCAAGTCTATAAGCGACACCTCCGATTCTTTCCAGGATTTCAAATGGTCCGATGTAACGTGGGCTCAACTTTCCTTTCTTGCCGAATCTCATAATGCCCTTTATTGGTGAGATTTTTAGGAAAACTCGATCACCTTCTTCAAATTCAAGATCTCTCTTTCGGTTATCGGCATAACTCTTTTGCCGACACTGAGCTGTCCTGAGCCTTTCACGAATTAATGTTATTTTATCTGTGGTTATCTAGACAATTTCTGGCTCAAAAAGCTTTCTTTCACCAACCTCGTCCCAACATATGGGTGACCTGCATTTTCTTCCATACAGGGCTTCATATGGTGCCATTTGAATACTGGCTTGGAAGTTATTATTATAAGCAAACTCAATCAGGGGTAAATGGTCATCCCAGCTTCCTGTAAGGTCAATAACACAGGCCCTCAGCATATCTTCCAAGGTTTGGATGGTCCTCTCCGATTGTCCATCAGTTTGGGGGTGAAAGGCTGTACTAAAGGTGAGTCTCGTCCCCATGGCTGACTGTAGTCTAGCCCAAAATTTAGAAGTAAACCGAGTATCCCTGTCCGATACAATACTGACAGGAACTTCATGCACTCGCACTATTTCCTTAATGTACAACTGAGCCAGTCGATCCAAAGTGTGCGTCGTGCGAATCGGTAGAAAGTGGGCAGCTTTGGGTAACCGGTCCACAATGACCCAAATGCTATCATGTCCTGAATTTGTTCTAGGCAAGCCAGAGACAAAATCCATAGAGATGTGCTCCCATTTCCAATCTGGCACGGGTAAAGGCTGTAACAACCCAGCGGACCTTTGATGTTCAGCTTTTACTTGCTGGCATGTTAGGCATTTAGACACAAATAGTGCTACCTCTTTTTTCATATTATTCCACCAAAAGGTTTTCTTCAGGTCCTGATACATTTTAATACTTTCGGGATGTATCGTATAACGAGAATGATGTGCTTCTTCTAAGATAGCTTTCTTTACACTCTCATCATTCGGGACACAAACCCGGCCTTTGAATCTTAGCAAATCCTCACTACATATAGAGAATTCATCTCTCTTTCCTTGCTTCACCTCTTCTATAATTGTTATAAGCTGAGGGTCTTTCTTTTGTGCCAATCGAATCTGTTGGATTAATTGGGGTTCCGCCTTAATGTTGGCAATCATACTTACCACACCATTAATGGACGGAGTTGGATGCCAATCCACTATTTCCTCTAACAATGGCATTTCTTGGATCATTAGATGAGCTAAGACTCCCGTAGATTTTCTACTTAGAGCGTCGGTCACAACGTTAGCTTTTCCTGAATGATAATGGATTGTACAATCATAATCTTTTAAGAAATCCATCCATCTTATCTGTCGCATATTTAAATCCTTCTGAGAGAAAAGGTATTTCAAACTCTTATGATCCGTGTATATTACGAATTGCTCACCATATAGATAATGCCTCTATATTTTCAAAGCGAATACTATTGCAGCTAGCTCCAAATCATGAATTGGATATTTTTTCTCATATTCTTTCAACTGTCTGGATGCATATGCCACTATTTTCCCATATTGCATTAATACACAGCCCAAACCTTTATGTGAAGCACCACTATAAATCACAAATCCCCCACTCCCCTCAAGAATAGTTAAAATAGGTGCTGAAGTTAATCGAACTTTTAGTTCTTGAAAACTCTCCTCACATTCACTAGTCCACTCAAATTTGACATTTTTCTGTGTCAATCGAGTCAATGGGATTGCGATTCGAGAAAATCCTTCTACAAATTTTCTGTAATATCCTGCCAATCCCAAAAAGCTTCGAACTTCAGTCACATCACTTGGTTGTTTCCAATTAACAACGGCTTCAACCTTTGAAGGATCAACTGATAGACCTTCCTTTGATATGACATGTCCTAAAAATGTCACTTGTTCAAGCCAAAATTCACATTTACTAAGTTTGGCATACAATTTATTTTCTCTTAATATTTGCAATACCATTCTTACATGCTGCTCATGTTCCTTCTAATTCTTGGAATAAATTAAAATATCATCGATGAATACCACAATAAATTTATCCAAAAAGGGCCTAAAGATTCGATTCATCAAATCCATAAATGCAGCCGGTGCATTAGTTAATCCAAAAGGCATAACTAAAAATTCATAATGGCCATACCTTGTTCTGAAAGCTGTCTTGAGTATATCTTCACCTTTAATCTTAAGCTGATGGTATCCAGATCTAAGATCAATTTTTGAAAACACTTGTGATCCTTGTAATTGATCAAATAAATCATCAATCCTAGGTAATGGATACTTATTTTTCACTGTCACTTGGTTCAACTGTCTATAATCAATACACAATCTCATAGTCCCATCTCCCTTTTTGACAAACAGTACTGGAGCACCCCAAGGTGACACACTGGGCCTGATAAAACCTTTATCTAATAATTCTTCCGATTGTTGTTTCAGTTCTTTAAGTTCTGCAGGAGCCATTCTGTAAGGTGCCTTAGAAATTGGTGCTACCCCTGGCAATAATTCATTGGAGAATTCAATTTCCCTGTCAGGCGGTAATCCTGGCAATTCTTCAGGAAAAACGTCGGGAAATTCTTGGATAACCGGAGTGGTATCCAAATTTATTTCTTCCTTCCTATCTTCTTTGATATAGGCAAGAAAGCCTTGACACCCTTTTCGAAGGAGGCGATTAGCTCGAATACAAGAGATTAAATATGATGGGGAGTCTTATTTGACACCATTGAAGTAAAATACTGGTTGATTCGGAATACTAAAGGTAACAATTTTCTTATAACAATCAATACTTGCATGGTATGCAGAGAGCCAATCCATGCCTAAGATTACATCAAAATCTTGAATTTTCAAGAGTATTAAATCAACCAACAGTTCCTTTTCTTCTATCTTTATTACACATGATTTGTGCATTATATTGGTGTTAATTGAATCTCCCATCGATGTGGCTACCTCTAGAATGTATTCTAATTGTTCTGGTTCTACCTTTAAGTGATATGCAAAGTGTTGTGACACAAATGAATGAGTAGATCCAGGATCAATCAAAACATGAGCTACTTTTTGGAAGATAGTAAGAGTACCTTGGATCACTGATTTTGAGGCCTGAGCGTCTTGCTCGGTAATCGCAAATACTCTTCCCTTCATCTGAGGCTTCGGAGCTATCTCTCCCTGCTTTGGAAACTGTTGTGTCTGTAAGCTAGGACATTGTTTAATCTGGTGTCCCAATTTTCCACATTTAAAACAGGCTCCGGTATTCCAATAACAAGGGCTTGATCCATGATTTTTCCCACATTTTCTACATGGTTCTATTGGGTTTTGAAATGGTGAGGGCCTTGGCTTCTTGTTTGGCCTTTCAAACTGTTGTCGATTAGATGATGTAGGTCTAACATGACTGTTCTGATTTTTTGTCTTTTGGTAATCTTCAAAATCTTTTTCGACAATTTGGGCACGATCCACTATTTCAGCATAAGTTCTTAATTTCAAGACTGATATTCTACTTCTAATAGCTGGCCTGAGACCCCTTTCAAATTTCTTCACCTTTCTTGCCTCATTATTAATCATATGCGGTGCAAACCTGGCCAATTCAGTAAACTTGGCCTCGTACTGTGCTACTGTCTTATTTCCTTGAATTAATTCTAGAAATTCCATTTCTTTTTGGTCTCGAATAAAATCTGGGAAATACTTTTCATTAAATGCCTCTAGAAATACTTCCCAAGTCAAGGTTTTATTTTCTTTGACCAATACTCCTTTTGCCATTCGCCGCCAGTGTTGTGCCTCACCTTCTAACATAAAAACTGCCAAGGCCACCTTCCTATCATCAGGACATTCCATAACCTCGAATATTTTTTCCAATTGCATAATCCATCCCTCGGCTTCCAGTGGGTTTACAGCACCCTTAAAAGAAGGTGGGTTTAATTTCTTAAATTGTTCGATATTGCTCCCACCATTTCCGGTAACTGACTGCTTGGGTGGATTGTTGTTTTCCATCTGATGTTGCATTAGAGCAGCCATATTTTCCAAGGCTTTGTGAATTCCTTCCATATTGGCTTCAGCCATTCTGGATCTTGACTTTATCCCGGTCTGTACACAAAATAAATGTGATTTTAAGTACATTCTTTTTAAATTTCCTAAGGATCTTAAACCTATTGCTCTGATACCATAATTGTCACACCCCAAGAATTTACAATACTGTTATTCTTGAGATGTGACAGACAAAACATATATACATCTATTGATAGGACAAATTTACAGTGGCGAGCTCTTACAAAGTAAATAAAGAAAGCTAGTACAACAACAGTATCTTCTAAGGTTGATCTTGACTATCACTCAAAATGAATCCGTAGTTATCCTGAAAAAATGTTTACCATAGTTTGATGAGTTTGGCTACTCAGTAAGTGATCATCATAATCTTAAAAATAATCATGATTGAAAGATATCAATATTTTCCAAAATGAGATCTATTAACGGAAATGCATCAACAGTTTCACTTTCAATAAATACATAATTAAGTCTAATCCGAGTAATTGAAATGCTTATAACACTTTTAACGGCAGTACATAATTCAAAGGATTTCACAAAATACCCTACTGACGTCCCAAGTAGGTCACCTATATACCCCATCAGCGTCCTGATGGGTCCACTTAATCCCTATCGGCGTCCTAGATAGGTCCACTTAATCCTTGCAGGTCCACTTATACCTCACCGGCGTACCGGATGAGTCCACTTAATCCCTACCGGCGTCCCAGATAGGTCCACATATACCTCACCGGCGAACCGGATGAGTCCACTTGCATACTTAAATTGTTTCTAAATCTCTTTAAACATTCGAAAGCAGCAATATCATGTACTCAACATATCACTGAAACCATTAATATGAATTTCACTTAAACCATTAATAGCAGTCACTCTCTATAACATTTCAAAAATAACCAATCAAATATTTTGGGCTCAAATTTAGAAAGGTAGCAGTTTGTAAAGGCATTCTAGCATAATTGCCAATTTAATATGTATAGAAAAACTCTTATAAAAATTCAAGAATACGGAATTATCACAATTTATGGAATATCAATTCACAAATAAACATTTCACAACAATACTATAATCAATTGCAAAAATGTCAATTTTTAAATAATAAGGCAGTCATTTGCACATGAATTTTACAATGTCTAAATTTTCAAAACAGTAGAAAGAAATATCACAATTTTACTAAAAGCAGAAATACCACATTTATTTCTAACAATAGACAAGAAAAATAAATAAATTTATTTTTCTAATTTACAGCATTCAAAATTTCTAACATAGATAAAATATCACAATTTTTATTAAAAATATTATTTTTCAAGATAATGAGGTCACGTGCGCATAAAATTTATCGCGCCTAAAATTCATGATAATAAGCAGAAATAATTATTTCATTTTATTTTTAAAAAGAATGGATTATTTTTCGAGACAATGAGGTCACTTACACATAAAACTGATAAAATAAAGATCCCAGACGGAAATATCACTATTTATTAAAAATAGACTATTTTTCAGAAAGACGATGTCACTTCCCCACAATTATTTGAGAGGGAGCTTCCGATAAAAAAATTCGGTTCGAGAGAGAAGTTCACTGTGTTTCGACCAGAGAGAGAGATCTCAAAATTTTGTTTTAGGGTGGGAGTGCTCACATCCCCTATTTAAATTCTTATAACGTATTATTATATTATTTTCTTACGCTCTACCTCATACCTGAGGTGTCGCGTTAAAAGCAGACTTTTATCGTACGAAAACAACGTTCGCTAAAGGACGCTGCCAGCTGCAAGCAGCAGGAGGCAAAAGCGGGCAAAGGAAAAAGTAAAGGCAAAGCAAAAGTTAATTCAAAGCAAAAGTTTTTGAAAACAGTGATGGTCCCCAAGGACCATCATACTCAAACAGAACATCACCTATTTATAAGCATATTTTCTCCTTTTTTTTTTTTTTTTTTTTTTTTTTAAATTTTAGGATTGTTACAACCTTTGAGTAAGGACGTGGACAGCGGGAGCCCGCCTCCTCGGCCAGGTGATGTTGCTTACTTCGATTTGAGCATGGCTGGTGCACCATTTCTTTGGGTCTAGTCACGAGGTTGACGAGCTTTTTTTTTTTTATCTGACCCTTTGGCTCTTTCCCTTTTTTTTTGTGTAACAACAAAACGCGTGAGGTTTGCTGTTGAGGAGACCTCTACCTCGTCCCCCCGAGCATCTGTGCCGAGCCACACTGAAAGGTAATGGGCAGCTTGTGAGCCTTCTTAAGAGCCTCTAGGTGCTCGCTTCGAGTCTTTAGCCCTTGTGGTTGGGGGACCTGTCCTCAACATTCCCCCACTTACTTCAGCAGGTTCCTCAGATTTGGCTTCATCGGTGTTGGGCTTTAGAGCGTGGACTGTGCGACGGATGCTCCAGACAGGTCTGAGGGGTTTGAAGGAATGCCCCCTTTCCGAACTACAAGAGGGGAATGAGGGTGTAAGGGATTGTGAGTCCAACCTGCGAACCGTGGGCTTGGATGTGGAGACTTTTGATCGGGTACAGAAGCTGCTTCGAAAACTCACATATTGGGGGGCTGAGGCTCATTCAGCGGGCATCTCGACGTGAACGTCTTGCCTGGCACATTTGGCCTCCTTGAGGGCAAAGCTGACAAATTAGTAAGTCCTCGTGATGGGTTGTGAGGAGAAGAGGGAGAGAATTTCTTACCGCCATGCCTGGATTATGAGGGAGGAGGCGGCGATAAAAGAAGAGATACAGAGAGTTGTAGACAAGATCGCTCTATTACAGACCCGTGCGGCTACTTGAAGGGGCGACTGCAGTGCTATCATGAGGTAATGGCTATGAACTCCCTCCACTTGGAGCAGTTGGGTTCCAACATAATGGCAGTCACCATATTGTTTGAGTCGGTCTCCATGGAGATCACCCGTGGTGAGGAGGAGATGCAAGATGCACTAGAGAGAGCATAGGAACTGAAGGCGAGGATGCGGGAGACGCTCAACCGCTTTCAACATTCTCTCTTCTCATTGTGAACATGCCCCCGATCCACCCTGATGTTGTAACCTCTTTTGAATATGAATAAGACAATGAATTTTCTTATTCTTTCTATTCGATGTGTCCGAGGTCTTTACTTTTCTTTGCACCTATCATTTTTTGATTGCGCGTATTTGCCCTCTTTCTTTTATTTTTATTTTTTTCTTTTTTTTTTTTTGAAGGAGAGAGAGGCAATAATGGCGACAATTAAGGCGCTTACCCGGAGGGTGCCTGATCATTCTCCTGTGGTACCATGAACTCCTACCGGCACGCAGTTGCATTAGGACGTAGTTTTAGGGTCGTACCCCTACGACTGCAATAGGGTCCACTTTTAAAGTCCCCCTCTAGGGATTGACAATAGCGTGCGCCTTTGAGACCTCATGCTCTTGTAGGGAAAACCCTGAGGGATTCTCGTGGCGGTGCATCGACTTCCCCTAGCCTACAGGGCCTGCCCTGGATGAAGTCGTGCAGCGTAGGTCAAAGAAATGAGGACAAAGGTTAACAGAGCGGAGACTCAGTCTCTAGGACTTCATCGTCTTGCTCTTCATGGAGCGTGATGGTGGGGCAGGCTTCGAGTGTTTCAAAAGCCTTTTCAAGGTCCTCCAAATCGATCTGCCCACTTGAGACCAGCGCTTTGATGTGGCCTCTCAACTGGAGGTTGTCTCTGATGGGGTGCCCCAACATCTGGTGAAAATCACAATAGTTGGGATGATCAGCCCATTTTGCGTGATCGAGCTGCTTATTGGGAGGGAGGACCACTATGTCCTGCTCAATTAGGATTCTTAGGAGGGTTGAAATCCACGCTCTGCTGATGGTGCGTCATTGGTTGGGCTGTCGTTTAGACCCTTCAGCCTGCTGACAGCTTTTCGATGGGGGCATCCTACTGCAGTGCCGACTTAGGGGCGGCCGTTGCTGCACTTGCCCTTAATCCCACACCCTTGAGACCTGGGGGACGTCCATCGCAGGTGAAGGGGTTGCCTGGAAGTGGGTTTGGTAAGTGACAAACGCGGTCTCTGTTGTATGAAACTGAAGCTCCATTTCCACATCCTGTACGAACCACATGGTTCGATAGACCTTCCCCTAGATCTAGATGTGGGTCCCGTCTTCTTTGTGGTAGACTAGCACTATTGATGAGTGGTCAGCGATGACGAGGTGAGGCAGAGTGAAACACCCGAGGGTAGGTGTTGTTGTAGTCAGTGGCACAAGCTGAGAGCCTACAATAAGAGGGAGAGGGTGGCTGGCGGGTGTGATAATCATTATCTATCCTTCTCTACTACTGAGGATTTCTTTGGCCCTGCATACATGTGTGCGATCCAAAGTGGTATCTAGGGTGGCTGTAGGGCCATCTCCTTGTCCGGTGAGGGGCAGAGCACATGTGGAAACTGCCCGTTTAGCTGGTGAGACTGTCCATCCTCCCGTATGCATGTGTGTTTGGTTGGAGGGCTTCCGATTGTCTCGGAAGTCTCATGCCTGTTGGAGGCCAACCTTCAGGCTGCCCCAAGCCATGGGGCTAACATGCATGGTGCATGTGGCGTCAGGGCTACTAGAGTTATGCCCTGGTCTAAAGCGACCCAAAGCTGTTTGAGAGACCGGGGTGGGCTGCTGCCTGCCTCGATTCATTACTATGGCGATCAGGCTGCCAGGGAGTTTATAGACATGGGTGTGCACGATGGATGAATCTCGTGAGGAAAGATGGTCAATATCAGCATGTGGTGTGTGCGTGGGGGTGCCAGTGTTGGCAATGCCCCTTTGTGATGCAGGCGGGGTGGCCCTTTGGCTACCCACGGCAAATGAGGTCTTGTCAGGACCAATCAAGTGAGGGAGAGTGACGACATGGGGGCCGTTAGCAGCAGAGTGTTTTAGTGAGGAGGCAATAGTAGACTTGCCCGTGCAGTGGGTATTAAGGACTCCCCCGTAATGCCTAAAGAGGCAGGGAGAGGGGCCTGAGGGCCCGTGCCCCAAACTTCCTCAGCTGAGGGCGAGGTTGTTGGACCAGCATGGCCGCATAGAGGGCACGTGTGGAAGGGAGGATCGAATGCTCAAGCCTCTCCCTGAGAAGCCACAAGTGTGGGGATATAGAACTCCCCGACCTGGAGGAAAGAGGGATAAGTGGATCCCATAGCAAGAGTGGAAAGAGTGGGTAGAGAGATTGGTACCTAGAGACGGCTCGAGCCAATGATAGGGTGACACCTCCCCAGTGGGGTCACCACCTGATGTCGGTGGGGTCCAGGTATCCTTCCGCGCGAGGATGACAAAATGCTCTCTCGAATAACCACAGAGGTCTGACGCATTGTGGTCGCACGGGCCCTCCTACTTATGGATAGGAGGCCGACAGTGAGAGAGGTTTTTGTGACTATACGACGAACCGCTCTTACGCCGCTTGGGGGATCGGGGACACAACCGATCGGATGACCCTCTTAGAGCAATTACGAAGCCCTCTGGCTGCTTGTCAGCACGATTTGGATGGGAGCCCTCCTTAAGTTCTCAACCTCTCTTTCTCCTTTCACTCTTTTCGTGCTATAGGGACAAAATCCCAATGTCATCTCTAGGTGCCGTTCCGGAAGGGTTTGCTGGCCACTAAAGGGGAGCGTGGATAGAAGTCGAGGGAAGAACCCCGCAGATTAGGATATGTCTGCGGGCTCAAAGACAGATGGGGGGGTTCTACCCGGACGGGGTCACGCACGTGGAAGTGGGAGAGAGAGAGAGAGAGAGAGACAGAGACAGAGAGAGAGAAGGAGTGACTCGGCTTGGGGGATATGGAATGACCTGCGCGACCGGGGTGTCCCCGGGACCGCACACTCAGGGGTACTCTCCCTTATAATGTTTTCTTTCTCTTCCTCTGTTCTTTCTCAAATGGGTTAGGACTTACAGAATAGGACAAAGTAAGAATGAACAAGCCTCGTTTCTTCCCAACCTTTGTGGTATTGGAACTTCCAAAAGGGGATCCTTTTGGAGCAAATTTCTCCTCGTTTACAAGTGAGCTGAGCTTGCTTTTATAGAGGTTTCCCCAAACAAAGGTGAACACTAAAAATTCAAGTTTAATTAAAATTCAAAAAATTGAAAACAAATTCGAAAATTAGGCACAAATAACAAAAATGTCCTTGTGATCTTTGACCTAAATGATGATCCCGTCCCTGCATGCAGGCTGCTCCTCCATGGGAAGACTTGGAAGCTGGTTTTGCAACTTGCGACAACTGTTCGGCTTTTTCAGCAATATATCTTCGTTCTCCTCTTGATTGCGAGCATTTTGATGCCCTGTAATCGTGTTATGGTGGCCTTCTTCCCCGGGGTGAATGAACGACCAGTTTTGCAAACTTTGTTTGCTAATGCATGTTCGAGCTGCGTCGTTTTAGCCCCTGGCTCTGCTTGCATGTCAAAGAAGAGGTCGTTGCAGTCATTTTGCACAAAGTTGGAGGTCGATTTGGTGTAGATTTGCGTATTTAGCCTTTTGGAAGGTTACCAGAGAAAGGGATAACGACAACCGACCAGATTTGTTTCTCTGGTGACCTGAGAACTAGCATTCATCGAACAAAGGATTGAATGCAAGAGTCACACCAGAATGTAGCTCTGTGTGAGGTGGTTCTTTTGAACTCTTCCTCTCATCGATCCATAGACCGAATTTCAAGCTATGCTTCACCAAATTCAGTGCCCGTTGGGCTTTTTTGTCGGCCCTGGTTTCTCCGGCTGCCTTTCTTTTCATAACCCTAAGGGTTCCTGGTCAAGCCAGAGTGAGTGCCTTAGGTCAAAATGACAAGGCTGGCATGATCTAAAACATGTCAACATTTGAGCTCAATCTGATTTCAAAGAAAGGTGCCCTAGGTTGAAGAAGTTGCCACCAGAAAACATTGACATAGACCAATTTTCATGGCTGGTTTGGTGAAGCCGCATCGCGCTAAGGTAAAACCCACCAATCGCAAGGCCGCATGAGTATAGACCCTTTTAGAGGGGTCCGATTGAGCCCAAATTTGGTCTTCGGGGGTTTCTTAACATTTTGAGCACAATAGTGATGCTCTGGTGCCCCGTTACAGCCTCTATCATGGGGCTATAGTGGAAGGTCGTTCTTTGGTGTTGAGGCACCAAACCTAAGTCACTAGGCTGGAGGATTTATTTCTCGACACAATCTTGGACTGTGAGTGTTTCATGAACCCCCGAGACCAGACTGTCACCGACTCTCTCCTTATTCACTTAGGCTCATGGAAATATGTAAAAATTGATGTACAACAATCTCCTCTCTTCGATTTCTCTCAGCTCAAGATATGCCATCGGGCAAGCCATATGTCGAAACAGTTGGGCCGAGGAGAGGATCAACCTCCCAAAGTTTAGGCTAATTCAGAACCGAGATGAAGGGGACATGACCATGGAAAGTTCAGCCTGAAATTGGAAAGCACAGTTTCCATAACTGAAAACTGGTTCTATGAGGGTGCACCAGGATTGCGTGCGGCCTACCCATTTTTCGTAACTCGACCGCAAGTTGGTCTAAGAGTGTCCGAAGAACCCGAAATTTGGTACCCGAGGGTTTTCAATCCTTCTGAATCCATTGGTAATGATCTGGCGATCGTTTGAAATCGTAAAATAGGGCTGTAGTTGCAAGGTTTCTTTTTTGCATGATAAAGGCATAATTCTAAAAACAGATTTAGCATCTGATCCACCTTACTTTCTTCGAATTGCGATGAGACTTAGCCATCATTCTTAAGGGACCCTTACCCATGTTCTTAGTAATTTTGGAGCCATTCTGGGACCATCGGGAAATATGCTCAGAATCATAGCTTATTGGCCTACTGCTTCCGTAGTCCACAAACGTCATGGTTTCTGTGGTCTTTGCTCGTAAATTGCTCTCTCTTTATGTGATCTGGGGATAACAAGTGTCATAAAATACACTTCAACACTTCACTCTAGAAACTCTCTCGTTTTGGGCTATGCCATGATGCGTGCCATATGTCAGAACGATTGGGTCGTCAAGATCTAGCTCAGAACTGAATTGGAGCTTCATTGGACTCAAAACGAGCAAGTTACGAGCATTTTAAAGTCATCTCAAAATGAGAAGACAGTTTCCATGAATGGAAACTGGTTCACCGAGGCTGCATTGTAATAATGTAAAATCCACCCTTTTATGATAAGTTAGGCTTAAAAAAGTCCTGGAGGGTCTGATTGAGCTAAAATTTGGTACCTAAGGGTTTTTTGATAATCCAGATCTAATGGAGGTGGTCTGGTAATGTTTTGAGACCCAGAAAATAGAACTGTAGTTGTGGGGTCTATTTCCAACATGATAGGAATTGGATTTGAAAACCAAGTTTCATCCTGATCATATCAAAACTTGTCAGAATATGACAAAAGTTTACAGGATTTCTGAAGGTATCCTAAACACTTGCTCAGAGGTCACTCAGTTTTCGACTTATTACTATAGTGTTCTCGTTGTCTTGGGGATATAGTTACATACAAAATGATGTATAATAACTTGCCCTGTCGAATGCTACTCTTCGAGAGAAACTAAAAGTGTAACATTAAGAACAAAACATCGCTAAAGCTCATCTTTCAAATCCTTACTAAGGCGGTTCTATTTTCTCTCAACAACATTTTTCTTCTATATCATTGGCTTCAAAATGATCATTAAGGGGGAGACCATGCCAAAATTCTTCGTTAAGGGATGACTGAAGTGGATTTTAGCAATTGGGGATCTTTTAAGGGCTTGATGATCCAATACTACTAGAATCCGTTATCTGGGGGAGTATGCTGATCTGGTGCGTTATGGAAGGGCTTACTTTCCCAACTCAACAATACTTCCTAAGGAGTCGACTGATGGGTGCCATTAAGGCTTTCTCCGAATCCTATGGTATTTTTGGTTCCAACAACTGGGGGCCTTGCTTAAGGGCATCTTTCTCATTGTTATCAGAATCCAGATGTGTATTGCAATTGGGGGCCTTGCTTAGAGACTTTCTTCCCAATCTGTTAGGGTTTTCTTTGAGGGACTAGTGATAGGGGGCCTTAAGGGCTTCCTTCCCCTTTTATAGTGAACCCTTGTAGTTTTAATTTGAAAGGCTAGCGGTGGGGGACCATCTAAGGGTTTCCTTCCCATTTTACACTGAACCTTTGGTCTGTCTATGTTGCTTTAGATAGACAATCGAGGCGAACCTTTATAGGATTTATGAATTACTTCACCAGGACTTGGACTGATGGCACAGGGGGTGTCTCTTTGGGGGCTTACACCTAGTGTACTAGGCTTAGTCAGGGGTGTTTTGGTGACCTATCCTGAAATTTTGAATGTCACAACCCTGCCTCTTGACCCTTAGCATACTTTTAGGAAAGCGAGATCAGGACCGGAGGTGGCGAACACCACTCAGGTGGGAGTGGCTCAATGCATTTACAAATGTTGAGTCAAAGCAAACCACGAAAGAGATAAGAACTCATTCACCAAGCTCCAAAAAACTGAATAGAATATAAAACCATGAAACCATTATATATATATATATATATATATATATATACGTTCTCCAAAAATCCTTTTACAATTACTTTCAAGGCACTACAGGCCTGACAATAAGATTACAAACACTTCATCAAAACAACTCTGTGGCACCACCGCCAAACACCTACTATCAAGAAGTTTCTTTTTCCAGCATCGAGCTTCAATTGCTTGCCACAAATGTCTAGCTGTCCGCTCTCAAGAGTCGAAGGTTATCACCCTACACAGATGAAAATAAAAGGGATGAGAAAAAAGCCTAGTAAGTAGATCAGAACTATTGCATTCCGACTTATATATAATGACATTTATAGACATCACCCCCAATTATACAGTAGTCACAACGTGGAGTCATGCATCACAATTCTTTAGCAGTGTAAGAAGAAATATAATTCAGATATCAGAACATCAAATATTGCATAAGCTCGTATTTACTACATATCTCATCACAATAACGAAATAGAAACTCAGAATAAATGCATAATGCAAACAACCAGAGACTAGAGTTGCTTACTCCTGAAGTAGAAGTCCCATCGAGCAAGCAAAGCTAATCCTTTAAATCAGAACTTCTACCCTCACTCAAGAGGGAGAATAATGACTAATGGGTATCTCATTTCGTAATGTCCTCACACACGCACACAATCCCTAGTGCATTTTGACATTTTCGATTAGCGCTGACCTTGCAAGACACGACCCTCACTTATGCCTTTCAGGCGAGAGGGTGTTACACTACCATTGGGTAACCCGGTGCATGCCCATATAGATTTTGGGAGGCGCAACCCTCCCAAATATTCATATTCACATCCCAACCCCATTCCTATCATGGGGGTCGGGGCAAGATCTCAGTTGCCGGCATTTCTCCCCATTCATAACAGTACAGATCGCACCACCAACGGGTGACCCGTTGCATAGTGCCCCATATCGGAAGTCTCACAATATCAAACCACACCACCAATGGGTGTCCCATTGCATAGCGGTCCATATCAAAATCATATCATAATGGTATCCCACTACCAATAAGTGTCCCATTGTGTAGAGGTCCATATCACAGTCACATCATAACAGTATCCCACTACCAACGGGTGTCCCATTGCATAGTGGTCCATATCACAGTAACATCATAATAGTATCCCACTCCCAACGGATGTCCCATTGTGTAGTGCTTCATATCATTGTAACATCATAACAGTATCCCACTACCAATGGGTGTCCCATTGCATAGTGGTCCATATCACAGTAACATCATAACCAATTGCATTTGTGTACATGCATTCTCAAGCATTCATTCACTCATGCTTTGCTATTTTCTTTTTCAGGAATTCAAAAGCATTCAAAGTATCATGAGCATGCATATTCAGTGCTTCATGACAGATAATTTCAATAGCTTTATGAAGGGCATAAGCTTTATTCCGAAATATATAAATCAGTGCACTACTTTTCATGAATCATACAACAATTTGGGATTCACTAAAATTTCCATCGGTGATATACATATGTGAAAGGAGGCTTGGTATCCAATTCAGAAGAAATTCCAACTCAATTCCAACACCAACTTGAAATATATATATATATATATATATATATTTGAATTAAACGAAATTTGAGGTTATTTGAACATCATTTGGCCAGTCAAAAGCTCAGTACAATACGAATGAATTTTTTGAAATCTGATAACAGTGACATGCTCTTACAAATTGAAGCATGGCTTCATAATTGGGAGGAATTTCAATCGAGCTTAAACACCAAAATCAAGGA
Source organism: Amborella trichopoda (assembly GCF_054954075.1). Classification (NCBI taxonomy): domain Eukaryota; kingdom Viridiplantae; phylum Streptophyta; class Magnoliopsida; order Amborellales; family Amborellaceae; genus Amborella; species Amborella trichopoda. The sequence goes on along the minus strand of NC_142337.1, from coordinate 31,296,957 downwards.
AGACATATATATCGTTCAGATGGAGGTGGTTTGAAAGCATTTGGATATCATTTGGTTAGCCAAATGTTTATTACAAGAACATGAAATTTCCATGGAAATTCATAGAGTAGTCATGGCACATCTCAAAGAACAATCAAATACTTCCAATTTATAGTAGTTATCAACATGAAACCTTTTTCATCTTACATTAGATGCATTGGACCACCATTTCACCAATTTCCATGGTTAGCAAGAGGAATTTTAAGGCTCATTTAGTCATGTAATTGAAGGCCTAATTTCCTGAAAAAGCAAGAAACATGCAACCACATTTCTTCTAACAATTACTTACATGCTCAAGCTTAGTTTCATACTTAATTTCATGCTTTCATGACTAAGGACATACAAGGTGCTTGATCCACGTACCTTGTGTGCAATGGTGCTCCCAAACTCCTTCACACAATCCACTTCAAGCTCTCTAATAGTGGGCACAAAAGAGGCTGAGAATTCTAAGAGTTTGACTTCCAAGAGTGAGAGAACAGTGTTTGGGAGAGAATAGAAGGGCTTAAGTAGTCCATGGGTTAGAGGTGGCAGCTTGGGTTGCCAAGTGGGAGCCACAGTGGCATGCAATTGGAAAAGTGGTGGTGTGGCAGCATGCAGCAGACAGGTGGCACCTAGGGCCAAGCATGGGCTCGGTAGGGTCACACACGGCGGATTCCTCTCTTTGTACACATGACCTTCACTTCACACACGGTGGCTAGCCCTCTTTTCATACATAGGTGTACTTATCGTCTTTCCATTCCCAAGTCGATTCTTCCTTTGAATGATATTGCCACAACACACGGACCAGAGAAACTTCTTTATTATGCAACACCTGCACTCTCCTGCCCAGTATTTCAATCGGTTGTCTCAAGATAGCTCAAATCTTCACTGATCAGAATTGGTGCATACTTCAAAACATTGGACGGGTCAGGCTGGTATTTTCTTGATAGTGACACATGAAAAATATTATGAATGTTTGCCAACTCCGGTGGTAGGGCAAATCAATATGCCACGACTCGAATTTTTTTAGAATTTCAAAGGGTCCAATAAAACGTGGGCTCAATTTTTCTTTCTTGCAGAATCTCATAATACGCTTAGTTAGTGATACCTTTAAGAAAACTTGATTACCTACTTCAAATTCTAGGTCTCTCCTTTGATTATTGGCATAATTCTTTTGCCGAATTAGAGCAGTCGTGAGCCTCTCTCGAATCAAGGCGATCTTTTTTGAGGTCGCTTGAACAATTTTTTACCCAAATAGCCTTCTTTCACTGACCTCATCCCAACAGACTGGTGATATGCACTTCTTCCCATACAAGGCTTCGAAAGGTGCCATCTAAATACTGTCTTGGAGGCTGTTATCATAGGCAAATTCTATCAGAGGCAGATGGTCATCCCAGCTTCCTTTAAAAATGATAACACAAGCCCTTAACATGTCTTCCATGGTTTGAATGGTCCTTTATGATTGCCCATCAGTCTGGGGGTGAGGAATGGTGCTAAAAGTGAGTTTTGTCCCAAAAGCTGATTGCAGATTATTCCAAAATCTTGAGATAAATTTAGTATCCCTATCGGAAATGATGGTAATAGATATTCAATGCAACCTCACTATCTCTTTAAGGTATAACTAGGCCACTTGTCCAAGATATAAGTTGTGTGGACCGATAAGAAATGGGCAGCTTTGGTTAGTCGATCAACAATGACCTAAATAGTATCGTGTCCAGCACTCGCTCTAGGTAAGCCGGAGACAACGTCCATAGTAATGTGTTTCCATTTCCACTCTGGTATGGGCAAGGGCTGCAACAGTCCAACATGTTTTTGATGTTCAACTTTCACTTGGTGAAACAAACTGTGCCACTTCCCTCTTCATGTTATTCCACTAGAATGTTTTCTTCAGGTCCTGATACATTTAGTGCTCCCTGGGTGTACCGTATAATGGGAGTGTTGTGCTTCTTCCAAAATAGCCCTTTTCACCTTCTCATCATTCAGAACACACACCCGATCTTTAAATCTTAACAGATCATCACTACTCACAGAGAAATCATCTTTTCTTCTCAGCTTTATTTATTTGAGAATTTTCATAAGTTGAGGATCTTCCTTTTGTACCATGTGGATCTGTTGAAAGAGCTGAGGCTCCACCCTTATACATGCAATCATTCCTACCCCATCACTCCAGGGTAGATTTGGGTGCCACTCTATTACATCCTCTAATAGTTTCATCTCTTGAATCATTAGATGGGCCACTAATATGACGGGCTTCCTGCTTAAGGCATCTGCTACCACAGTAGGCTTGCCCAGGTGGTAATTGATGGTACATTCATAATCATTCAGTATATCCATCGTTCTTCTTTGTGTCATATTCAACTCCTTTTGAGAAAATAGGTACTTGAGGTTCTTATGATTTGTAAATACCTTAAATTGGGCCCAATAGAGGTAATGTCTCGAAATTTTAAGGCGCATACTACAAGCGCAAGTTCCAAGTTATGAGTTGGTTAATTTTCTTCATACTCCTTTAGTTATCTAGAGGCATCAGTTATGACCTTCCATCGCTGCATCAGCACCCATCCACATCCCTTATGCGAAGCATTAGTGTAAACCACAAGGTATCCGTTTCCTTCGAGTAAGGCTACTTACTGGGGCTGTAGTCAATCTCTTCTTCAGTTCTTGAAAAATTTTCTCACAATCATCTAACCACAAAAATTTCACTTCTTTCAGGGTTAGTCGAGTCAAGGGAAGTTCTATTTTTTAAAATATTTTTATAAAACATTTGTAGTAACTCGTCAATCCCAGAAAACTGCGGACCTCTGTCAGTCTTCCCCATTAAAGTACGGCTTCAATTTTACAAGGGTCAACTGGGACCCCATCCTTAGAAAAAACGTGCCCAAGGAAGGCCACGCTAAGAAGCCAAAACTCACTCTTACCCAACTTAGCATACAAATTTTCCAACTTCAAAGTTTGGAGAACAATTCTTAGGTGCTGCTCATGCTCGTCCAAGTTCTTTGAATACACCAAAATGTCATCTATAAATACCACCACAAAATCATCCAGAATGGGTCTAAAAACTCTATTCATTAGTCCATCAAGACGGTAGGGACATTAGTTACGATAGTCGAAGCCTCCTCTACTTCTTGGAAAGATTCCTGGCAAGCTCTCCTTTCCCTACTTCTCTCTTTGCAACTTCATCAAATTCTGAGCAAAGTACGCACGTCGAAGGTCTTCTCAGCAAAGCCCTTGCGTGCCGAAGAACCTGCCCTGCACAGACTGTTGCTGAAGTCCCTCTGCTCGTTGGAAACTTCAACCGAGCATCTCTCCTCGTGGTTAATGAAAACTTGCTTAAGTTTTTACCCTTGGTGAAAAATTAGGAAAAACGGGGTTTTACCCCCTTATATAGACTACACTCCCCTCAAAAGCCCTTCACAAACTCGAAATACCAGTTGCATCCAAGGGAAGCTAAGAGACAACGGGCCGAGTCGGGCTTCGATACAAGGCCCGAGGAACTCTCATCAATCCATCCACAGCGCCCATTGATGCAGCGTCGGGTAAATTTCTAAACAAACCTAGCGCCAGTTGATGTAGTGCCTGGTGTGTTTTCAAATACAACCTAGTGCCAGTTGAGTTAACGTTGGGTATGTTTCAAATACAACATACTGCTAGTTGAGTTAGCGTCGGGTGTGTTTTCAAATACATCCTTAGCGCCGACTGACATAACGCCCGGTGTGTATCCGAAATGACCCTAGCGCCTGTTAACTTAACATCAAATGACTTTAGATGATATCACAGTTCATTCACAACACCAACTGAACAGTGCCAGTTGTGTTGTGAGAACTCAGCGCCGCTTGTGTTGTGAGAACTCAAAGCCGGTTGTGTTGTGAGAACTCAGCGCCGGTTGTGTTGTGAGAACTCATTGTCGATTGTGTTAGGAGAACTCAGAGCCGGTTGAATATTCAGAATAAACGATCAGCGCTACATATGGTGCGGGCCATATTTCAAGCAGTGTATGCCCCACCACTATCCCTAATGGAGTTGTGTACTCAAGCCAGGACGTGTCATCCTTAGTGGACTTGCACCTAGGCCGTTGCACCTAAACTGTGACTTCCTCAACGGAGTCAAGAGCTATCCCTCGTCCCCCACTCGGAGTGACACCCATACTGCAACCCATCATCATCAGTGAAGTTGGCGTCATTTTTACCTCCCCAATACCTAGTGGGTTAGCTTCACCCTAAGCTACCTTATCCCCAAGGAGTTGGGTTACCGGTCATAACGTCTCATCTTTCACCCCAGAGAGTGTCTTACCCCCTTAAAAACAACAACGAAGTCCACTTCTACTGGTCTTCCTTCATCAGGTAACCATTTTCACCTAGCCCTTAGTTTGTGAATGGTCGTAGCCATGTTATCCCAAGGGAGTTAGATTACCATCCACAGGCTTATTCCACAAGGAGCTCCACCTACATGACGATCCACACAACAGACTATGGTGCATGACCCTAAACTGCATAGCCCTGGTCTAGAAGCATGACTCTAAACTCCGCAGTCCATGCTACATGACCCTAAACTGCACGACCCTGGCCCAGATGCATGACCCTAAACTCCACGGTTTGTGTTGCATGACCCTATATTGCACAGCCCTGGTCTAGACGCACAACCCTAAAGTCCACGGTCCATGCTGTATGCCCTAAACTGCACAACCGTGGTCTAGACGCATGACCCTAAACTCCATTGTTTGTGCTGCATGACTCTAAACAGCACCGCCTTGGTCTAGACGCATGACCCTAAACTTCGCGGTCCGTGCTACAAGACCCTAAACTGCATAGCTCTAGTCTAGACGTATGACCCTAAACTCCGCGGTCTATGCTGCATGACCCTAAACTGAACAACCCTAGTCTAGATGTACGACCTTAAACTCCATGGTTCGTTCTGCATGACCCTAAACTGCACAGCCCTGGTCTAGACGCACGACCCTAAACTTCGCGGTTCGTGCTGCATGGCTCTAAAGTGAACTGCCCTGGTCAAGACATATGCTAAACTCTGTGGTCTATGCTGCATGACCCTAAACTCTAAGGTCCGAACTATATGACCTTAAACTGTAGCGGAGGTCAAATTGCATGACCTTAAACTGCATGGTCTTAACTATATGACCTCAACCATAGTCTACGTCTTGATCGCAATAGGTTAAACGACACAACACCATTGTCCAACTATGTGACCTTAAACCATAGTCTATGTTCTGATCAGACAACGTTAAACTGCACAAAACCATGGTTTGAACTATACGACTTTAAATTGTAGCGGAGCTCAAGTTGCACGACCTTAAAACTGCATAACCATGGTCCAACTATATGACCTTATACCATAGTACACGTCCTAGCCGTATGACGATAAAATTCTTTGCCCAGGTCAAGGAAGCATGACCATAAACTCTCCCCCACATACGCACACATGCCTTTACGTGCACTTTCACGCACGCCTTTCCTAACCTACCTGTTAGTGTGCACACATCACCATCATTACCTCCCCATGAGTTCATCACCCTGCATCATTCCCCATTGAGTCTCACCCATGCTCACAAAACGACGAACCATCCCGTCATCCATACTCATTGCAAATTAGTGTGTTACCATCTTCCACTCACATTTCATACATCACCCATCTCTCATGGGTAGCCTCGAGCCATCTCCCCAAGTGAGCCAAACCACCACCATTCTCACTCCGTGGCCTTCATCGACTGTCATCCATCACCATTACGGTCCAACTATATGACCTTAAACCATAGCGCATGTCCAGGCCGCATGACGTTAAGCTGTTTGGCACGGGTCCCGAAGGCATGACCGTAAAAACGCCCTTACAAAAAAAAAAAAAAAGGAAAAGAAGAAATAACGGGCATGGTGTATACCTTAACAATAGAACGCCATGAGTAAAAATGACAGACGGGCATGGTCATGAAACCATCAGTGAAAGAGTTTTGTGAATAAAAATTGGGCACGGTGAAAACCCGGAAGGACATCGCGAGTAAAAATTGACAAAAAGAGTGGACATGGCAGAAAGCTCATGGGTAAAAGAGCCTTAAAATAAAATAAAAAAAGAAGTTGGTGCAAAGCATCTCGATGGCGCCGCTACCCAAGTTCAAGCGAAAATCATCGAAGGACGCTTGGACTAATAAACAGTTTGACGTAATATTCACTTCCACAGAAGGCCTCAGCCAACACTCCATTCATCATCAAGACGTCCAACGGGGTGTAGATGGTAAAATAATCCCCAGACATTCCTTCTTCAGTCCTGGGTGAAAAGGTCGCCCAAGCGACATCGTTCTTCAGTCATGGGTGAATAGGTAGCCCAGTCGACATCCTTCTTCAGTCTTGGGTGAATAGGTAGCCCAGTTGATATCCTTCTTCAGTCTTGGGGGAATAGGTAGCCCAGTCGACGTCGTCCTCCAATCTTGAGTGAACAGGTAGCCAAGTCGACATCCTTCTTCAGTCATGGGTGAAAAGATAGCCCAGTCGACATCCATCTTCAGTCCTAGGTGAACTAGCAGCCCAGTCGACATCCTTCTTCAGTCCTGGGTGAATAGGTAGCCTGATCGATGTCCTCCTCCAATCCTGGGTGAACAGGTAGCCCAGTCAACATCTTTCTTCATTCCTGGGTGAACAGATAGCCCGATCGGTGTCTTTCTTCAGTCCTGGGTGACCAGGTATCCCAATCAACATCCTTCTCAAGTTTTAGGTGAACAGGTAGCCCAATTGACATCCTTCTTCAAAGCTGGGTGACAACATAACCTAGTCATCATCCCTTCTTCAAGGACCTCCTCACCATGCATGAAGTATGCATGCCTTCTCCTTCTCTTACAAGACCTCCTCCCCATGCACGGAGTGTGCATGCCTTCTCCTTCTCTTATAAGACTTCCTCCTCATGCAAAAAGTGTACATGCCTTCTCCTTCTCTTATAGACCACCCTCCCCATGCATGGAGTGCGCATGCTTTCTCCTTCTCTTACAAGTCCTCCTCCCCATGCACGGAGTGTGCATGCCTTCCCCTTCTCTGATAGACGTCCTCCCCATGCACGGAATGTGCATGCCTTATCCTTCTCTTATAGACCTCCTCCCCATGCACGGAGTGTGCATGCCTTCTCGTTCTCATATAAGCCCCTCTCTCCATGAGGCTAGGTGACAAAGTAGCCCAGTCATCATCCCTCCAAAGTAGAAACTGACAAAGCCAAGGAAGAACCTGTCGGAGACTTCAGCTCACCTAAGCGGCATGACCAAACCTTCCGGTTTATCTAATAGACCAGCCTCCAACTAGACTCGGTTAACAAGATCAATAGTGGTACTCCGATCGTCAAAAGAAATCTATCGCAACAGCAAACAAACGCTGCAAAAAAATCTCTTCTCCCCCTAATGTCTCCAAGGACGGACCCACGAACAATGCATCCCTATCCTTGAGAAGCTGAGTTACACTATTACTTGATCTCCTTGACGTTCATGTGGTACTGTGGCTAGGAAGGAAAAAAGTAAAAGTCTAAGAAAAATTTCCCAATGATTGTCCTTCTCGCTTCTATTGAAGCTGAACAATTGGTGGGGAAAGCTGTTTGAACACATTTTTCATCAACCTAGGTCCCTAGTAGAGAGCAGGTCAATAAAGCCAACGAAAGAGTGAAAAATTCTCGACTATCTCAGAATGGCCCCAGAATTTCTCAAGATTGTCATCAACACTTTAAAAGACCACCTGCTAAGTTTCATCGTGATCAGACATGTCTAAGGTAGTGAACATAAAGAAACGGTTTTCGAAAAATTGACCTCTTGCACCTTGAAACAAACCCCACAACTGGAGCGACATTTTCGGTGTCTCATATTACTATGGGGCCACTGCTATTGGATTCAGCACGGTGGGCCATGTTTCGGCTTGATCAAACACTCTAGAACAAAGACATGAGAAAAACATTGAAATCGGAGAGCCGCACACTATTCCCATATAGCCTCATTGCACCAAAACACCATTAAAGGTGGCTATTTTTATAATCATGGGCAGTCACTTTCAAGGCCTGTAACTTACTCGTTCCAAGTCAGATCGCTCTTAAATTTGATGAGCATATTCGTCTCATCAAGACGAACAATTCGATATGTACAGATCGACGCAAAACCAATTCCATTGTGTGTGAAAGGCTCATGGCTATATTGGACTGAACCACGCACATGATGGATGGTAAGATTTCTTGCATGAAGCCAACGAAGTTACTATAGTTCTGCTCGTTGGATTCTAGATTCCGCCAAAACTCAAAAATTGTGAAATCTTCGTTCGGGCTCCAAATCGCGTGCCTATTGCTGCCACGCGATCGTGACGACATGCTTAGTGCTCTACGATTAAGAAATCACAGAAAATATTTAAAGATAGATCGTACTATCGATCCTATGTTTCCTAGATTCAAAAAAATTTCAAATCGTGATCATGACTCAAAAACATGATTCACGGCTCGCAGTTCGTATCAAAACAATCGCCATGTCGAGCCCTACAAGAAAACAATAATCTTTCGATCAAATGGGCATCAGAACAAGCTCAGGTCAGCCATAGAAGATTACGCAAGTTCTCAAGCAGCCGCAGGGACTGCTCCGAAATTCCACACATTGTTAGGCAAGGGCAAAACAATCTTTTTGCACCCATTTTTGGAATTTCTTTTAATTCAATTAAATCTTAATTTTCAGTAATTAAGTCTAATTTTTATCAATCCACCCTTATTTGGGCACAACTCTAAATAAACAGGCACTGCCTCATTGTAAAAGGACAGCACACAAATCCCTCACCACCTCTTAGTCCTGAGTCAATTCCTTGAATATTCAACAAAATTTTGATTCCTTGCTTGACCCTATGAGTACATTTTGGAGAAATAGAGATGAGAGTGAAGAAAAGGGTCGGTACCCTTTGGTTAGCAACTTTCTCTCTCCTCCCCTCTCTCTCTTTTTTTCTCTCTCTTCTCTCCCTGTCAACTGGAGAGACCTAGAGCCTGTTGGATCTCTGTCTTCTTCTATCAGCTGGAGAGTCCTAGTGCCGGTTGGTTTTCTCTCTCTTCTTCTCTCAACTGACAAGACTTAGCACCGGTTGGTTTTCTCTCTTTTCTTCTCTCAACTGGCGAGACCTAGCACCTGTTGGCTTTCTCTCTCTTCTTCTCTCAACTGGCAAAACATAGCATCGGTTGGCTCTCTCTCTCTTAATCTACCAGTCGATGAGACCTAGCATCAGTTGGTCTCCTCTCTCTTATTCTACCAGTCGACTAGACCTAACGCCGGATTGGTCTCCTCTCTCTTGTTCTACCAGTCGGCGAGACCTAGCACCGGATTGGTCTCCTCTCTCTTGTTCTACCAGTTGGCGAGCCCTAGTGTCGATTGTATTTTCTATCATTAACAGTCGGTGAGGTCTAGCGGTGGGTGGGTCTTCTCCCTCTTCTTCTATAAGTCGGCAAGGCCTACGGCCAACTGGTTTTTCCTCTTTTCTTCTGTCAGTTGGCGAGACTAAGCGCTAGTTGGCTCCCTTCCTCTCATCTCATCTAACATAGTCGGTGAAGCTTACCGCCTACTGCTTCCTCTCTCCTATCTCCTGAAATAGTTGGTGATGTCTAGAGCCAAGTGCATCTCATCTTCCTTCTTCTCTCTCCTTCTGTCTATCACCTTACTCTCTCTAACCATTCCTCTACTACTCTCTCATTCGACCAAGAGGGATTATGGTTAGCATCTCATGGTAATCCTGTTGTCTAGCCGTAATGTTGACATGTCAGGTTCGCTTGACTCGCTTTACTGCCACGACAGACCGACCATCGTGCCAAGCTAGTCGATATTGACAACAATGTCCAGTAGCATTCTTGTGAGCCGGTCTCAGTTACCGAGCCCGTTTTGCCACCATGCTACGTTAATTATCCACCAGTCTAGTCACTTCTCTGACCTTCTCGCTTGGTCGAATTTTTCTCTCCCCTCGACTTTCTTTCTTCTTCTTGAATGTGCATGCTTGTGTACCCTCATCAAAGAGGAAAAGGATGAGGTTTGACCCATCTGTCTCATAACCTTTGCCATATATGTGTGTGATTGCAGAAAGCAAAAAATAAGAAGAATATGAACCAAGGGAGGCGATTTGGAACCAGTTTCATTACTGGGGAGCTTCTTTGTGATCTAAGAGGGCGCCCATGCGAGTCAGCCTGAGTAAGTCCCGAACCCACCTTTTAAATTCCTCCCTCATCGGTTGGTAACACCTGCCCCCGTTTTCGAACGAGGTTCCCGTGAGAGCGATCTTACAAATTTCCCAGGTCTTCTCCAAAACCCGAGACACGAGCCGTCCAATCCCCCAAGGATCTGGAGGGTGAGATAGAGGAACCTAACCAGCGCCAGCTGTGTTCTCAAAAGGCAATTTTTGTTCAGGTTCAAATCTCCCAAACATGCTATAGATTCTGCACGTGTGGCCTCGAGCTCTGTCAAGCCGCCTGACAACCATCGCCACGTTCTGGCCTGACACACATCTTCACACGTGAGGAACAACAACCGTTCACCTTCCCTATGACGGTCCACCTTTAGGGATTGTTTGTCTCCCCCTGACCATTCGTTTCTCGTTGGAACTCTCCTCAACAGCCTAAAATCCTCTGCAACCTTTCCCAAGTCACCGGGAGAATAACCTTCTTCCATCGAAAAACTGCTAAAGCTAGCGAAAGACGCTGGGCAGTTCACTGCTGCAACTTCCATCCCTTCTTTCCCTCCTTCATCCCCTCAAAATCACGACTGGAGTTTCTTGCTCCCTGGTGTTTTCCTGTTGCAAACTCTCGCAACTCCAGCAAATCCTACCTCATTTCTTGTTGGAATTTTATCTTTCTCAGCCGGAACCTGCTCCTGCTTCCTAGCAAACTCTGTTCAATCTTGTCGAAATTCCCTATGCTCTCACCCAAGCTTTCGTCGGAAATCTCCTTCTCACTGTTCAAATTTTTCTTACCTTAAGGGGCCGTTTGGGTATTTGGAAATCTATTACGTGACACTAGATTACAAGGAAATAAGACATTTCCACTGTTTGGGTACACTAAAGAGTAAGGAAATGGAAGGAGATTATGCGAGATTTCCCCAAAAATCAGGAAATCCATTACACGCGGTGATAGGTGAAAAATCTATTATGAGAGTGACGAGTAAGTTTGGGAAATCTTTCACGTGCGTTTTTGCTTACCCTATCTCTGATTAAAAAAATCTTCTCTGGTAAGCCCTCTCTCTTCATAATAACTAGCATAGGCTCGTCCCCTCATCTGACGGCATCAGCTATCATATAAAATCAAAAATAATCAAAGCAAAAATTAGTAATCAATGATAAATTAGATAACACAATCATAATAAAATAATTCACACAACATAATCCTCATAAGAAATTACTAAAATCTCAATTGAAATAACATATATCTTTAATCTCCTCCAATACCTCAAAATTTTATACTGCAGTTACCAAACCTTCTAGTTTACTAATCAAACTTCTTCACATTTTTTAACTTGTATCATAAAGATTTTGAATTTAGTATAATAAATTTGTTATTTATTTGAAATTATATAGAGAGACATTTGATAGACTTCTATAAAAAATATAGAAAAATCAGTCTTATCATAATAAAATCTTGTTATTCCAATCATATTGTTCCAATGGCTTATCAGGCTGAAACCAATGTCATGTTAGAAGACATGTGATTCCATGTAAGTGCCAATGGGTCGGACCAGGTCGGGTTTTGTCTCGAGGCCCGAGGCAAGTTTTACTGCCACCCATGAAGTCCTATGCAATCGAGGTCATGACCGCGTCGAGCATGGGTAAAGACCAAACACTAACCCACAATTAGCGCCTGCTATGTTGTCGAAACTACCCAGTGCCGACTGTGTTTAAGAGCTAGCATGACTACCCTTAACATCGCCTACGTTTTAAACCTTTGCGTCGTTTGGGTATACAAGAGACAGTGGTTGGTTGCTCTCAACACCGGCTGCTTTTTCAAAAGGCTCAACGTTGGCTAAGTGTTCAAGAAGCAGTTTTGGTCATTCTCAGCTCCGGTTGTGTTCTAAACAACCCATCACCACACGCTCCATGCTAAAGCCATGCGTGTCCTACTACTGTTATCCCCAGTGAAGTTGCACCCTGACCGTGACCTATTAATCTTAGTGACGTTGTACCCAAGTTGTTCCACCTAGGCTATGACTCCTCATCCCTAGTGGTAGTCATACCCATGTTGTACTCTCTCTGCCCCAATAAGAGTCATACTCATACTGCATCTCATTATCCCTAGTAGAGTTAGTGTCATTTTACCACTGCAACCACCAGCGAGTCTACCTCACACCAAGTTATCTTATCTCCAATGCAGTCGGTCTTCCCATCTGAACCCCTTTGTTGGCTTTAATCATTTTTTCCCCAGGGAGTCCAGTTGTCATTTACAGACTTTTTCCCCATGGAGCTTCACCTACATGGAGACCCACGCCATGATCTGTGCGACATGACCTTAAACTATGTGGCTACAGTCCGTGCTATATGACCTTAAACTGTGTGCCTAAGCTCCACGTTGCATGACCTTAAACTGCATGGCTTTAGTCTGGGTGCACGACCCTAAACTGCATGGTCCAAACAATACGACCTAAACATTAGCAAAGTTCTAGCTGCACAACCCTAAACTACACGATCAAAACTATAAGACTCTAAACCATAGTGCACGTCCTGGCTGCGTGACGATAAAAGACCTAGCATCATGGTCCCACTATATGATCTTAAACTGTAGCTAAGGGTTAGTCGCACGACCTTAAGCTGCAAGGTCCTAGTTGTATGACTTTAAACTACATAACCACGGTCCAAGCCATATGACCCTAAACCATAATGCATGTCTTGGTTGCATGAGGTTAAACTGCTTTGCAAAAGTCTCGGAGGCATGACCTTAAAACTCGGCCCCACATACATGCACACACCTTTTATGTGAATTTTCATGCAAGCCTTCCCTAACCGACCCGGCCGTGTGCACGCATCACCTTCATTACCTCCCCAGTTAGTATATTCATTTCATCATCCTCCACCATTCCCTAGTGAGTCTAAAGCGTGCTCACCAAACTGTGAACCATTCCGCCACCAATATTCGTCGTACTAGGTGACCATTTTTCACCCACCTTTCATACATCATGCATCTTTCATGGGTATCCTCGTGCCATCTTCCCAAAGTGAGCTAAAGCCACCACCATACTCACTCCATGGCCTCCACACACTGTCATTCATCACCATCACAGTCCAGGTATAAGACCTTAAACCATAGTGCACATCCTGGCCGAATGACGTTAGAAGGCTTCGCACAGGTCCTGAAGGCATGACTTTACATGTGCTTTCACAAAAAAATAACGGGCATGGTGTATACCTGAACAAGGGAATGCCATGAGTAAAAATGACAGACGAGCATGGTCATGAAACAATGAGTAAAAGAGTTCCGTGAATAAAAAAACTCAGGCATGGTGAAAACCCAAAAGGGCACTTTGAGTAAAAATGGAATACAAAGGTGGACATGGCCGAAAGGTCATGAGTAAAAGAGCCCCAAATAAAAAGGAAGTTGGTGAAAACCATCTCTATGGCACCGCTTCCCAAGTTCAAGTGAAAAACCGCAAGGGGCACTTGGACCAATAAACAGGTTGATGCAGCGTTCGCCTCAACAGGTGGCTTCAACCTACATTCAAAGAAAAACTCCCTGATGTCACAATACCAAGACCCAAAAAACACGACCTTTAAGGAAAATAATCCGACAGCCTGAGTCTATTAGTAAAAAGGACTCGTAAGAAAGAAGACTTGTTAAGAAGGCAAGACAAGTCTCATGAAGTAGAGCATCAATCGTAGGAGGTTATTAAACGCACTCCAATGATGTCGGAGACCCCCCAAGAAGGCTAAGTCAGCCATGACTTTGGACCTGTTACGCGAAACTACTAACAATGGGTAGGGGTTATACCCAAAGCCGGACACCTCGATAAACTGAGGTACCCTACTGACTAAGGAATAACTGGAGCACAACGCAGAAGATCACCGATCGAAGGCTCTTTAGCAAACCATCAAGAACAAACAAACAAGAAAGTCACTTCGACAAACCTAAGAGGCCCCAAGAAGGATAATTCAGCCATGACTTTGGACTTGTTACGCAAGATTGCTAACAGTGGGTATGGCTTATACCCAAAGCCAGTCATCTCGATAAATTGAGGTACCCTGCCCATCAAGGAATAATTACTGCCTAATGTTAGGCTCACCAACCAAAGGCTCTTTTTAAAGAAACCCAGACCAAATGGGAAAAATGCCCTACAGCATGGCACTCGACTGCCAGATGGGCCTAATTCTGAATCACAAACAGTCCACACGAGGGTAAGAACTTCAACAAGATCCTCAAAAAAGTCTCCTCTCCCCTTAAAGCCTCCACGAATGGATCTATACATTTCATCCAAACATCTGAGCATCCTAGTTGCAGCATTGCATGAATCTCTTCGGCGTTCATGTGGTCCCTAGGAAAAAAAAAGTAATAAAGCCAAAGGAAATTTTTTGAATGTTGTCCTTCTCGCTTCTCTCGAAGCACAACATTTGGTGGGGCAATCTATTTGAACACATTTTTCAGCACCTTGGTCCTTGATGTGAAATAAAGAGGAAGCAGGTCAATAAAGCCTCAACAGACAGTGGAAATTTTGACAATCTCATAATGGCCCCAAAACTGGTCAATATCTTTATAAGGACTTTAAAAGGAAACCTGTCAAGTTTCATCGTGATCAAACATGTCAAAGGTACTGAGCACAAAGAAAACAATTCTACAAAATCTGCCCCTTGCACCCTGAAATGGGCCCCGTAACTAGAACTATATTTTTGATACATCAAATAGCTGTGGGACTACCACCATTAGATCCAGCATGGTTGAAAACCTTTCTGGGTCAAGTTTTTGCTTAATCGGGTACTTCAAGATAAAGTTATGGGTAAAATACCAAGAAGAGGTAGGCCGCACACTATTCTCGTGTAGCCACCCTGCACCAAAATACCACTAAAAGCCATTGTTTTCACAGTCATAGACGTCACTTTTAGGGCCCATATCTCACTCTTTCTAAGTCGATCGCGCTCAAATTTTGTGAGCGTGTTCGTCTCGTCAAGATGAGCGTTTTGATGTGGTACGCCCCATGATGATGCCCGGGCAGGGAGAAAAACTAAAGAGAAGTTGCTGATCCTTAAAGAAAATTGTAGAAAAATCAGCAGCAGCACGCCTCATTCGAGCGGCCAAATCACGACGCTCGCCTATCGGATCGACATGAAACCAATTGCATTATGTGCATAAGATCCGAAGCTATCTCTGGTCCGAACTCTGTGTACGATGACAGGTTGGATTTCACACATGAAGGCATCAAAGCTGCTATATATTTCGATCATCGAATTCCAAAGCGTCAGATTTTACACACGAAGGCGTCGGATTCCAAGATTTCGGTAAAAAATGCAAGACAACAAAATCTTCATCCGAATACAAAATCAAGTTGTGTTTGCTGTAACATGATTGTGTTGGCATGCTCAGTGCGATTTAATAAAGAAATAGAAGTAAAACATCAAGGAATGAAGGCACTATCAATCCGAAGTTTTCACGATTCATCCAAAATTCAATTCTCATGATCATGGCTTAAAAACATGATTAATGACTCAAAATTGGTATCAAATCAATAGCCATGCGGATCCCTGCAAGAAAATATTCATCTTTCGATCAAATGGGCATCAAAGCAACCCCAGATTAGTCATAGAAAATCACAAAAGTTCTCAGTCAGTAGTAGGGACTGTTATGAAATTCCACACATTGTTAGGTAGGAGCAAGACAGTCCTTTTGCACCCATTTTTAGAATTTTTTTTAATTCAATTAAATTGTAATTATATTCAATTTTAGATAGTTTCTGGGCATCCACCCATGTTTCGGCGCAATTCTATATAAACATGCAAAGCCTAATTATAAAAGAACTTTCGATTCAACTTCAATTCATTCAATAAAAATTCAAATTCTTGCTTGAGTTGGTGGTACGTCTTGGAGAGAGAGAGAGGAGAGAGAAGAATGGCCAGTATCCCTCGATAAGGTAACTTTCTCTCTCCTCTTCTTTGCTCTCTCCTCTTTTCTCTCTCCTCCTTTCTCTCCTCTTTTCTCTCTCCTCCTCCTCCTTTCTCTCCTCCTCTCTCTCCTTCCCTCTTTCTCTCTCCTCTTTTCACATCTCTATCTCTCTTTCTCTCCTTTCTCATCTCTATCTCTCTCTCGCTCTCCTCTTTTCTCATCTTTATCTCCCTTTCTCTCCCTCCCATTTTCTTTCCTTCTTTCATCTTTATCTCTTTCTCTCTCTTCCTCCTCTGGCCTATCATGTTCCTCTTTCCCTACTTCTCTTTCTCCATCCACGCATGGCGGGCCTATCATCTTGTGTGATGCCTTCCTGTTCAAGAGATATGAACAGTGGGCTGGGCCTTAATCGGGATGGTGGGCGGGGTCCCTGTCAAAAGTTATCTCCTATATCTCTTCTGTCACAAACGACGCTAATCCATTGCCACCTGTGTTTCCTCTCTCCCTTTTTCTCTTCTGTCACAGACGGCGCTAACCTGTCGCCATTTGTGTTTCCTTCCTTCTTCTCTACTATCACAAACAACGCTAGCCTATCGTCGCCTGTGTTCATTCTCTCTCTTCTCTTCTGTAACAGACGGTGCTAACCCATCGCTGCCTGTGTTTCCTCTCTCCCTTTTTCTTATCTTTCACAGACTACACTAACCTATCGTCGCCTGTGTTTTCTCCGTTCTTCTCTTCTGTCACAGACTACACTAGCGTATCGCCACCTGTGTTCCTTCTCTCTCTTCTCTTCTATCACAGATGACGTTAGCCTATCGCTGCCTGTGTTCCTTCTCTCTTTTCTCATCTGTCACAAATGACGTTAGCCTATTATTGCTTGTGTTCCTTCTCCTTCTTCTCTTCTGTCACAAACGTCAGTAGCCTATCGCCACCTATATTCCTTTTCTCTCTTCTCTTCTGTCACAGACGACGCTAACTTATCACTGCCTGTGTTCTCTCTCTTTCCTGTCTTTTTGTCACAGACGGTAAAATCCTATCGTCACTTATGTTTCTTTCTCTTTTTTCTCTTTGTTTGGACGCATTTTTCAGCACCTTGGTCCTTGATGCAAAATAAAAAAGGAAGCAGGTCAATAAAGCTTACAAAACAGTGGAAATTTCAACAGTCTCAGAATAACCCCTAAACTAGTCAAGATCTTCATAAGCACTCCATAAGGCCACCTGTCAAGCTTAATCTCAATCAGACATGTTTAAGGCAGTGAGCACAAAGAAACAATTTCAGCAAAATTAGCCTCTAGCACCTTGAAATGAACCTCGAAAATAGAACTATATTTTCGGTGAGTGAAACAGTTGTGGGATCACCACCATTGGATTCGGCACAGTCGAAAACCCCTATGGGTCAAGTTACATTATAAAACATTATGGACAAAGTTATGGGTAAAATACATAAATGGGGTAGGCCTCACACTATTCTCCTGCGCTCACCTTGCATCAAAACTCTATTAAAAGTGGCTATTTTTACAATCACGGGCAGTCACTTTTGGGGCCCATATCACACTCGTTCCAAGTCGGAATGCTCTCAAATTTTGTGAGCATATTTGTCTCATCAAGACGAGTGTTTCAATAGGTGGTATGCCTTGTGACAATGCATGAGGATTGAGAAAAAATAGAGAGAAGTAGTTGATCCGTGAAGGAAGTTGTAGAAAATTCAGCAGCAACATGCCTCGCTCGAGTGGCCGAATCACGACGCTCATATACCTGATCGATACGAAACCAATTGCATTATGTGCATAAGGTCTGAGGCTATCAGGGTCCGAACGTCACATATGATGAATGGTTGGATTTCAATCAAGGAGGCATAAAAGTTGTTGTAAGTCCAGCCGTCGAATTTCAAGATTCCGACTAAAATCTCAAGACGACGAAATCTTCATTCGGACACGAAATCAAGCTGCGTTTGCTGCAACGTGGTCGTGACGGAATGCTCTATGTGATTCAGCGAAGAAATCACAAAGAAACATCAGGGAAGTAGAACACAATCGATCCGAAGTTTTAAAGATTTATAAAAAATTAAAGTCTTATGGTCATGATTTAAAAACATGATTCATGACTTGAAGTTAATATCAAATCGATCGCCATGCCGAGCCCCACAAGAAAATAATGATCTTTCAATTAAACGAGCATCAGAACAACCTCGGATCAATCATGGAAGATCACACAAGTTCTCGAGCAGTAGCCGGGGCAGTTATGAAATTCCACACATTGTTACACAGGAGCAAAACAGTCCTTTTGCACCCATTTTCAGATTTTTTTTATTCAATTAAATTGTAATTATCTTCAATTCTAGGTATTTTATGGGTGTACACCCCTGTTTTAGCCCAATTCTATATAAATAAGCAATGCCTCATTGTAAAAGGAGGCTTGATTCATTTTCTTGGATCAATTAATAAAGTTCTGAATTTTTCTTAAGCTCATGGGTACGTCTTGGTGAGAAAGATAGGAGAGAGAAGAAAGGGTGGGTCGGTATCCTTTGATAAGGTAACTTTCTCTCTCCTTCTCTTTCTCTGTCTCTTCTTCTCATCTCTATCTCTCTCTCTTCTTCTCATCTCTATCTCTCTTTCTCTCTCTTCCTCTCATCTCTATCTCTCTTTCTCTTTCTTCTTCTCATCTTTATCTCGCTGTCCCTCTCTTCTTTTCATCTCTATCTCTTCCTCTCTCTTCTCATTTGAATCTCCCTTTCTGCTCTCTGTCTAATATAATCGGTGAAGCCAAGCACCGACTGCATCTTCTCTCTCTCCTCTGTCTAATACAATATGCGAAGTCTAGCATCGACTGCATCTTCTCTCTCTTCTCTATCTAATTCATTCGGCAAGGACTAACGCCGACTGTGTCTTCTTCTCTCTTCTATCTAATACAGTTAGTGAAGCCTAACGTCGATTGCATCTTCTCTCTCTCCTCAGTTTAATATAGTCGGTGAAGCCTAATGCTCATTGCATCTTCTCTCTCACCTCTGTCTAATTTAGAGCGTGTTCTCTCTCTCCTTTGTCTAATACAATCGGTGAAGCCTAGCACTGACTGCATCGTTTCTCTCTTCTCTGTCAAACACAGTCGGTAATGCTTAGTGTTGACTGCCTCTTCTCTCTCTTCACGTTCTAACACAATCGATAAAGCGTAGCGTTGACTGCCTCTTCTCTCTCCTCTGTCCAACACAGTCGACGAAACTCAACGCCGACTGCATGTTATCTCCCTTCTTTGATTGATATAGTCGGCGACACTCAATGCCGACTGTGTTCCTTATCGCACCCTTATCTAATACAGCCAATGACACTCAGCGTCGACTGTGTCTTCTTCCTCATTTTTACCTAATACAGTCAGCGACGTCTAGCGTCATCTGTGTTTTTCTCCTCCTCCTTCTTTCTATTTTCTTCTTCTCTTAACTCACTTTTTATTATATCTTTACGATCCTCATTTGATTAAGAGAGGTTGATATTAGCCTCTCATGGTAGTCCTATCGTCTAGTCGTAATGTTGTTGTGCCAGAATTATTGTGCCTTCTTTATTGCCATGACAGGCTAACCATGGTGTTTAGTTAGTCAGTATCGGTATTGACATCTAGTAGTAATCCTGTTGAGCCGATCTTAATTACCGAGCCCGTTTAACTAACATGTCTGGCGAATTACTCACCAGCTTAGTCACTATGCTGATCTCCTTGCTTAGTCAAATTCTACTCTCCCCCATCTTTCTTCTCTTCTTCTTTTGAATGTGCATGCTTGTGTACGTTCACCAAAGAGGAAAAGGAGAGGTTTGACCCACCTGTCTTATAATATTTTCCTTAAGTGTGTGATTACAAAAAATAGGAGAATACAAGTCAAGGGAGGCGATTTCGAACTTGTTTTATTACTGGAGGGCTTTCTTCGTGGTCTAAGAGGGCGCCCATGTGAGCCAGCTCGAGTAAGTCCCGAACCCACCTTAAATTTGTCTCTCACCAGTTGGTAATACCTGCTCTTGTTCTCAAACGAGGTTCTCGAAAGAGCGATCTCACAAAGTCTCGGGTCTCCCCGAAACCCGAGACACGTGTCGCCCTATCGTCAAAGATCCAAAGGGAAAGATCGAGGCACCTAACCAGCTTACAACTCCCTTGGCAAGTTACTACCCCTTAGCCGGATCATTCTTGTTTGGCTAGTTTATTCTTTTATTATGTGCTTTCATTATCTTTTCAGAGTTTATGGCTTGCGGTTTCTGTAACGCATTTATCTGGATCGAGGATTTTCGTATCCCTGCATTCGTGAGTATTCCTAGGGAACAAGTTCCTTCAACTTTGTTCCCAACCATCCTTTTGAGAAAAGACCCCTTTGTCAAGCTCGCAGGTCTTAACCTAGAGACGGGAGTTAAAGGTCCCTCACTCCCCATCTCCTCACTTTGGTGGAACCTCCGCCAAGACACCCTGCATCGGCAACACATTCGTTGCCCACGAAGAAAGCCCACGAAGGCGAGAATGTGGGTCGCCACAAGGCTACCCCCCACATTCCTGCACCACCCGCCTCTATCCTTAGAGGCTCAACACATCGAGGCGGAAACCCTACAGTCTCCACACCTCACACACAATACAAGGCTCATGGGTCACCTACTCGAACCATACCTTGGGGCAACCCTTGTGCTACCTCGAGTCGACATCCAGGATCAGACCTCCTAAGGCCAGGTCCTGGCACACTGATCACATGCATCTCACTGCTAGAGGCAATGCCGTTATTACGCCAACCCGAGTACACAGAAGATGACCTCCTCGTCCTCCTACTCAGCACAAACAATCACACTCAGTAAGGAGCAGGTCTTCACCTGTTCTCTTATAGACACCTTCTCGCAGTCCTCGGCCTCCTAAGGCGAGACCACTTGCTCGAGCCCAGGTTGACCCCCAGGTCACCCGTGAACCTGCTTCCAGGGACGCACATGCGTCACCATCACATATGTCTCCTTACCCTTGACTCAGGCCTCCCCATGAGTCAACCCTGCTCCTGCCTGCACCTCTTTCGAGCAAGCACCTTCA
The DNA here is from genome assembly GCF_054954075.1 of Amborella trichopoda. NCBI lineage: Eukaryota > Viridiplantae > Streptophyta > Magnoliopsida > Amborellales > Amborellaceae > Amborella > Amborella trichopoda. Next base: position 31,275,858 of record NC_142337.1, on the reverse strand, counting down.
GCCTTATTACTCGAAGGTTTTCCCCAAGAGTACCATTCTGAACCAGGCCCATCACTTTGCTTGTGTCACTAGAGCCCACAAGAGAGCTCCGGACAATGACTTGATGGAAGATCTAGTACTTCATCCTTCCCGGTCCAAGATGACTCTAGTCCCTGGCCCTCATCCTTTGCCTCACTTGATGGAGACAACTCTCACTTGTCCAAGAAGAGCTGACCAGCCGCAACTTAGATCGTAGTTTTAGTGCAAGGTCCATCAATGCCTCAAAGCTAAATGCGATAGAGGTCTACGAATTCTGACCAAACAAATGGCCTAGGCAATTGAGGCAACCAGATCTGATGACTGTCTTCTCTTGAACCCCTTCTGTCCTCTTCAGATGACAAGGCCTGAAGAGAAGCTCCATGGACCCTACACTGTGATTAGTGTCGTGGAAGATGACCCAGCCATCCACCAGCCATGATCACAACATCCTCGAGAACCTGTCCTCATGCAAGCGGACGAGCCGGGTCAAGTTAGGGCATGCTGACCCCCTAATGACTGATCTATCGTGCACCACTAGTCAAGTTCTCAAATCGACCCTCAACTATGACTAAAACTGACCTCCATAGAGAAACAGTCAGTGTGATGGTTATAAGCGAGCCTGGTGACACACAGGAAGAGTGCACGAATAAATTTGAGGAAATGGTGCGTGGGATGATTGAAAAGATTGATCATTTGATGCAGCACACTAGTCAGCTAACCATGAGGCCATTTCCCATCACTCCGATGGTGCACCTCCAAGGCAGCCCCCTCCCTCTTCCTCACAAGACAATTCTCTCCCTCATCCCATCTCTCTGGCGAACATTGATGCTATGGTGACCCATAAAGAATAGACCAATTCCGAGGACACTGGGTGCAATGCCTTATCAAAGGCCGTACCCTTCATATATTGACCAGGTGTTGGTTTCCTCAAGTTACAATAAAGGGAAGTTTCCTTTATTTAACTAAACCACATCAGCATATTGCCCACTTCTAGGCAGCTTTTGGAGAAAAAACGACTGACGGGAGACTTCTTCTTCGTCAGTTCGTTGACTCCCTAGATGGCCCAACGTTTTAATGGTATGATCGACTTCCACCAACTCCGTGCATACGTGGGAAGAACTGGAGAAACTGTTCTATCAACGCTTCTTTGAGGTCGAGAGAGAGGTTCAAACCATCGATCTTCTCACCTTGACTCAAGATCCTGATGAGCCCGTGGACCAATTGATATCAAGATGGAGAAATTTGTCTTCTTGAGATCCTAATTCTATGCCCAAGAAGGAAGCAGTCCAAACTTGTGTGCGGAACATGTGACTCGAGATCGCTCTACATGTCGAGGCCTCTAATCCGATCTCCATGTCAGAATTGATCTCTAAATCGGTCCGAATGGAAAGTCTATCACGCCACCATGGCAGCAAAGCTCAGCAAACAACCAAGGCAATGGTAGCTCTCAGAACAACACAAGGGCCAGTCAACAGAAAGGAGTAATCAGTGCAGCCGTCACGGTCACTGATTCAAAGATCTCTCCCTCCGAAACTTTGTACCTCGCCAAAGGGGTGAGCATAGTGAAGACAGCTCCCCAGGAAGGCAAGCAACAACAGTCATAATCGGGTACCCCCAGCAGCCAACCTTGATCGGGGTGATTATTTCACCAAGCATAGGAACAAAGTCTACCCCTTTAAGAAGGAAGGGGTCCTTGCACTGTTCCGGTTATTATTGGAACATATTATGATCCAGCTTTCAGAAGCTAAGTTCCCCGGCAAGTTGGCCTTGACACTCAGGCGAATTATTGTGCCTACCATTAGAGGATCAATCATCCCACAGATGACTGCTACACGCTGAAAGATATTATCGAGGCCCTGATGCAGAAGGGTCAGACAAAGCTTAAAGACTAAAACAAGGCCTGCGGGGCAGCCAAGGCCTCCCTTGTAGTAACCATCCAAGAGGAAGATGGAATTCTTGGCATCCTTTATGCCTTCTTCATTATAATGCTTCAAGAAGGCATAATCACACTGAATCAGGAAGAGCAACCTCGTCACCTTATTAAGGGGACCGCTGGTTCCCATATCACCAAATAAAGGGCCACTACTTGTGGGAATGCACCAGTTTCCATGATATATTCATCAAGAAAATGTGAGAATGTATGGAGTTCTACAACATCCCAATAAGTGATCCCCAAGCTACTGCTCGATCAGTGCGAGAGGAGGACCTCCCAACACAAGACTCTCATAATAATGATTCAGACTCTTTCAAACCCTTGACTTCCCATCCATAGATAGTCCACCACGAGCGAAGAAGACTCAAGTCCTTAAGACAAGAAGTAATTTGCCAAGCTAGGGCTGTTCACAAGCCTAACGAGATGAATCAAACACCACCTTAGAATACTAGAAGGAGGCACACGCCAAGGGTTTTTCTCCAGAGAAACAAGACCGCTCGACCACCAATTGAGCAAGAATTTCTCAAAACCCTTCCCAACTTTACTCCCTAGCACGATCCTTCTTCCCTCTTCACCCTGTCAAGAAGATGTTCCCGTACCATCTTCCATTTAGAGTACATCTAATGAGGTGACGACGTTAAAAGCACTCCCCAACGGTCTAAGAATGGGAAGGACCTAAAAGACCCCCGGCAGTCGTCCAACCCTGCTAATGATGTAAAAAGCTGCCCAGATCGGTCTGATGAGGGGAACGACCTTAAAAATCCCCCACCTTCTAACCCATCTCCTTCTTCTTCTGCTGATCAATGTCTCTTTAAGGTACAACCTTGATATGTCCAGATTTCGAGGCTCACGACAGAGAACTTGAAGGATCCAATATAACCAGGGCACAACAGACGCATTTGAAAAAGACGTTGGCCCAGAAAGCAGGATTCTTGACGGCTACGGACGCGTTAGTAGCTCGAGTGAAAGCACAACCACCCTCTTCAAAGAAGCACAAAAAGTCGAAGCCAAAGAAACCCCAGTGGCCCTCTGAGCCCGACTTTGAATAGAGACTGAGAGAGTCAAGGGGGCAAAGTTTCTACTCTCAGGAAGCTTGCCACATGATTCAAATCTCAATAGCAACACCCATCACGGGGTAGATAAATCTCAAATCAAGGAGGACATTGCAACCTCCACCGTAGAAGTCGAGCACCTTGAAGTTCCCTAGTCCGCCATTAGCCCCTAATCCAAAGACTAATCTTCCTATCTTACAGCTCCTTGGGCTCCTTCCCAATCCCAATACTTCAAAAACTCCACATATTCTCCAATTCCCTGAGACACCTCTGATCCCATATACTCAATCACTTCCAAAACCTCAAACCTCTCAGATCAATGTAAACCTTTTACATACTTATTAAAGAAAGATACCCCATTCATCTATGATGAAGCATGTCAGGAAGCCCTTGATGATATAAAGCATTATTTACTCAACCCTCTAGTGCTCTCAACACCAGTGTTGGGACCTTTCTCATTCTATACGTGGCTGCTCTAGACAAGTCACTCACGGTATTGTTGGCATAAAACAATGACAAGGGAAAAGAGACTGCGTTATATTACCTCAGTCGCAAGATGCAATGGGCCGAAAAGAATTATCCCCCTATTGAGAAGATGTGCTTGGCCCTGATCTGTGTAGTACAAAAACTCCACCATTACTTACTTGGTCATGAAGTGAAACTTATTTCAAAAGCGGATCCTGTATAGTTTCTTATGACACACTCATGCCTGTCAGCAATGGGCCGAAAAGAATTATCCCCCTATTGAGAAGATGTGCTTGGCCCTGATCTGTGTAGTACAAAAACTCCACCATTACTTACTTGGTCATGAAGTGAAACTTATTTCAAAAGCGGATTCTGTATAGTTTCTTATGACACACTCATGCCAGTCAGGATGCCTTGCTAAGTGGGCATTATTGCTGATGGAATTTAGCATCACGTATGTCCCACAAAAGGTCATCAAGGGCCAACCCCTGGCCGATTTCCTTGCAGCACATTCTGTACCAGCGAAATCTCCGTTATCAAGCTGATGAAGAAGTGTTATGTGCTAAGTATCTTCATGCGTGGGAAATGTCCTTCGATGTAGCCTTTCAATCTGATCGAGGAGGAGCCGGAGTGGTATTCCTGACTTTGAAAGGACAAGTACTACCACTTTCTTTCTCTCTTGTAAAAGCCAGTTCTCATAACGAGGTAGAATATCAGGCCCTTATAATTGGGTTAGAGATAGCCTTTGACCTAGACTTGGAGCAGCTACAGATCTATGGAGACTCTGAGTTGATTATCCAGTAGCTCAAAGTAATTTATGATGTGAGAAAAGGTACTCTCAAGCCTTATCACAACACTGCAAAATCGTATATGGCCCAATTTTAGGACGTTTCTCTGAGTCACATCCCCAGAAGGCAAAACGGGCAGACTGACACACTTGCAATACTCGACGCTACAATTCAGCTGTCCTGATCAGGACCCACGCTCGTTTGGGCGGCAGAATGGAGACACATTGAACTAAGAACCGAGGTCGCTGCGGATGACAAGCGAAATATCTTCCTAAAGTGTCCCCCTTATCCATTTGGAGCGCTCTATCAGCTTAGGAAGTAATTATGACTGAACAATAAATGACACGGAGTCAAGGAGCTAAGGGTCGAAACCAAGAACCATAATTCTTAGACCCAAAATGCACAGAAATCGATCAGTTAAAAGACTAGAGAGAGCCCATGACTAATTTTTAAAAAACATAGCGGGCTCTCAAAAGATCGTGTCCAGCGTAACAACATACGTTGAATGACTACCAAGTGTACCCTCCTTGAAGGATATGCTCTCTTCAGACGGTCGTTGGACGGTATTCTTCTTAGATCTGTGGACGTCCAAAGAGCAAATAAGGTGTTAGAAGAAGTCCACTCAGGCATTTGTGGACTACACTAGTCCGGTCCTAAGCTATATGAATGAATACGCAGGTTGGGATACTATTGGCCTTCCATGATCGTCGATTCCTTAGACTATGCTAAAAAGTGCCAAGTGTGCCCAATACACTCGAGCCTTGTTCACCAGCCTCCAAAGCCTTTACACCTTATAGTTGCAGCATGGCCCTTCTGACAATGGGGTATGGACATCGTAGGGCCTATTGGCCATCCTTCGGCAATGGGCCATGTTTTATTCTAGCTACAGTAGATTATTTCTCTAAATGGACTGAAGCGGTCCCCCTTAAGCAAGTTCATGGGACAACAGTGGCTCACTTCGTTCGACATCACATCATATATCGGTGCAGAGTGCCCGATCGAATTATATCTGAAAACAGTCCTCAATTTAAGAGTCACCACATTGATCACTTGGTTAACCAGTTCAGTTTCGAATGGAGGTACTCAACTATGTACCACCCTCGGGCAAATGGATTGGCTAAGGCCTTCAATAAGACTTTGTGAAATGTTTTAGAAAAGTCAGTATCAAAGAAAAGGAAGAACTGACATGAGAAGCTTCCCGAAGCACTATGGGCCTATCGTACTACTACACGGAATGCTATCGATTCCACTCCTTTCTCTTTGATCTATGTGGGTGAAGCAGTTTTACCCCTCAAAATTCAGATTCCATCATTACGTGTCTCTATACATCAAGGATCAGCCGAAGATAGAGATTCAAACATCGGTATCAAGAATTAGATGCGCTCGACGAAAAAAGGCTAGAGGCTAGAGGCTAGAGGATCAGTAGAACCTTGAACTCAACCAAGGGAGAATGAAGAGGGCTTTTGACAAGTCGGTTAAGGTCCGGTCATTCACCCGTGGTGATCTATTTCTAACTGTTAAGAGCCTATTGTTCTGCATAGTCGGTGTAAAGGGAAGTTTGAGCCTAAGTGGGAAGGTCCCTTTTTAGTAAACAAGGTCTCGCCAAATGGAGCCTATATACTGACACATCCTGAGGGGGAGGAGGCGATGCCCCTTATCAATGGGCGATACCTAACGAAGTACTATCCGTAATGCGTATTCAAAGGAAAAGGGATTCACGCAAAAATAAGCAAGATAGTCAAAACAAAGTCTAACTCTTTTTATTGCAGCAAAAACGAGTAACAATTTACAAGCCAAAAAGCCCATTATTAAGGAGGTTACAATTCTCATGCATTTGAGGATAAGAGGACGATTATAAACCAAAATATGTGGATTTTCTCTTGCATCTAAGAATAAGAAGACGGTTACAGGCCAAAAGAATTTCTTTCCTCATGAGGAGAAAGCAAACCATCGAAGAATTGCTCTATCAGAAGAAGCAAACCCACAAAAGAATTTCTCTCCCAGAAGAAGCAAATCCACCAAGGAAAATACTCTCCTCAGGAAGAGGAAGCAAAACCACTTGGAGAAGTTAGCTTCAATTCATCTGACGAGTAAGAGGACAGTTACAAGCCAGTAGATGAAGTGAAACCACTCGAAGTTGTTAGCTTCAATTCATCCGCTGTGTATGTCAAACATACAAGCCAGATATCTCATTAAACGTGTATATCAAACAGACAACGAAGAATTCATTCGACGTGTGTATCAAACATACAAAGCAAGCTACTCTGGCAAGAAACTAGCCTATGATGGAAAGCATACCATCTTCACAGTGGATTCCCTTCCACAAAACAACATGGACTTCATTGTTGTGTTGGAGGACTTAGCTTCCAACAGGTATCACAAGCCATTCCTCACCATCATTCCCACCCTTTGCCAGCCCATGCCAGCGTTATGCATGAACATCACTGCACATAGCCCATCGTCCCACATGTAACTTACTACCACCTACGAGCATCACTGGGCATCATGGGAGGCCACACGTGGTGATGAGCACCGTCTAAAGCCAGTGCCAGCTGTGTCCTCCAAAGGTCAGTGCCGGCTATGCTTTCATCTCCTAGCGCTGGCTATCTTTTTTGAGGATCAGCACCGGCTGTGTCAGCACCAGTTATACTTCTAACTATCAGCACCGGCTATCTCAGTGCCGGCTGTGCTTCTGTTAGCGCCGACCCTGTCGTGGCTATTCACTTCCTGAGACTGCTCATTTTCAAGGCCTAAGTTTCTACACCTCCTTAATGGTCACATGATTTCCAAGGGAAACTGTCCACCATCACGTCGATCCACCTTCCTCAACCGTACACCTTCCTTATGCCGGTCTACCTTCATGAACCGTTTGTTTCCCTGGACCCTGCAGTTTCCGCCAGAGCTTCTCTGCCGTTCCCGAAAAAGCTCTGCAACTTTCCCTAAGTTGCTAAGAAACCACTTACAACCCTTTGAAACACCTCTAAAAACCCCGATAAACCACTTAAAACCCACTTGCGTTCCCGAAAACCTCTGTAATTTTCCCTAAGTTACAAGGAAATCCTCGGTAACTCCCCCAGAGTTCTTAAAAAACTCCCCAGAGAACTCTCCTTTTCTTCCTCCCTTTTCCTACAACTTCACCAATATTTGGCAGAGTTCTGCTTAGTGAAACCTTCCTTGGAAAATCCCATTGCTTTCCGAAACTTCTACCGAGCACCCACTGCTCACTGTTAAAATTTTTTGTTAAAGTTTTTAACTTCGGTGAAAAGTGATGAAATGGGATTTTACCCCCTTATATATCCAACATAACCCTCAAATGCCCCTCACAAACTGGGAATTCCACTCATGTTCTGGAAAGCCAAACGACTATGGGCCTGGTCGGACTTTGGCCCGAGGCCTGAGGCAACTCTCACCGCAGCTTGAAAAAATTCCAATAGGCAGCCTGGACCAGGTCGGGCTAGGGTCATGGCTCAAATATCGATCAACACCTAGCACCAGTTGTGTGTTCGGCAACCACAGCGCCGACTGTGTTCTTAGCAACTCAGTACCAGCTGTGCTCAAGCACGTACTGTCTTTATCGCCAGTTGCGTTTTCAAAGACTTAGCACCGGCTGAGTGCTCAAGAAATAATGGTTGCTGCACTTAAGCTTAGATCAAATCCGTGAGTGCCCTATCATCATTATCCCCAGTAGAGTTGCACCTTGGCCCTGACCTGATGGCCCCAGCAAAGTGGAACCCATGTCAACTAAACTCAGGCCATGACTTCTCATCCCCAGTAAGAAAACCAGGCCCATACTATTATCCCCAGTGGATCTAGGGTCATTTTTGCTACTGCAACTAGTAGTCTACCTCATGTTTAGTTATTCTATCTTCAAGGATATAAATGATGCACATTTGTCCCCTCTTTTCTAATGAAGCCGGCCTTGCTATCTAAACCCCTTACTGGTCCTGACTTTTTTATCCTCAGGGAGTCGGATTATGGCCCAAAGACCTATTCCCCATGAAGTCTCATCTACATGGCGACCCCAGCCTTGGTCCGTGCTGCATGACCTTAAACTGCACAGCCTTGGTCTGTGCTGCTTGACCTCAAACTGCACGGCCTTGGTCCGTGCTGCATGTCCTTAAATAGCATAGCCTTGGTCGGTGTTGCATGGCCTTAAACTGCACGGCCTTGGTCCATGGTACATGACCTTAAACTGTGCAGCCTTGGTCTGTGTTGCATCACCTTAAACTGAGCAGCCTTAGTCTGTGTGGCATGACCTTAAACTGCACAGCTTTGGTCCATGCTGCATGACCTCAAATTGCACAGCTTTCGTCCATGCTACATGACCATAAACTGCACAGCCTTGGTCCGTGTTGCATGACCTTAAACAGTACAGCCTTGGTCCATGTTGCAGGACCTTAAACTGCACAGCCTTGGTCCGTGTTGCATGACCTTATACTACACAACCTTGGCCCATGCTGCATGGCCTTAAATTGCACCGCCTTGGTTCGTGCAGTATGACCTTAAACTGCACAACCTTGGTCTAGTTACACGACCCCAAAACTGCATGGTCCAAACTATATGACCTTAAACTGCAGCCTTGGTCTAGTTGCACGACCCCAAAACTGCATGGTCCAAATTATATGACCTTAAACTATAACAGAGGTCTAGTTGCATGACCTTAAACTGCATGGTCCTAGTTGTATGACTTTAAGCTGCATAACCACTGTCCAGCTGTATGACCTTAAAAACCATAGTGCACGTCGTAACTACATGACGTTAAATTATTTTGCGCAGGTCCCGGAGGCTCGACCTTAAAACTCACCCCCACATACTCTCCCACACCTTTTACGTGCATTTTCACTAACTGACCCATCCGTGTGCACGCACCACCTTCATCACCTCCTTAGTGAGTCCATTCCTTTCATCATCCTACATCCTTCCCCAGTTAGTCTCACCCGCACGCACAAAATGGCAAACCATCTTGCCACCTAAACTCGTCGTAAGCTAGTGGGTCACCATTTCTCACTCACCTTTCATACATCAGCCATCTTTCGTAGATAGCCTCGATCCATCTCCCTAGAAGTGATTTAAAACCACTACCATACTCACTCCATGGCCTCTGCAGAATGCCATTCATCACCATCATGGTCTAGCTGTATGACCTTTAAAATGTAGTGCACGTCCTGGTCGCAAGACGTTAAACTGCTTTGCACTAGTCCCGAAGGCATGACCTTAAACACTTCATTAAAAAAAATAATGGGCATGGTGTATATTTTGATAAGGGAACGCCATGAGTAAAGATGACAGACTGGCATGGTCATGAAACCATGAGTAAAAGAGTTCCCTGAATAAAAAGAAACATGCATGGTGATAACCCAAAAGGGCATCGTGAGTAAAAACTGAATGAAAAGGGTGGACATGGCTGTAAGGTCATGGGTAAAAGAGCCCCGAATAAGAAGAAGTTGGTGAAAACCGTCCCTACGGCATCGTTTCTTAAGTTCAAGTGAAAATCCACAAAGGATGCTTGCAACAATAAACAGGTTGATGTAGTGCTTGCCTCAACAGGCGGCTTCAACCCTCACTCAGAAGAAAAAATCCCTGGTGTTACAATACCAGAATACAAAACTATGAGCTCTAAGGAAAAGATTCCGACAACATGAGTTCAGTTGCAAAAACTAACGTGAAAGATAGAATACTCTCCTAAACGGTAAGACAAGTCTCATGAAAAAGAGCGTCATTCCCAAGAGGTTGTAAATGCGCTACAAGATGCTGGAGATGCCTCAAGAAGGCTAAGTCAACTATGACTTTGGAGTGGCAATCAAATGATTGCTGTAGATGTAAAGCAGTGGGTAGGGGTGGTTATACCCAAAGCTAGTTATCTCGATAAAATGAGGTTCCCTACTCGCCAAGGATCAACTGGTGCACAACGCCGACGACCATTGACAAAAGGCTCTTCAGCACAACCAACAAACAAGAAAGTCACTCTGACGAACCAAAGACGCCCCAAGAAGGCTAAGTCAACCATGACTTAGGACCTGCTATGTAACGAACTACAAAGCAGTGGGTAGGGGTGGTTGTACCCAAAGCTGGTCACCTTGATAAACTGAGGTACCCTACCCTCCAAGGAACAACATGTGCATGACGCAGACGAGCACGAACCAAAGGCTCTTTTGCTGTCTATCCATGATAAAGAAACCCAAACCAAATGAGAACAATGCCCTTCATCATGGCACTCAATTGCCAGATGGGCCGATTCTGACTGACGAGCTCTGTACAAAATCCTCAGCTTCAGAATAAAAAGCAGTCCACATGAGGGTGAGGACTTCGATTAGATTCCTCAAAAAAGTCTCTTCTCCCCTTGAAGTCTCCATGGACGGACCCGCAAACAATGCATCCCTACGTCTGAGCATCCTAGTTGCACCATTACGTGAATCTCCTTGACGTTAATGTGCTCTTGTGGCTAGGAAGAAAAAAGTAATATAGTCGAAGGAAATCTTCTGAAGGTTGCCCTTCTTGCTTCTCTTTAAGTACAACATTCGGTGGGGTAAGCTGTTTGAATGCCTTTTTCAACACCTTTATCCCTGATGCAGAATAAAGAGGGAAGCAGGTCAATAAAGACTATAAAACAGTGGAAATTTCAGCAGTCTTAGAATGACCCCAGAACTGATCAAGATCTTCATAAGCACTCCAAAAGGGCACCTGCCAAGCTTCATCACGATCGGACATGTTTAAGGCAGCGAACACAAAGAAACAATTTCAGCAAAATCGGCCTCTAACATCCTGAAATGGGTAACTAGAACTATATTTTTGGTGCATCAAACAGCTATGGGACCATAGCCATTGGATCCGACACGGTCGAGAACCTCTATAAGTTAAGTTTTGGCTTAATCGGGCACTCTAAGACAAAGTTATGGGTAAAATACCGAAAAGAGGTAGGTCACACACTATTCCCGTGCGGCCACCTTGCATCAAAACACCATTAAAATACCTTGCATCAAAACACCATTACTATCATGGGCAGTCACTTTCAGGCACTCGTTCCAAGTCAGATCGCTCTCAAATTTTGTGAGCGTGTTTGTCGCATCAAGACAACATTTTGATAGCTGGTACATCCTATGATGATGCTTAAACAGGGAGAGAAACTTGAGATAAGTTGCTGATCTATGAAGGAAGTTGCAGAAAATTCTGCAGTAGCACACCTTGCTTAAGCAACCGAATCACGATGCTCGCATACCAGATCTACACGAAACAAATTGCATTATGTGCGTAAGATCCGAGGCTATCTTTGGTCTAAACCTCGCGTACGATGAATGATTGAATTTCACACATAGAGGAATCAAAGTTATTGTAAATTTCGGTCGTCGGATATCAAGATTCTGGCAAAAATCTCAAGACGGAAAATCTTCATCCAGACATGAAATCAAGCTACGTTTGTTGCATCGTGATTGTGACGGCATGCTCATTACGATTCAGTGAAGAAATCATGAAGAAACATCAAGAAACGAGCACACAATAGATCCAAAGTTTTCAAGATTCATTCAAAATTCAAGTCTCATGATCATAGCTTAAAAACATAATTCATGGCTCCAAGTTAGTATCAAATTGATTGCCATGCCGAGCCCCACAAGAAAATAATTATCTTTCGATCAAACGGGCATTAGAACAACCCTAGATCAATCATGAAAGATTAAGCAAGTTCTCAGGCAGCAGTCGAGACTGTTTTGAAATTCCACACATTATTAGGAAGGGGCGAAACAATTCTTTTGCACCCATTTTTAGAATTTCTTTTAATTCAATTAAAATGTAATTATCTTCAATTCTAGGTAGTTTTTGGGCGTACATCCATGTTTTAGCCCAATTCTATATAAACAGGCAATGCCTCATTATAAAAGGAGGCTCGATTCGTTTTTTTGGAACAATAAATAAAGTTCTGAATTTTGCTTGAGCTCGTGGGTACATCTTAGAGAGCGATGGAGGAGAGAGAAGAAAAGGGCTTGTATCCTTTAATAAGGCTACTTTCTCTCTTCTCCCCTCTTTCTCTCTCCTCCCCTCTTCCTCTCTCCTCTTTTTCTCACTTCTTCTCATCTCTATCCCTCTCTTCCTCTCATCTTTATCTCTCTTTCTCTCTCTTCTTCTCATCTTTATCTCACCTTCCCTCTCTTCTTTTCATCTTTATCTCTTTCTCTCTCTTCTTCTTATATCTATCTCCCTTTCTGCTCTCTGTCTAATACAGTCGGTGAAGTCTAACACCGACTGAATCTTCTCTCTTTCTTCTGTCTAATACAGTCGGTGAAGCCTAACGATGATTGCATCTTCTCTCTCTCCTCTATCTAATATAGTCGATGAAGCTTAGCACTGACTGCATCTTCTCTCTCTCCTCTATCTAATATAGTCAGTGCAGCCTAGCATCAACTGTAACTTCTCTCTCTCCACTGTCTAATACTGTCGATGAAGCCTAGTGCTGACTATGTATTCTCTCTCCTCTGTCTAATCAGTCCGTGAAGCCTAGCACCGACTGCATCTGTTCTCTCTTCTCTATCCAACACAATCGGTAAAGCCTAGCGTTGACTGCCTCTTCTCTCTCTGCTCTGTCCAACACAATCGACAAAGACTAGCGCTGACTACCTCTTTTCTCTCTTCTCTGTCCAACACAATCCGTGAAACACAACACCGAATGCGTCTTCTCTCCCTTCTTTGATTGATATAGCCGGCGACACTCAGTGCCGATTGTGTTCCCTATCTCATCACTATCTAAGACAGCCCACGATGCTCAGTGCTGACTGTGAGTTCTTCCTCATTTTTACCTAATACAGCCAGCGACGTCTAGCGCCGTCTGCGTTCTTTTCCTCCTCCTCCTTTCGGTTCTCTTCTTCTCTTATCTCACTTTCTATTCTATCTTTATGATCCCAGTTTGATTAAGAGAGGTCGAGATTAGCCTCTCATGGTAGTCCTATTGTCAGGACGTAATGTTGTTGTGCTAGAATTGTTGTGCTCGCTTTATTGCCACGATAGACTAACAATCGTGTCTAGTTAGTCAGTATCGGTATTGACATCTAGTAGTAATGCCGCAGAGCCGGTCTTAGTGACCAAGGCCGTTTTACTACCATGTCGGACCAATTACTCACCAGCGTAGTCACTGCACTAATCTCCCAACTTAGTCAAATTCTTCTCTCGCCCCTCTTTATTCTCTTATTATTCTCTTCTTCTTTTGAATGCCCATGCATGTGTACGTTCACCAAAGCGGAAAAGGTGAGGTTTGACCCACCTATCCTATAATAGTTGCCATATGCGTGTGATTACAGAAAAAAGGAGAATACAAGTCAAGAGAGGTGATTCCGAACCAGTTTTATTACTGGGGGGCTTTCTTTGTGATTTAAGAGGGTGCCCAAGTAAGCCAGCCGGAGTAAGTCCCGAAAACACCTTAAATTCTTCTCTCACCGATTGTTAATACTTGCCCTTGTTCTTGAACTAGGTTCTCGAGAGAGCGCTCTCTCAAAGTCCCGGGGCTCCTTGAAACCCGAGACACGTGCCGCCCAATCGTCAAAGATCTGGAGGGCGAGATCGAGGCACCTAACCACTGTCAAAGCTGGTGGAAGCCATCGCCGTCTGAGTTTTCTCAGTCTTTCTCCTATTGTCGTCTGTGTCTATTCTTACCCTCTTCTTTTTCCTTTATTCTCTCTTATGCTCTTTTTCTCTCCTCATTCGCTTTCTCCCTTTGTTTTTTTTTTATTCTCTTCTTCTTCTTCTCTTCTCTTTCTTTCTGTGCTTTTTCTTTCTCTCACTCATTTGTTTAATTAAGAATGGTAGTCTTATCGTCTAGCCATAATGTTGTTGTGCCGGTGAAATTTACTGTGACCGTTTTATCGCCACGACAGACTAGCTATTGTGTCTAACTAGTCGGTATTGCTACTATTGTCCGGTCGTAATTCTGTTGAGCCTGTCTGAGTTATCGAGCCCATCTTACTGCCATGCCAGGTCAATTACCTATTAGTCTAGTCACTATGTCGATTTTACCGTCTGATCAAATTCTTCTAACCCCACTCTTTCTTCTCTTATTCTACTCTTCCTCTTTTCGAATGTGCACGACCATGTACATTTGCCCAAAGGCAAGGCGAGGTCCCTTGACCCACTTATCTTATAACATTTTCCATATGTGGCCAAGGTAGGTGATTTAGAACCAGTTTTATAAACTGGGGACCTTTCTTCATGATCTAAGAGGGCGCCCACACGAGCCAGCCCGAGTAAGTCCCGAACCCACCTTAAACTCCTCTCTCATCGGTTGGTCCACTTGCCCTTACTCTTGAGCAAGGTTCCCGAGAGAGCAATCTCAATGTTCCAGGTTCCCCCTGAAACCCGAGACATGTGTTGCCCAATCATCTGGATTTAGAGGGCGAGATCGAGTAACCTAACTAGGTATCTCAACTTCAATGGGTAGCACTACTTCCATACCATACACCAATGAGTATGGGGTCATGCCAGTCGGAGTCTTCTCAGTTGTCTGGTAGGCCTGGCCCATAAAACATCATTTTGATTTTTGTTCCAATCTTAGCTACCTTCTATTATTCTATCTATAATTCTGAGAAGTGCTTTGTTTGTGGCCTCTGCTTGTCCGTTTTCTTGAGGGTAGTAAGGTGTGTAGAATTTTTGCATTATCCCGAACGTTTTACACACCTTAGTGAACTTTTCATTTTCAAAGTGGGATCCATTATCAGTAATGATTGACTCAGGAACACCGCATCTGATTACAATGTTGTTCTTCATGAAATGGGCAACATGCTGTCCTTCAATTTTGACACATGATACGGCTTCTACCCAATTTGTTAAGTACTCTATAGCCATTAAGATAAAATGGTGGCCATCTGAGGCTTTTGGTGAGATCATTCCGATGATATCAAGACCACACATGACAAAGGGCCATCTAGGTGGTGGTGATTTGAGTGGTACGGACAGTGCATGGATGAGGTCTCCATAAAGTTGACATTTGGGACACGTCTTCATGAACTTCCAACAATCTTTAGCCATATGGTCCAGTAATAGCCTTGACTCTTGGTTTTTTGAGCTAAGGAGGTTGCTCCAGAATGACCTCCTTCATTGTGTAACTTTGTCCGTACTTGGTAGAATTCTTGCTGATCGAGACATCGTAAAATTATGCCATCAAGCGATTTCTTAAACAGGAGATCACCTCTAACTGAGAATCCCATAGAGAGCCTTCGAAGGGCTTCTTTATACTTTTTGGTGGATCCTTCTGAGTATAACCCATCTTTTATCAGGGACAAAACATCGTGGAATAATGGTTTTGCATTAACAAGCGCATCTGAAGCAACAAGAGACACTTCCCCATCGTTCTCATTTTCTTGCTCTATTTCTTCTTCGATCCTTGGTGGGGAAGGATCATGTTTGTTCCTGATGTAGAATGGCAGCATCGCGATTTCTGGAGGAATATCAACCATTGAAGCAAGGTTACAAGGGTGTCGGCTAACCGATTATTTTCCTTAGTTACATGATGAAAGGTTATTTTATTAAAACATGAGATCATCTTTTCCACCTTTTCTTGATAGGGTTTGAGCCTTTCTTCTTTCACCTTTCAAATCCCTTGAAGTTGGTTTATGATGAGTAAGGAGTCACCAATCACTCGTATTTGCTAGATTTTCATTCCCATGGTGTTCTCGAGTCCAACTATCAAGGCTTCATATTCAACAATGTTATTGTACATGGGAAATTCAATCTGATGGCTGATGGCATTAAAATCTTTTCGGGTGAGCATATTCATTCCTTACACCATCGAAGTGTAGCTCTAAAATTGAGTCCTCAATTTTGAAGAGGTTCTCATAATGGAGATCCATGCTGACGGGACTGTTATCTTGTAGTACGTGTTCAGCTAATTAGTCAGCAATGGCTTGTCCTTTGACCGCTTTTTGAGTAACATATTCAATCTCGAACTCGCTCAATTGCCAAACGTCCGTTAAGGACTAGGCTCTTCAATAGGTACTTGAGTGGGTCTATTTTTTAGATGAGCTTGACTGTATGAGATAAGACATAGTGTCTTAATTTTTGCATGGCACACACAAGTGTCAAGCAGTGTTTCTCCATATTCGTGTATCTTGTCTCGTAGTCCACCATAGTTTTTCCTATATAGCACACCATTTGTTCTTTTCCATGGTCGTCATATTGTCCTAACATTGCCCCCATGGTCTTATCTTTCACAAATATGTATAGGAATAGGCGTTTATCTGGACTAAGAGGACTAAGGATGGGAGGTTTAGTAAGGTAGTCCTTGATTTGATTGAACGCTTCTTGGCATTCATTATCCCATATGAATGCGGTATCCTTTTTAAGGAGCCTATGGAATGGCACCCACTTGTCTACTAGTTGTGAAATAAAACGCCTTATGGCTTGTATGCAACCTTGAAGCCCTCAGATTTCTCCAATTCTCTGAGGAGGGGGCATTTCAATGATGGCTCGTGTTTTGGAGGCATCCATCTCTAAGCCCCTTTGGCTTACTACAAAGCCTAGTAATTTGCTAGATTCAATCCCAAAGGCACATTTCTGTGGATTGAGTTTGAGTTGAGGTTTCAGAAGTCTTTCCAAAATGGTTCTCAGATTAGTGAGAGCCTTTGACTTGACCAGAATATATCGTCGATATAGTCTTCCATGATGGTATGCATTAAGTCGTAGATGATGCTAGTCATCGCCCACTGATAAGTTGCCCCTACATTTTTTAAGCCAAAGGGCATGACTTTGTAGCAATAAGTTCCCCATTATATTATGAATGAAGTCTTGGTCTGGTCTTCTTCTGCCATGAGGATTTGGTTGTAACCTAAGAAGTTGTCCATGAATGACAACATCTCTTGCCCCGTAGTGTAGTCGACCAAGGCATCTATATTTGGTAACGGAAATTTGTTTATGGGACATGCCTTGTTGAGGTCTCTGTAGTCGACACACACTCAGATCCTCCTGTCTTTCATGGGTACGACCACTATGATGGCCAACCATTCTGAGTATTCGAAGTGGGTAATGAACTTTTCCTGGAGCAGTTTGTCGATTTCTTCCTTAATTTTGAGCTCAAGGTGGATCTTTTGACGTCAGAGTTTCTGTCTTACGGGCTTTGCCCCTTCGTCGAATATTAGGTGATGTTGCATCGATGTGGGGTCTAGCCCTGACATATCATCGTATGACCAGACAAAGACATCGCGATATTCCTTGAGAAAGGAAATCATATTTTCTCACTCCTCAGGAGATAGGGAGCTTCCAATCTTAGTTAACCATGGGTCCTTCTCAGTTCTCAGGTTTATGTCGATATTCTCTTCGATGAGAGCGATTGGGTCACCATCGAATCTCTTCCTAAATTGCTCAACATGGGAAGTGATTTCCTTCGGTTGAGGGATTTCTTCAGACTCTTAGCTCTCTTAATCTTCATCTTGATAATCCAATTCGTCGTCTTGGGTATTGTGCACCGTTATCGGGCTATCTTGAATGTTCGCCATTTTCGAAATTTCTTTTTCCATATTATCAGTTTTATCATGTCTTGAATTTTCAATGGTTTTTAAAATTTCACAAGCGGTGTCCCTTATAGGACTTGCGAGAGAAATGTTGGGGGCTAGATGCGCATGGTGGTTAGATGGACACCTTGTGACAATCCGTTTTTTGGCACTGGGACTTGAAGGTTCCACTGGTACGCTTTAAGTGATTCTCGAGATAGAGGAATAATCGACCAATTTTGTTCCTAGGTTTAGATAGGCGGATGAGCACGCTTGGCTATGTTAGAGCCAATCGTGCATACCTTCAAATCCAAGTTGGCAAAAAGGTCTTCAATCCTTAGTCCTAGTGTGTGTTGAGATGTGGAAGAATAATTATTCCTTGTTGGGGATTCAAGGATCACCTTAGGCCATTTTGAAGGATGGGCATCAAGAGGAACGAGGCTTTGAATGCCTCCATGTATAAAGCCCGGATAGCTTGATGGATATATCAGGCTTTGAAATAAGGTGAGAGAACACTCGAGACCTCTTTGATCTCCGTTTTCTGTTTTAGCTTGGAGTGATTCAGAAATTGCCTCCATTACGCCTTGCCCTTGACATCTCAAGCCTTTGCCTGGTTGGAAGCTTTGGGAGAAGGGCATGTCCCAAGCCTCGAGGGATGCAAAACCATATTGATGTTGACATTGGATGATGTCCTCCATCGATGTGGAATTTTGCAAAATTTGAGGAACAGGGTCGCTAGCCTCTAGGCATAAGGTGCCCCGATCGGCTTGTTTGAAGGAAGCGAGTGGGATTTCTTCAAGCTCTACCCCTACGGCTAGCTTCCCGCTATGTATACTTGGATTGAGAAAAGCAGGGGGTTCAGCACATACCTTCGCGATGCCTTTTTTAGTTAGAAATTTGTGGCATTGATGGAGTGTAAAGGCGATCATGAGGTTTTCATGCAGCCATGGTATTTCTAGCAGCATGTTGAATGAAGGTTTTTTGTCCAAGATATAAAACTTTATTATTTGGACTGTAGCCCCAATCTTGAGTGTGAGAGGCAGTATGCATTCAGATTGTCGTTGGGTCCTATCGTATGGGGCGATAGTTAGTTGACAAGGCTCGAAATCATCTGGGCTTTTGCCTATCTACTTCACTGTTTTCATAAGGCATACATTTAAGGATGTCCCATTATCAACAAGCACTCTCTTTATCTCATATCATTGCATGAAAAAGATGATGTGCAGGGGTTGGACATGAAAGCGGTTGAAGCTGGCTGGGATATCATCGTCTGTGAACACGATTGGCGTTGATGTCATCAGGTAGTTGATGATTCCGCACAACTCTTCTGGTTGTGGGTTGCTCCGAATGTGTGTCTTAGAGAGGACCTTCTCGATCTGGGCTCTATGTGTTGGTGAGTTGGCGAGTAGCTCTAAGAGCATGGATCCTCTCGAGATGAGCCAGTAGATCGTAAGTAGTCGCGGATCCTTGAATTTCTTTATTCGTCTTATGATCTATGACCCCTACTAGTTGTCTAGCTTTTGAATTGTTTCCCATTCTCTCATCAAGAGTATCGCCCATCAATTGAATGAGTTTGAATGGTTAGGTGCCTCGATCTCGCCCTTTGAATCCAGATTATCGGCGGCACATGTCTCGGGTTTCCGGAGAACTCGGGACTTTGAGCTCGCTATATCGGGAATCTTGCTTAAGAGCAAGGATAGGTGAACAACCGATGAGAGAGGAATTTAAAGTGGGTTTGGGACTTACTCAGGCTAGCTCACGTGGGTGCCCTCTTAGAGCATGAACAAAGCCCCCCAATCGTAAAACTACTTTGGAATAGCCTCCATTGGCATGTATTCTCCTGTTTATGTAATCACACACATATGGCAAATATTATATGACAAGTGGGTCCTTACCTTTGGGGAATGTACATGGGCGTGCACATTCAAAAAGAGGAGAAGAATGAGAGAAGAAAGATTGGGGTTAAAAGAATTTGACTAGATGGTGAGACGACACAGTAGCTAAACTAGTTAGTAATTGACCCGACGTGGCAGTAAAATGGGCTTGGTAACTCAGACCGGCTCAAGAGAATTAATACTAGATGATAGTAATAATACAGTGTAGTTAGACACAATGGCTAGTCTGTCGTGGCCATAAAGCAGGCAGAGTAACTCTAACCGACACAACGACATTATGGCTAGACAATAGGACTACCACAGAAGGCTAATCTCAACTTCTTAATCAAACGAAAGAGTGAGAGAAATAAAAAGAACAAAAAGAAAGAGAGGAGAAGAAGGAGAAGAGAATAGAAAAAAAGGGGAGAAAGAGAATTAGAGGAGAAAAAGAGCATAAGAGAGGATAAAGGAAAAAGAAGAGGGTACGGACAGACACAGATGGCAATAGGAGAAGGAGGGAGAAAACTCAGACGGCGATGGCTTCCATCGGCTTTCACATAAGAAAAGAAAGAGAAAGAAACACAAGCGGTGATAGGCTTGCGCCGTCTATGACAAAAAGTGAGGAAAGAGAGGGAACACAAGCGACGATAGGTTAGTGCCGTCTGTGACAGAAGAGAAGGAACACATGCGATGATTGTCGAGCGTCGTCTATGACAAGAGAAGAGAGAGAAGGAACACAGGCGGGGATAGGCTAGCACTGTCTGTGACAGTAGAGAAGAGAAAGCAGGAACACAGGTGGCGATAGGGTAGCACTGTTTGTGACAGAAGAGTAGAACAAGAAGGAACACATGCGGTCATAAGCTAGTGCTGTCTGTGACAGAAGAGAAGAAAGGAGAGAAGGAACACAAGTGGCGATGGGTTAGCACCGTCTGTGATAGAAGAGATAAGGTAGAGAACACAGGCGGCGATAGGTTAGCGTTATCTGTGACAGAAGACAAAAAGGGAGAGAGAAACATAGGCGGCGACGGGTTAGCACCATCTGTGACAAAATAGATAAGGGAGAGAACTATTAACAGGAACGTAACCCGCAATTCCGGTTAAGGCCTGGCTCACTGTTCATGTCTCAAGAATAGGAAGGCATCTTACAAGATGATAGGCCCATCATGCATGAATGGAGAAAGAGAAGCAGGGAAAGAGAGACATGATAGACTAGAGGTGGAAGAGAGGGAAAGAGATAAAGATGAGAAAAGAGAAGAGAGAGAGAGATAGACGAGAAAAAAAGTAGAGAGAAAGAGAGATAGAGATGAGAAAAGAGGAGGGAGAAAGAGAGATAAATGAGAAAATAGAAGAGAAGAAGAGAGATAGAGATGAGAAAAGAGGAGAGTGAAAAAGGGGAAGAAAGAGAGACAGAGATGAGAAAAGAGGAGAGTGAAAAAGGGGAGGAAAGAGAGATAGAGATGAGAAAAGAGGAGAGAGATAAAGATGAGAAAAGTGGAGAGAAAAAGTTACCTTATCGAGGGATAACAACCCTCTTCTTCTCTCTCTTCTCTCTCTCCCCAAGGCGTACCACCAACTCAAGCAAGAATTTGAATCTTTATTGAATGAATCGAAGTTGAACCGAAGGTCCTATGTTGTGTTCACAATTTGGCTTTGTATGTTTATATAGAATTGTGCTCAAACATGGGTGGACGCTCAAGAACTACAAAAATTGAAGATAATTACAACTTAATTGAATTAAAAGAAACTCTAAAAATGGGTGCAAAAGGACTATTTTGCCCCTGCCTAACAATGTATGGAATTTCAGAACAGTCCCTACTGCTGCCCAAGAACTTGCGTGATCTTCCATGACTGATCTGGGGTTGCTCTGATGCCCATTTGATCGAAATATGATTGTTTTCTCGTAGGGCTCGACATGGTGATCGATTTGATACCAACTTCAATCCATGAATCATGTTCTAAAGCCATGATCGTGAGACTTGAATTTTAGATGAATCTTGAAATCTTCGGATCGATAGTGCGATGTTCCTTGATGTTTTTCTTCAGCTTTTCACTGAATCGCATTGAGTATGTCACCATGATCATGTTGCAACATAGACAGCTTGATTTCGTGTCCGGACGAAGATTTCCTCGTCTTGGGTTTTTTGTCGGAATCCTGAAATCAGGTGGCCAGAATTTATAGTAGCTTTGATGCCTCCGTGTGTGAAATCCAACTGTTCATCGTACGGGAGGTTCGAATCAGAGATAACATCAGACCTTACGCACATAATGCAATTGGTTACACGTCGATCGGGTAGGCGGGCATCATGATTTGGCCATCAGAGTTAGGCATGCTATTGTTGAATTTTCTGCATCTTTTTCACGGATCAGCAACTTCTCTCTAGTTTTCCTCACTGCTCATGCATCGTCATGAGGCATACCACAAATCATAACGCTCGTCTTGACGAGACGAACACGTTCACAAAATTTGAGCGTGATCTGACTCAAAACGAGTGAGATATGGGCGCTGAAAGTGACTGCCCACATTTAATGGTGTTTTGATGCAGGGTGGTCATACAGGAATAGTGTGCGGCCTACCCCTTTTTGGTAGTTTACACATAACTTTGTTTTGGAGTACTTGATTAAGCTGAAACTTGTCCCATTTCGACCATGTTGAATCCAATGGTGGTGGTCCCACAGCTGTTTGACGCACTGACAATATAGTTCTAGTTACGGGGTCTATTTCAGGGTGCTAAAGGCCAAATTTTCTGAAATTGTTTCTTTGTGTCCACTACCTTAAACATGTCTAATTGTGATGAAACTTGGTAGGGGGACCTTTTAGAGTGCTTATGAATATCTTAACCAATTTTGAGGCCATTCTGAGACTGTCAAAATTTCCACTGTTTTGTCAGGCTTTTTATTGACCTGCTTCCTCTTTATTCTGCATCAGGGACCAAGGTGCTAAAAAATGTGTTCAAATAGCATGTTCAACAAAATTTTATTCTTCTAGAGAAGAGAGAAGGATAGCATTCGAAAAATTTCCTTCGGCTTTATTACTTTTTTCTTCCAAACCACAAGACCACCTGAACGCCGAGGAGATTCACGCAATGCTGCAACTAGGATGCTCAAACATTTGGATGCAATGTACAGGTGAATCCATGAAGGCTTTAGGGGGAGAAGAGACTTTATTGAGGGATTTTTTTGAAGTCCTTAACCTTGTGTGGTCTGTTTGTGATTCTGAAGCTGAGGATTTTGTACGGACCTCGTTAGACAGAATCAGGCCCATCTGACAATCGAGTGCAATGCTAAAGGTTATTTTTCCCATTTGGTCTGGTTTTCTTTGTCTTGGATAGACAACAAAAGAGCCTTTGGTTCGAGATCGTCAGCATTATGCACCAGTTATTCCTAAGCGGGCAAGGTACCTCAGTTTATCGAGATGACCGGCTTTAGGTATAACTAGTCTCGCGTAACAGATCCAAAGTCATGACTGACTTAGCCTTCTTGTGGTGTCTTAGGTTTGTCAGAGTGGCTTTCTTGTTTGTTTGTTCTAGATGGTTTACTGAAGAGCCTTTAGTTCGTGATTGTTTGTGTTGTGCACTAGTTATTCCTTGGCGAGTAGGGTATCTCAGTTTATTCAGGTGACTGGCTTTTGGGAATAACCCCTACCCACTGTTAACAGTTTCATGTATTCATGGCTGACTTAGCCTTCTTGGGGTGTCTACAGCATCGTTGGAGTGCAGTTGGTAACTTCCTGGGAATGATGCTCTTCTTCATGAGATTTGTCTAGCCTTCTTGACGAGTCTTTTGTCTTTCATGTCGTTTTTGCTAATAGACTCAGGCTATCATAATCTTTTCCTTCAAGCTCATATTTTTGGGTCCTGGTATTGCAACACCAGGGATTTTTTTTTTAATGTGGGCTGAAGCTGCCTATTGAGGCAAAAGCTGCATCAACCTATTTATTTCCCCAAGTGCCCTTTGCGAGTTTTCACTTGAACTTGAGAAGCGGTGTCGTAGAGACGGTTTTGACCAGCTTCCTTTTTATTTGGGGCTCTTTTACCCATGACCTTTCTGTCATGTCCACCCTTGTCTTCCATTTTTACTCACAGTACCCTTTTGGGTTTTCACCATGCCCGGGTTTTTTTATTCACGAAACTATTTTACTCATGGTTTCATTACCATGCCCATCCGTCATTTTTACTAATGGCGTTCCCTTGTTTAGGTATACACCATGCTCGTTATTTTTTGTGAAGGCATATTTAAAGTCAGGCCTTCAGGACCTGTGCGATGCCTTTTACCATCATGCAACCAGGACGGGCACTATGGTTTAAGGTCATACAGCTGAACCATGATGGTGATGAATGATAGTCTGTGGAGGCCATGGAGTTAGTATTGCGGTGGTTTTAGCTCACTTTGGGAAGATGGCACGTGGCTACCTTGAAAGATGGATGATGTATGAAAGGAAAGTAGAAAATGGTAACCCACTAGCTTACGACAAGTACGGGTGGTGGGATGGTTCTCCGCTTTGTGAGCATCGATGAGACTCACTGGGGAATGATGAATTGTAATGAAGTGAATGGACTCACTGCGGAGGTAAGGAAGGTGGTGTGTGCACACAAATGGGTTGTTTAGGGAAGACGTTCGTGAAAATGCACATAAAAGGTGTGTGCGCATATGTGGCGGCGAGTTTAAGGTCATGCCTTCCAGACCTGTGCAAAGCAGTTTAACGTCATGTGGCCAAGACGTGCAAAGCTAGTTTAACGTCATGCGGCTAGGACGTGCACTATGGTTTTAATTTATATAACTTGGACATTGGTTATGCAGTTTTGAGTCGTGAAACTAAGTCCATGTAGTTTAAGGTCATGCAGCTTGACCTCCGCTATATTTTATGGTCGTATAGTTTGGATCTTGGTGTTAAGCCTTTTAACGTCATACGGCTAGGATGTATACTATAGTTTAGATCCATATAGTTTGGACAATGCAGTTTAGGGTCATGTAGCTAGACCACCGCTATAGTTTATGGTCATATAGTTTGGACCGTGCAGTTTATGGTCATGCAGCTAGACCTCCACTATAGTTTAAGGTCATATAGTTTGGACCAAGCAGTTTAAGGTCATGCATCTAGACCTCCGTTATAGTTTAAGGTCACATAGTTTGGACCATGCATATTAAGGTCATGCACCTAGACTAAGGTTGTGTAGTTTAAGGTCATGCAGTGCGGACCATGGCGTGGGTCGTCATGTAGGTGAAGCTTCATAGGGAATGGGTCTATAGATGAGAATCTGATTCTTTGGGGATAAAATGGTTAAAGCCAGCAAAGGGGTACAGACGGGAAGACCAACTTCATTAGGGATAAGATAACTAGGTGTGAGGCAGACTCACTAGTTGTTGTAGTGGTAAAATGACCCTAACTCCACTTGGGATAACGTGGTATTACTATGACTCCTACTGAGGCTGAGAGGGAATAACACGGGTATGACTCCCACTAAAGATGAAAAGTCATAACCTGGGAGGAACGTCTTGGGTACAACTCCACTGACATTAATAGATCACGGTCAGGGTGCAACTTCACTGAGGATAACAGTAGTAGGATATGCACAGCTTTAGCAAGGAGCATGTGGGAATGGATTGTTTAGAACACAGCCGACGCTGAGAACGACCGACACTGCTTCTTAAACACTCAGTCAGCGCTGAGCCTTTTGAAAACGTAGGTGATGTTGAGAACAACCAACCACTGTCGCTTGAATACGCGAATGACACTGAGGCTTAAAAACATAGGCAGCGCTAAGGGTAGTCGTGGTAGCTCTTAAACACAGCCGGCGCTCGATTACTGAGAATGCAGCCCGTGTTGGGGTTACTGAAAACACAACCAGCATTGAATAGTTTCCACAACATAGCAGGTGCTGGTTGTGGGTTAGTGTTCGAGTCTTGACCCGAGCCCGAGTTGGTCTTGGCCTTTGTTGCATAGGAATTCATGGGAGGCAGTAAAACTTGCCTTGGGCCTCGGGTCAGAACCCGTCCTGGTCTGGCCCATCAACGTTTGGCCTCCCTGGATGTGGCTGGGATATCCAGTTTCTGAGGGTCATTTGAGGGAAGCATCGGCTATAAAAAGGAGGTAAAAATCCTTATTTCCATCGCTTTTTACCAAAGGTAACAAAAACTTAAGGTAAGAAATATTTCAACAGTGAGAAGGAGATTCTGACGAAAGCTTTGGTGAGCACACAGAGGATTTCAACAAGATTGGTCGGAGTTTGCCGGGAAGTAGGAGCAGGTTTTGGGTGAGAAAAAGAAAACGTCAACAAGAAAGGAGACAAGATTTGCCAGAGTCATGAGAGTTTGCAAGTGGAAAACACCGAGGAGCGGGAAACTCCGACAGTGATTTCGAGGGTACGAAAGAGGGAAAGAAGGGACGGAAGTTCTGATAGTGAACTGCCCAGGGTATCACGCTTGCTTCAGTAGTTTTCCGGTAGAAGAAGGTGATTTTCCCGGTGACTTGGGAAAGGTTGCGAAGGATTTTCGGCTGTGGAGGGGAGTTTCCGACAAGAATCCGAAGGGTCAGGGGGAGACAAACCGTCACTGGAGGTGGATGGTTGCCGCTAGAAATTATGAAACCATCAAGGAGGCGAAGGGACTTTAACCAAAAAATGAGGGGCCTTGGGAATCAAGGAGATGCATGGAAAACGAAGAGCGTCTGAGAGGCGAATAGTCATGACGGCGAGAGACCTTAAAACATAGCCGACGCTAACTCAGGATATGCAGTGGACGTTAGCCTTTAAGACATGCGGTCGGCGATAAGCATTAAGGACGCAACTGGCGCCGATCTTTTAGAAACACAGTTAGAGTTGGTCCTCAAGAAAGACAGCCGGCATTGAGAGTTAGCAGCACAGTCGGCGTTAGCCTTTAGAAGACACAGCCGACACTGGCCTCAGACAACGCTTATCATTGGATGGTCAGCGTCGAGATGCACACAACGTTTCTCGCGTGAGGTAATGAGGCACATGTGGGAACTATTACGCATGACGACAAGTCATGTGCGACGATGTTCACACATGACATTGACTTGGGTAGGCACAAGGTGGGGAGGAGTGGTAAAGCCTAGCTTATGATGCCCATTGGAAGCCAAGTCCTCCAGTACAATAGTGAAGTGCATGTTGTTTTGTGGAAGGGCATCCCATGTGAACAGGGTATGCTGTCACGACCACACCCCCTGCTGGCCCAAAATACACAAAACGAGGACACCACACATTACTGAGACATCCAAAAAATACAATGAAAGTCTTCAAAGGATGACTTTTTAACCTCTCGACTTCAAGTTTCAAAATCCCCAATGGTCACCCACCTTAAGCACAGGTGTCAACACTCTTCACTCTACAGTTGTGAAAATAAGATGGAATGAGCTAACAGCCGAATAAACAGATCTACACTATTGCATTCCAACTAGCATGATAGTAATAACAAATACGCAATACACATATACGTACATATACACAAGTGTCAAATAAAGTCCCTCAACATGCATCTCAACACTCTAACAAACTGTGAGAAAGGTAGTCAATATATATAATGCATAAGTCATAATCACCTTTCTTAAAGTAGAGCAATAAAGACAGTGGATCACAATTTCCTTTAAAAGCTCATGAAGAACGCGTAAATAAGTTAGGCAAATAGATCTATCTACTCCTGAAGTAGAAGTCACATCGGTCAGGCTAGGCCAATCCTGAACTTGGGACTTCGATCCTCACTCAGGAGGGTGGACCATGACAAGTGGAAGACCCACTTCATAAGTCCCTCACACACGCACACATCCTCAGCGCACTTTGGGGTTTTCTATAGGTAGAGGCCTTGCAAGACACTACCCTCTCCTTGCGCCATTTTTGGCGAGAGGGCATTACACTACCACTAGGTGACTCAATGCGTAGTGTCCACATAGATCTGGGGGCCGTGACCCTCCTAATTACTCACATCCTGAATCCCATCCTATTATGGGGAGTTAGGAAAAAATTACAACTGTCAGCACCATCATTCACATAGTAGGTGCCCTTTCACATAACATAATAGCATCGCAGCTTCCTACACCATCATTCACATAGTAGATACCCCTTCACATATAACATAAGAATTATGATACCATCATTGCCATAGTAAGTATCCATTCACATATAGCATAAGCATCATGATACCGTCATTCACATAGTAGGTATCTATTCACATA
This sequence comes from Amborella trichopoda, assembly GCF_054954075.1. Taxonomy (NCBI): domain Eukaryota; kingdom Viridiplantae; phylum Streptophyta; class Magnoliopsida; order Amborellales; family Amborellaceae; genus Amborella; species Amborella trichopoda. Next base: position 31,248,083 of record NC_142337.1, on the reverse strand, counting down.
TAGCATAAGCATCATGATACAATCATTCACATAGTAGGTATCCGTTCACATATAGATTAAGCATTATTAAAATCATGCAATTCATATTACAACAGGGCATTCATCCTAATTATACCTCCATGTCATAGCAAAGCATAACTTCATTATCATGTATGCTCCCGTGAGCTCGCAATTGGTCCTAACTCTTTGACCATTTATTGTTTGAAGATGGTTCTAAAATCAATTTCGTACGAAACACACCTATTCCTCACTTGGGAATGGTTTAAAGAAAACAGGGTTCCATTTGACCTCTTAAACGTTCAAGGAAATGAGGGTTAAGTAACTGCCCCCTGCTGTGTACAGTGGACAGCAACGTACCCTGCTTGAAATCATTATAACATTCAAAATGTAAGGCAACTTGAGATGGGTACAAAATAAAGTTTAAGACAAGAGAAATATATTTCTAAAAAACCAAGTTTGAAAGCATTTGGATTCCATTTAGTGGTTCAAACATTTGTGGCAAACAAGGTAATAGTTATGCAATACTGCCCACAGTGACATACCTTCATAAAGCAATGTATAACAGTCAATCTATAAAGCTTTTCAAAATAGTTTCCACATGAAAATTTTAGCTCATTCAAATATCTTTAAAATAGCTATGCTTCGGGAGAAAATGAACTTCGTTTGGCTAGCTACAATTAGTGACCACAGTGGTATAAATGAAAAATCCAGGAAAACAGTCAATAATGATATACCTTCCCATTTGGAGCATAACTTCAACTTTTTGTAAATAATTTCACTAATAGGTAAAAACAAAAATTTTACTAGACATGCAAACTTCTTGAATTGCACAGTGGCATACAGCATGTCTCAAGCATACATTCCATGATCTTCATTTCATGGTGAGGAACATGATAACAACAACTCTCACAATGTGAACACACACATAATCATGCATTTCTTATATAATCTAAGAATCGTACATTTATTCATGACATTCACCATTATCATAGGACAAGAGCCTCAATTTTTAAATAAAAAAGCGTAAGGATTTTCTTACATCACATACACTCTCATTCTCATTTTATATCCATAAATTACATGCATCCTTATGACTATCATGCAATGGTGATGGATCCACTTCCATAAACAACAATGGTGTCTTCTCCACTTTTCTCCTCACAGCTCTCACCCCACCCAATAATGGCTACCCTCCAACAGTCACTCCTACCCATCAACAGTCACTCCTACCCACCTTGTGTCTTAAAGAGAGAGAGAGAAAGAGAGATGAAGTAAGAATGGGTGGCACAGGTGAGGAAGGAGGCTTAAGTACTCTTGGGTTGAGGTGGCTAGCCAATTGTCACCAAAAGACTATAAAATCTGGACATGTGGTACTCAATCAGCATGCATATAACAATTGGCATACACAACACATGCATATCAGAGACACAGTCGACGCTACACACATATCTACCTACAGCTGGCCTTATCCAATTGGTGATGGCTCTTCCAACCGGCGCTGACCTCCTCACCCAAATCCACTAGACGCTGGCTCTTCCAACCGGCGTTGGCCACTTCACACAAATCCACCCGAGGCTGGCTCTACCAACCGGTGTTGGCCTCTCCATACAAATCCACCCGATGCTGACTTTTCCAACTGGTGCTGGCCTCTTCACACAAATCCAATCGATGCTGGCCTCTTCACATAAATCCACCCGGCGCTAACTACAACCTTAGCCTCCCTATCCCGCCTTGCCTTCTAACTATCCGGGAAACGTTTGGGTTGTCAAAGCATCCCCCCCTAAAAAACGATTTTGTCCTCAAAATTGTTGGTCGAATAATTGAGGGTACAAGGCCCTAATTTCATCTTCTTGCTCCCACATGGATTCTTCCCTCGAGTGATACTGCCATAAAACCTGGATTAGAGGAATCTCCTTGTTACACAATGTCTAGATTCAGCTATCCATTATCTCAATAGGCTGTTCTATAAAAGTCAAATCCTCCCTGATCGAGATCGACTCATACTTTAGGACGTGGGATGGATCGCACTGATACTTTCTTAATAATGACACAGGTAACATGTTATGAATAATAGCAAACTCGAGCGGTAGGGCCAATCGATATGCCATGACTCCAATCCTTTCTAAAATCTCAATTGGTCCAATAAACCGTGGACTCAATTTCTCCTTCTTGTCAAATCTCATTATGCCCTAAGTTGGTGATACTTTCAGAAAAACCAATCACCGACCACAAATTTAGTTTCTCTTCTCTGATTGTCGATAGAACTCTTCTATCGACTTTGAGCAGTTCTAAGTCTTTCCTGAATCAAAGCAATCTTTTCTGAGGTTATTTTAACAATCTCTGGTCCCAACAATCTTCTCTCACCGACCTCATCCCAACATATGGGTGATCTACACTTCCTCCCATACAATGCCTCAAAAGGCACCATTTGGATACTGGCTTGAAAACAGTTGTTATAAGCAAACTCTATCAGGGGCAAGTGATCATCCCAGTTTCCCTTGAAATCTTAAACACAAGCCCTCAACATATCTTTCACGGCATGCATGGTCCTTTCGGATTGTGCGTCAATCTAGGGATGGAAAGCTGTACTGAAAGTAAGTTTGGTCCCCATAACTGATTGCAAGCTATTCCAAAACCTTGATGTAAATCTGGAGTCTCAGTTGGACACAATACTAACAGGCACCTCGTGCAGTCTTACAATCTCTTTGATGTACAATTGGCTCAACTTATCCATGGTATAAGTAGTACGGATCGACAAGGAATTAGTAGCTTTAGTGAGCCAGTCTACTTTGACCCAAATACTATCATGCCCCGAACTTGTTCTCGGCAGGCCGGACACGAAGTCCATAGTTAGGTGCTTCCACTTGCATTCTGGCAGAGGTAAGGGTGTAACTGTCCAGTAGGTTTTTGATGTTCAGCTTTCACTTACTGACAGGTTAAGCACTTGGAAACAAATTGTGCTACCTCTCTCTTTATGTTATTCCACCAAAAGACTCTTTTTAGATCCTGATACATCTTTGTGCTTCTTGGATGCACTGAATAACGGGTGTGATGTGCCTCTTCTAAGATAGCCCTTTTTACCCTCTCATTGTTACGAACACAAACCCGTCCTTTGAATCTCAACATTTCATCACTGCCCAAGACAAAGTCCTTCGTACCATCCGATTTTATTTCCACGAAAATTTTCATGAACTGAGGATCCTCTTTTTGTGCTACCCGAATTTACTGAAAAAGATGTGGCTCTATTCTCATACCTTGAATTATTCGTTTCCCAACATCAAGGGGTAGATTTTGATGCCACTCTACTACATCTTCTAGTAGCTTCATCTCTCGGACCATCATATAAGCCATTGACACCACCAGCTTCCTACTTAAAGCATCTACCACAACATTGGTCTTACCTGGATGGTAGTTGATGATACAATCATAATCATTGAGCAAGTCCATCCACCATCTTTGTCTCATATTCAATTATTTCTGACAAAAACCCGATGACCCACCACAAATTAAAGATCCCTTCTCCGATTATCGGCATAACTCTTTTGCCGACTTTGAGCAGTTCTATGTCTTTTCCAAATCAAAGCGAACTTTTCTGAGCTCATTTGAACAATATCTGGTCCCAATAATCTTCTCTCACTGATCACATCCCAACATATGGTTGATCTACACTTCCTCCCATACAATGAATCAAAAGGTGTCATCTGGATACTGGCCAGAAAACTGTTGTTATAAGCAAACTCTATCAGGGGCAAGTGATCATCCTAGTTTCCATTGAAATTTGAAACACCAGCCCTCAACATATCTTCCAGGGTCTTTTCAGATTGTACATCAGTCAGGGGATGGAAAGTTGTACTGAAAGTAAGTTTGATCCCCATAACCGACTGCAGGCTGTTCCAAAACCTTGAGTAAATCTGGAGTCTCTGTCCGACACAATACTAACAGGCACCCTGTGCAGTCGTACAATTTCCTTGATGTATAATTGGGCCAACTTATCCATGGTATAAGTACTCTTGGGTTGAGATGGTTAGCTAAGTGTCACAAAAAAACTATAAAATCTGGACATGTGGCACTCCATCAACATGCATTTAACAAGTGGCATACACAATTCATGCATGTTAAAGACACAACCGACGCTACACACAAATCAACCCTACGTTGGCCTCTTCCCACCGGCGTTGGCCTCTTCACGCAAATCCACTCGGCACTGACGCTTCCTCCCGGTGATGGCCTCTTCACACAAATTCACCTGGCGCTACCCTCTTAACACAAATCCACCTGGCACTGGCACTTCCAACCAGCGCTGGCCTCTTCACACGAATCCACCAAGCGATGGCTCTTCCAACCTGTGCTGGATTCTTCACACAAATCCACTCGACGTTGGCTCATCCAATCGGCACAGGCCTCTTCACAAAAATCCACCCGGTGCTGGCTCTTCCAATCGGCACTGACCTCTTCACACAAATGCAGCTGGCAATGGCTCTTCCAACTAGTGCTCTCCTCGTCACACAAATCCACCTGACGCTGGCTCTTCCAACTAGCACTGACCTCTTCACACAAATCGACCTGGCGCTGGCTCTTCCAATTGGCGTTGGCCTCTTCACACAAATCCACCTGGCGCTGGCTCTTCCAACCGATGCTGGCCTCTTCACACAAATCCACCCGGTGCTAGCTACAACCTCAGCCTCCCTATCGCGCCATGCCTTCTAGCTAGCTGGGAAAAATTCGTCACATACGCTCTTCATCATAGGTCAGTTCCTTGCCAGAGAAGTCTACTTTGTATGTTTGATATACTCATCAGATGAATTGAAGCTGACTCTTAAATGGCTGGCTTCTTCTTTTGGCCTGTAACCGTCCTCTTTGAAGACCATCTTCAGATGAACTGAAGTTGACACCAAGTGGTTTTGCCTCTTCTTCATCCTGAGGGTGTTTCTTTGGTGGGTTTGCTTCTTCTTCATGAGGAGATCAATTCTTTTGTGGGTTTGCTTCTTCTTCATGAGGAGAGCAATTCTTTTGTGGTTTGCTTCTTCTTCATGAGGAAAGCAATTCTTTCATGGGTTTGCTTCTTCTGCAAGAAGAGAGCAATTATTTGGCCCTGTAACCGTCCTCTTATCCTCATATGTAAGAAAAACACTGCGGGTTTTGGTTCGTAACGGTCCTCTTATCCCCAGATGCAAGAGCAACACTTTTAGAGTCAACTGTTCTCTTTTCCTTAGATGCAAGAGGCTTGTAACCTCCCTCGTAATGGGCCTTTTGGCTTGTAACTTGTAACTCATTTTTACTATAATAAAAAGAGTTAGATTTTGTTTGGACTGTCTCGCTTGCTTTACATTGAGTGTCTTTTCTTGAATATGCAGCACGGTTAATATTTCTTTAGATATCGCCCATTGATAGGAAGCATCGCCACCTCTCCATCAGGATGTGCTAGTATGTAAGCTCCATTTAGCAAGACCTTTTTTACAATAAAGGGACCTTCTCACTTGGGTTCAAACTTCCCTTTACAACGTCCATGCATAACAATAGGCCTCTTGACGACTAGAACTTGATCCTCACGAGCGAATGAGCAGGCTTTGACTGACTTGTCAAAAGCCCTCTTCATTCTTCCTTGGTTGAGTTCGAGGTTCTAATAAGCCTCTAAGCTTTTTTCATTGAGGGCTGTTCGAAAATATTTTTCATCATCATGGGGCCCCCGCTCAATAAAGCGTAGCAAATAGCAGAAATTTTGGTACTCTCAGAATAGCTCTGAAATCGGCCACGATCTTCATGAGGTCTCTCAGAAGCCTACTGTCAAGTTTTGTTACATTCCGACATGTCTAAGGCAGTACAGACTGAGAAACAATTTCGACAAAATCGACCCTCTAGCAACCAGAAATGGCCCCGAAAACTAGATATACATTTTCAATGTCTCAAATTTCTATGGGACCGTGACCATTGGATCTGGCACAGTTGAAAATCCCCAAGGGTCAAATTTCAGCTTGAACAGACACTCCAGGAAGAAGTTATAGGAAAAAGAGTGAAACAGGAGGGGCCGAATGCAATTCCCATGCGGCCACCCCGGAACTCCACACCCTTAAAGGGACAGTCATGACCGGTGACTTTCGACGCTCATATCTCACTCGTCTAAGGTCGAATCAAGCCCAAATTTTGTGAGCGTGTTCGTCTCATCAAGACGAGCATTTTTATATGTGGCAGGCCTCGTGATGACGCCCGAGTGTGAAGAAAAGATAGAGATAAGTTGATGATTTGTGAAGAAAGTGCAAGAAAATCAGCAGCATCGTCCTCACTCGAGTGGCCAAATCATACCCCTCACGAGACTGATCGATGTGATACCATTTCCATTATGTGTGTAAGGTCCACGTCCATCATTAATCCGAATCTCGTGCATGATGAACGGTCGGATTTCCCACACGAAGCTGATGAATTTACTTCAAATTTTGTCCCCGAAATTCTAGATTCCAACAAAAATTCCAAACTTGCAAAACCCTCGTCCGGGCATGGAATTGAAATTGGGTTGTGTTTGTTGCCCCACGATTGTGATGGCATGCTTAGTGTGATCCAGCAAAGAAATCATCGAAAGACATCAAGGAACGAGCACACAATTGATCCAAAGTTTCAAGATTCATTCAAATTTCAAGTCACATGATTGTGCCCTAAAAACACGAGCCATGCCTCGAAGTTGGTATCAAATCTATCGTCATGTTCAGCCCTACAAGAAAACAACCATCTTTCAATCAAGCAAGGATCAGAACAACCCAAGGATACTGTCAGGGTTTGGGTTTGCTTGGACTTCGCCTGCACATCTGCGCGGCAACCTTTAGGTTACCTCAGGACACAGTCAAGGTTCGGCTCTTCTTCAGACCTGCCTTACACACCCCTTACATATGCATTGCATTGCTCGGGGTAGCCTTGCTGCTGCGTCAGCTCGAGCACACGAGTGGGAACCTCTTACTACCCCCTCTTAACACATGCTTGCTCACTCTATGAGGGATGGTAACACGGCCATTCCATCACACACACATTGTCACGGCATCGGGCCTCTTAAAGCAGGACACGCTACTCGAGCTGGGGTTGATAACCAGGTCACCCGAAGTTCTTCTACAGGAGGCACACACGTGTCAATGTCCCCCACCCGCCTGTAGCACACCTTTGGACCGTGTGCACACGCACAAATCTAGCACTACATCCAGTTCCAAAGGCAATCACGAGAACTGATTGGAAGAACTGCTCACCTTCACCCAACGGCGGTACTACCAAGTCATGAAGAAGGGAAATCAAGGTCAAGCCCAGAAATGGGGTCGGGACACCAAGAAATTGAAGGCTCAGCTCAGAGGCAAAGTAAAGAAAGTGATCGAAGACTTCTCTTTCAATAATGAGAGCCCCTTCCCCTTTGTTGACAGGCCCATTGAAATAACTCCTCTGTACTCTGAAGTCACAATGATTCCATGCAAAGCTAGTTTCATGCTTCCCCCGTATCATGCGTGCTGCATGTGCGCTCCTGACAATAGCGGTACGACCTTGTCTTATGAGGGTTCCACTTTCCCATTGGGTGTTGAGGAGCCCAATTCTGATGGGGCCACATCGCTCATCCTCATCCACCCAATGACTCCTACCTCTGACGAGAACTCATCATTCTCATCAAAGGAAAATCATTCCCTAATAGAGGATGAGATGGTCAGCATTCCCTTCGCTGACCAACCTAATGAAATAGTGCCTCTAGCTCTTGAAGATGCTGTGATTCTTTATGAGGCTGACCCCATATGGGCTCCACGCCTTGAAAGTGTCGGGGCTCCTTATGAGGAAGATCACATGTTTTTCCGATATCTTGAGAAATGCTCCCTTAATGATGATGATGTGATCTCGACGTGAGAGTTTCACATTCTCATTAGATGATGAAGATACCCAAGCCTTGGAAAATGAAGTAGGCCTGAGGGAAGTTCCAATGACCCTCGCCAATGATGTTGTTGAAGCAACAACAGTCAAATCCAAGATTATAGGCTCCAAGGCATGTAATGGGAAAATAGAAGAAGAGTCCTCAAGTATGGCAGTTGTTGAAGCTATAGTGATCAACAAAGTACTAAAATCCTTTGGAGACCAGATTGCACAACTCAAGGCCACGATAAGGTGATTACAAGTTGAGATGAGGTCAAAAGATGAAACAATGAAAACATTGCGCCAAGTGGTATTGGTGTCTCGTACCCCCTTAGGGAACCAAGCCCTCTTTACTATCTCTCAAGCACCTTGCCTTGTAGTCAAAACAGCACCATCAAAAGAAGAGCCACTCCTACCCTCTCCTCCTGCATTACTGGTCTCTTCCCCACCGACTCAGGTCAGGAATGGAGAACTAGTGAAAGGCATGGTAGCTGAAGCATTGAAAAAGTACAATATCCCAGTGATGGAAGAGCTGAATCGGTATCAAAAGCCTTACCCAGCGTATGTTGACCAAACTCCATTTCCATCGGGCTATAAAAGACTCGACATCCCCAAGTTTGATGGTACTGTCTAGTTGCGACAACACATAGCCCATTTCATTGCAGCCTATGGTAATACAGCGAATAATGAGCACCTACAGCTTTGGCAAATTTTGGGAACCCTTACAGGACCAACATTCAAATGGTACTCTCTACCAGGGTCAATCTCATCATGGGTACAAATGGAGGAAGAGTTCCTTAAGTGCTTCTGGGACATAGAAAAGAAAGTGCAACTCTTTGAACAATTTGAGGTGAAACAAAAGCCACGCGAGCCAGTGATCAAGTACATTGAAAGGTGGCACAATCTAGCCATCAATTTGGCCACACCGATAGGTGAGCCACGAGAGACAGGGTACTGCATAAACGAGGTCATTATATCACTTCATCATGGCCCAATACGTTTGCCAAGATGGTCGACAAGGCAGTTCAAATTGAAAGTGTGCTCAAACACCACAGCTAGATGCACGACCCTAAACTGCATGGTCCAAACTACCCGACCTTAAACTGTAGAGGAGGTTAAGTTGCACAACCATAAACTACACGGTCCTAACTGTATGACTTTGAACTACATAGCCACTATCCAATCTATACGACCCTATATTATAGCACACGTCTTAGTGCTATGACGTTAAACTGCACGACAGACGATCTCCGAGGCAAGACCTTAAACATGCCCTTAGGACTCGACGGATGACCTTAAAACACGCGAAATTGATGGTCACAGTGGCATGACATTAAACACCCTTCCGCAAAAAAAAAATGAAATGATGATGGACAGGTGTGCACCGCAAAGGCCACCATGGGAAAAATATGTCAAAAAGAAAAAGGACGGGCATAGTGAAAACCTACTAGGGCACTATGGGCAAGATTGTCAAAATAAAAGGGGTGTGGTGAAAACCCTTCGGGCACTCACTCCCAAATTACAAGCATGTTGATCCTCCCCTATGGGTCATCACGAGTAAAAATGTCGAACGTCCCTGTAGTAAGGCGTTAAATTGTGCGACATTTAGTCCATTCGCATGACTATAAACTGCTTGATGTTCTTACATGTCTTCATGGGGTTACCGCATGATACCCTCCTACACATCTGCTACTACATCCTTCTTTACAAGCCCTTGGTGAAAGGACACCACCCCTCAGACATGTGCACTCAAATCAAGGTGTACCTCAGTCGTGACTGCGAGGCTTCGAATAAAAGCATGCATTTCAAAGCATGCGCCAGCTTCTATAAACTCATATCACAAAGAAGTGTACTACAGTCCCGACTGTGAGGCTTCAAAGCAAAGCATGCATTTCAAAGCATGCGCCCGCCTCTATAAAATCATATCACAAAGAGGTGTACCACAGTCCCGACTGTGAGGCTTCGAAGCATAGCATGCACTTCAAAGCATGCGCCTACCTCTACAAAGCCATATATTAAAGAGGTGCACCACAGTTCCAGCTATGAGGCTTCGAAGCATAGCATGCAACTGTCAAGGCATTCGCTCGCCTCTACAAAGCCATTTCTCAAAGCGGTGTACCGTTGTTCCGATTGTGAGGCTTCGAAGCAGAGCATGCAACCGTCAAAGCATATGTCCGCCTCTACAAAGGCATATCACAAAGAGGTGTACCACAGTTCCGACTATCAGGCTTTGAAGCAGAGCATGCAATAATCAAAGCATGTGCCCACCTCTACAAAGCAAAAGAGGTGTATCACAGTTCCGACTGTGAGGCTTCGAAGCAAAGCATGTAACCATCAAAGCATGTGCTCGTCTCTCAGAGGCATACCATAGTTTCGACTGTGAGGCTTTGAAGCAAAGAATGTAACCATCAAAGAATGCACTCATCTCTCAGAGCATACCATTGTTTCGACTGTGAGGCTTCAAAGCAAAACATGCAAGACATGCGTTCGACTCTACAAAGCAATATCTCAAAGAGGCGTACAACAATCTCAACCGTATACCCCTACGCCTCGTAGGGCACTGTCACCACCCATTGTACCCATTCCATGCATCACCATTACCTCGAGACTCTCCTGGTCTCAATTTTTCCAGTTGAGTCACACCACTCATAGCTCCCTTAAGCCTCCATCTTGCACCTTAACTATTCATGACCTCACTTCTTGTCATGCGTGCCCTTATGCTAGGCCCTGTTACCACTGAGCAGGTTCCACCACTATCCCTAGTGGGGCTACGCTTACACTCCAGTCTATCAACCCAAGTGGAGTTACATGAAGTCCCATCATTATCCCCATGGAGTAACATTGGCCCTTTTAATCCCCAGTGAAGTTCTCTTCCACTTGCCACGCTTCATAGGGCCACCATCTAAAGTACTTCGCTTGTGATTAGCCTTAACTATTTTATCCCCATGGAGTCAGATTATTATTCACAGACCTATCCCCCATGGAGCTTCATCCACATGGTGACCCACATAATGGTCCACGCTGCATGACCTTAAAATGCATAGCCATGGTCCATGCTGCATGACTTTAAATTGCACAGTCATAGTCCAAACTATATGACCTTAAACTGTAGAGGAGGTTTAGTTGTCCGACCTTAAACTGCATGGTCCTAGTTGCATGACTTTAAAGTGCACAACCATGGTATAAGCTATATGACTTTAAACCGTAAAAGGCCACTTGGACCGATAGATAGGCTGACACACAACCACCGCGTCAATCGACATTCAATTTCCAAATAGTTACAATCTTGGCTAATGAGGTCTGCCCAAAATTCTCAAAAGCCAACATCCAATCGTAACACCATATGGCTCATCAAGGGATGAGGGCTGCATAAGATCCCCCGCACTTCAACAACATGGCTCATCGAGAGTGAGAGCTGCATAAGATCTCCCAACAATCACAACAACATGGCTCATTAGGGAGTGAAAGCCACATAAGATCTCCCAACAATAACAACAACATGGCTCATCAAGGAGTGACAGCTCCATAAGATCTCCCCAATTCAACAACAACAAGAATCCTTGAGGGTGAGGACGATGACCAAAAGATCCCTCTGGAAATGCTAAGGACCATCACGCAGTCAAGAAATTGATGAAGTCAGGGTCTAACTTGCCACAAGCTTCAAGGTATGCCTCGCCAAAATCCCCAAGCCTACATGAGACCAGATTTTTGGGATGGGTCCGAAGCCCCCTATTGGACCCCGTTAGATGGGACATACAGAGATACCCTGAGCATCAAAAGAAAACCTGGTGTAGCAGCAAAGAAAGCCGACTAAAGGTCCATAGCATTTGGCCTTCAAAAAAGGCTTGGTTCTGTCCGAAGAGATCCCTACAAGAGCCTCACACTTCAGAATTGCAAATAGTCCCTTGAGGGTGAGGACTTCTACATGATCCCTGAGGCCTAATTCTGTTCGAGGAGGTCCCTTTGAAGGCCTCACTCTACAGAATCGCAAATAGTCCCTTGAGGGTGATGACTTCAATAAGATCCGTCAAACTTCCTGAATGATTACACTTCTCAATTTTCTCTAAGCACAACATTCAGCAGGGCATGCTGTTGGAAGATATTTTTCATCATCATGGGGCCCCCACTCAATGAAGCCTAGCAAACAGTGGAAATTTCAGTAGTCTCAGAATAGCCCTGGAATCGTTCAAGATCTTCATGAGGTCTCTCATAAGTTCATTGCTAAGTTTCGTCACATTCCGACCTGTTTAAGGTAATGTAGACTGAGAAACAATTCTAGCAGAATCGGCCTCTAGCACCTTGAAATGGCACCTATTGCTACATTTTTGGTGTCTCAAATTGTTGTGGGACCACCATCATTGGATCCGACACGTTTGAAAACCCCCAAGAGTCAAATTTTAGCTTGAGCGGGCACTCCAAGAAGAGGTTATAGGCAAAAGAGTGAAACAGGAAAGCTACTCCCGTGGGGCCACCCTGAAACTGCACACCATTAAAGGGACAGTCACGACCAGTGATTTTTTATGCTTATATCCCACTCGTCTAAGGTCAGGTCAAGTTCAGATTTTGTAAGCACATTCGTCTCATCAAGACAAGCATTTCGATATGTGGTACGCCTCGTGACGATGCCCGAGTGCGAAGAAAAGCTAGAGAAAAATTGTTGATCTGTGAAGAAACTGTAGGAAAATCAGCAGCATCGTACCTCGCTCGAGCGACCAAATTACACTACTCGTGAGCGCGATCGATGTGAGACTAGTTCCATAGCGTGTGTAAGGTCTGCGGCTATCACTAATCAGAACCTTGCGTATGATGAATGGTCGGATTTCGCACACGAAGCCAACAAAGTGGCCGTAAATTCCATCGTCGAAATTTCATATTCCGGCCAAAATTCCAAATTTGCAAAACCTTCATCCGGGTATGGAATCGAGCTGCGTTTATTGCCTCGTGGTTCTGACGGCATGCTGAGTGTGATCCAGCAAAGAAATCACAAAATAACAATAACGATCGAGCACACAATAGATCCAAAGTTTCATGATTCATTCAAATTTCAAGTCACAAGATAGCGCTCTAAAAACACGGTCCGTGGCTCAAAGTTAGTATCAAATCGATTATCAAGCCGAGCCCTACAAGAAAACAACCATATTTGATCAAACAGGCATTAGAGAGACCTCGGATCATCCATGAAAGATCACGTAAGTTCTAGGACAAAACGGGGACAGTCTTAGAATTCCATGAATTGTTAGGAAGGGGCAAATCTATCATTTTGCACCCTATTTTCTATTTTCTTTCAATTCAATTTAATCTTACTTTCTAGCAATTAGGGTTACTTTTGATCATCCACCCATGTTTGAGCACACTTCTATATATACTACGTACTGCCATTGTACACAGGCCCTTCATTTGCTTAATAAAATTTTCATCTTGCCTATTGTTGGGTCATGTCTTGAGAGAGAGGGGAAGGAGAGAGAAACTTTTGGTTGATACCCCTGAGCTTATCTCTTCTTTCTCTTCTCTTTCTCTCTCGTCTTTCCCTTCACTTTCTCCTCTCCTTCTCTCGTTCTCTTTCTCTCTCTTCACTTTCTCTTTCTTCTTTCCCTTCACTTTCTCTCTTTCTCTCTCCTTTCCTTCTCTCTCCTTCTCTCTTTTTCTCTCTCTTCTCTTCCTCTCTCTTTCTCTCTTCTCTTTCTCTCTCTTCTTTCCCTTCACTTGCTCTCTCTTTCTCTCTCCCCTTTCACAAAAGACGGAGCCGCATCGCTGCCTGCTCGTCATCCCCTTCTCGTCACAGCGTTCTCGTCATCGCCTGTTCGTCACCGCCTTCTCATCACCAGCTGCTCGTCACTGCCTTCTCATCACCGACTGCTCGTCTCCACCAATTCGTCACTGCCTTCTCGTCATCGCCTGCTCGTTGCTACCTTATTTTTATTTATTTTTATTTTATTTACCTCATTTATTTTATTTTATTGTACTTTATTTTATTCACCCCTTTTATATTATTCCCATTACCTCATCCTACTTTATTTTAATTATTTATTACACTTTATTTCATTTACCTCTGTTATTTTATTTACCCATCTTATTTTATTTCATTTTCTTTTATCCCTTTTATTTTATTTTCCTTTGCTTCAATTTATTTTAATTTATTCATTTTATTTTTCAGTTTAATCTTAATTCCATTTTCTACTTTTACTTTAATTCATCTCTTTGACTTTCATTTCATCTCATTCTCTATCACTCTTATTTCACCATCACTTTTATTTCCACTTTCGTCTCTTCTTAAAAGACCTAGCGAGAGTCGAGCTAGTCTTCACCTCCCCTATTTCTCTTCTTGGCTTGTTTGACCAGAAGGCAGGCTGAACCTTAAGCAGTCGAGCCAGTTTTGTCGTCGAGCAGTATTGCCACCATGCCGATCTGAGTTACCGTGCCAGTCATGCTGCCACGTCAGACTAGTCATTGTGTCAAGCTGGTCACTGTTGATTTTGTCGTCATGTAGTATTATCGTCATACCGGTCAGAGTTACCATGCCCGTCTTGCTACCATGACAAGTCAGTCACCATGCTGGTCTGACCACTGTGCCAGCCTAGTTGCTCTGTCAAAATTTTTCTCTCACTTTCACTTCACCCCATAACAAGGTGGGGACCGATGCCCCACTTATTTGTACTTTTAATTGTGTGTGTGTGTTTGCAGGAAAGGAGAAACAGGTAAAGGGAGGCGATTCCAAACTGGCATAAGCCAGGGGGCTTTCCAACTGGATCGAAGAGGGTGCCTAAAGCGAGGCAGCCTGAGTGTGTCACGGACCCACGTGAGGTAAGTCCTACCTCCCAACCCTAATTCGTCTCTCACCGGTTGGTACTCCTGCCCACGTCTTCTTTACATGTTTCTCGAGAGAGCGTTCTCAAGTCCTAGGTCCATCTCAAATTCGGAACCACTTCACCAGGTCAACTCGACCCGTACGACGAGATCAAGGCACCTAGCCAAGGGCATCCAATTCTTGATATCAAAGTTTGACTCCCTCATCTTTGGTTAGTCTTTAATGTATAGCGACACGCAATGAAGGAATCTAAATTTCGTGGGGTAAAACTGCTTCACCCCCATAGACCAGAGAATAAGGAGTGAAATCACTAGCATTTCGTGTAATAGTACGATAGGCCCATAGTTCTTCAGGAAGATTCTTGTGCCAGTTTATCTTTTTTTTCTATACTGACTTCCTTAAAATATTGCACAAATTCTTATTAAAGGCCTCAGCTTAAACATTCCCCCGAGGGTGGTACATAGTCGAGTACTTCCACTCAAACCCAAACTGGCTAACCAGGCAATCAATATGATGACTTCAAAATTGAGGGCCATTGTCCGAGATAATTTGGTCAGGCACCCCAAACCGATATATAATGTGATGTTGAACGAAGTTGCCCACTGTTGTCCCAAGAACTTGCTTAAGGGGGTCCGTTTCAGCCCACTTGGAGAAATAATATGTTGCAGCTAGAATAAAGACATGACTCGTTCCTGAAGGAAGGTCAATGGGTCCTACAATGTCCATAGCCCATTTTAAAAAGGGCCATGATGCCACTGTAGGGTGTAAGGGCTCTGGAGGTTGGTGAACAAGGCTTGATTGTACTTGGCACACCTGGCACTTTTGAGCATTCTTTAAGGAATCAACAATCATGAAAGGCCGATAATACCCCAATCTGTGTATCCGTTTGTAGAGCTTAGGACCGAAGGTGTAGTCCACAAATCCTTGAGTGTACATCTTCTAACACCTTATTTGCCTCTTGCATGTCCACACATCTAAGAGGAATACCATCAAATGACCGTCTGACTAGAGCATCTCCTTCGAGAAGAGTATACTTGGTAGATATTCGACATACACTGTTGCGTTCGGTACGATCTTCTAAGAGCCTGCCATGTTTTAGAAAACCAGCAATGGGCTCTCTCCAATCTTCTACCTGCTCGACTTCCACACATATTGGGTCAAAGAACTATGGTTCTTGATTTCGAGCCTTAGCTCCTTGATTCTGTGCCATTTCTTGTTCAGTCTTAATTACTTCTTTAGTGGATAGAAGTGCTTTGAATGGATAAGGAGGGCACTCGGGGAAGATATTTCTCTCATCATCCGCATCTACCTCAGTTCTTAGTTCAATGTGTCTCCATTCTGCCACCCAGACAAGCATGGGTCCTGACGAGGATAATTGAATTGTAGCCGCGAGTTTTGCAAGTGTGTCAGCCTGTGAGTTTAACCTCATGGGGATGTGAGTCAAGGATACGTTCTCAATTTGGGTCATATACGATTTTACAGTATCGTGATTAGGATTGGGAGTGTTTTTTATCACGTTTTAAATCCCTTCGAGTTATCGTATAACCAACTCTGAGTTGCCATAGATCTTGAGCTGCTCCAAGTCTAGGTCGAAGGTATCTCCAACTCAATTATAAGGGCCTGATATTCTACCTCGTTATGAGAATCGACCTCGGCGAGGGAGAAAGAAAGTGGCAATACTCCTTCTTACAGGGTCAGGAATACCTCTTTGACACCTCCACAGTCTGATTGAAAAGCTTTGTCGAAGTACAATTCCCACGCATGAGTAAGCTCTACACATAATACTTCTTCGTCAGGGAGATCACTTGATAAGGGAGATTCTGTCGGTACAAGGTGAGCTGCGATAAAATCAGCCAAGGCCTGGCCCTTGATGGCCTTTT
This sequence comes from Amborella trichopoda, assembly GCF_054954075.1. Taxonomy (NCBI): domain Eukaryota; kingdom Viridiplantae; phylum Streptophyta; class Magnoliopsida; order Amborellales; family Amborellaceae; genus Amborella; species Amborella trichopoda. Next base: position 31,231,532 of record NC_142337.1, on the reverse strand, counting down.
GTGGGACATACGTCATGTCGAATACTATCAGCAATAATGCCCAGTAAGCAAGGTGTCCTGACAATCATGGGCATGTCATGAGATATTTTACAGGATCTGTTTTTTATATAAGTTTTACTTCATGACCAAGCAACTAGTGCGAAGTTTTTGCATTGCAAAGATCAAGGCGAAGCACATCTTCTCTATAGGGGGTAATTCTTCTCGGCCCCATGCATCCTGCTGTTGAGATAGTATAATGCAGTCTCTTTTCCCTCATCATTGTTCTGTGCCAACAATGCCTCGAGTGACTCATCTAGAGCGGTCACGTATATGATGAGAGGTTTTCCCAACACTGGTGTAGAGAGTACTAGAGGTTTGAGTAAATAATGCTTGATGTCATCGAGTGCTGCCTGGTACGCTTCATCCTAGATGAATGGGGTATCCTTCTTCAACAGGTGCATGAACCTACAGCGACCCGAGAGGTTTGATATAAACCTACGGATGCACTGCATTTTCCCTTGAAGAGAGCGTTGTTCTCATAATGTGGTTGGTGACGACATTTCTTGGATTGCCTTGATCTTGACTGGCTCAACTTCAAGCCCTCGATGTCTGACAATGAACCCCAAGAATTTTGAAGAACGCACGCCAAAAATGCATTTTAGCGGATTCATTTTAAGTTGATGAAGGCGTAGACCTTCGAATACCTTTTCAAGGTCTCTCATGTGAGCATTCTTCTATTTGGATTTTACCACTAAGTCATCTACATAACACTCCACCTCTTTGTGCATCATATCTTTGAAGATGGTCGTCATTGCTCTCTGGTACATGGCACCAGCATTCTTTAATCCCAAAGGCATCATTGTGTAATGAAAAACCCCTTTTGGAGTTAAGAACATCGTGGCTTCTTCATCTTTTGGTGCCATCTGTATCTGATTATATCTAGAGTACCAGTCCATAAAGGAGAAGATCTGACAGTGAGCCGTAGAATTGATATGCATCTCGGTGAATGGCAACGGGAAGTCATCCTTAGGACAGGCGGTATTCAAGTCGTGGAAGTCGATGCAAACCCTGATTTGACCATTCTTCTTCTTGACTGGAACAATATTTGCTAGCCATTTCGGATACTTGACTTCACAAATGAAGCCTGCTTGTCTGAGTTTGGCCACTTCGGCATCTATCTGCATTTCGAGGTCAGGCCTGAACCTTCTTGATAGGTTTGACAGTCGAATCGATGCCAAGACGGTGTACGACGACTTGAGGGTCTAAACCAGGCATGTCATCGTAATGCCAAGCAAAGACGTCCCAATTTGCATGCAAGAAAGTAGTGAAATCTTCTTTCTCTTCTGGAGACATATTTGCTGAAATGAAAGTGGGCCTGGGGTCAATTTTGTCTCCAAGATTTATCTCCTCAAGCTTGTCTGCTGTGACTTGACCGCCTTCTTCCCACTCTTCTGGGGACTCTTGCAACTCCTCCTCGTTGTTTTCAAAGGTCTTTTGATCAACCTCAAGTGTAGAGACCCATGATCTTGACATCTCTGCCTCCGATAAAGCTCTGGTGTGTATCATAATATTTGCACCTTTCCCACATTGAGGAACAGAAGGATCTTCCATAAATATAGACTACATCTCAGGCTGCAGGAGTTCGACTTGGCGATTACAAGGAATTTGAGATTCGATGATTGTTGAGAGAGAAGCGTCCACGTATCAATAAACTTGTAAACTTGTGGCAAGTTTATATACTTCATAAACTTGTAACATGTGGCAAGCTTCCCGAGAGTAGAAGCTTTGCCCCCTTGATTCTTTCAGTCTCTGCTCAAAGTCAGGTTCAGGGGGACACTGGGGTTTCTTTATCCTTGACATTTTGTGCTTCTTTGAAGAAGGTGGCTCTGCTTTGGCTTTAGCTGCCAGGGCATCAACAACTGTTAGGAATCCAGCTGCCTCGGCCAGGGTCTTTTTCAACCGCTTCCATTGCATCCTGCTTATGTTGATTCCTTCCATTTCTCTGTCGAGAGCCTCGAAGTCTAAAAATTTCAAGGTTGTACGGGGGAAGAAGGATTATAAGCAGAAGAAGAAGAAGGAGAAGGGTCAGAATGTGGGGGACTTTTAAGGTGATTCCCCTCATCGGGCCGATCTTGGCAGCTTTTTACATCATCACCAGGTTTGGACCTGTGTAGGGAGTCTTTTAGGTCTTTACCTTGCTTAGACTATTGGGGAGTGCTTTTAACGTCATCACCCTCATTGGACGTTCTATGAGGAGAAGATGACTCGGGGATGTCCTCTTGATGGGATGAGGAAGGAAGGAGAATCGTGCTAGGGATGAAATCCAATAAGGTTGGCAGTGGGGGAAGGGGCCTGAGAAGTTCTTGCTCAACTGGCCGTCGAGCCGTCTTGTTTCAAGGGCGAACCACCTTTGTTGCCCGTCTTCTTCTAGTTTTCTGTGGTGGTGCTTGATTCGTCCCGCCAGGCTTGTGAACCGTCCTAGCTTGGCAAATTGCTTCTCGTCGTAAGGACTTGACTCTGCTTCGCTCATTGCGGACTATCCATGGCTGGGATGTCGAGGGTTTAGCAAGATTCGAATCATTATTATGAAGGTCTTGTGTTGGGAGGCCCTCTTGAATCAGTGGAGCAGTGACTTGGGGAGCACTTATTGGGATGTCGTATGACTCCTGACATTCTCGTATTTTCTTTGCGAATATATTATGGAAACTAGGGCCCCATATCTGGTGGTATGAGCACCAACTGTCCTTAGTTCCCCGGGCAAGGCGTTGGGGATGCCTTTCCTGTTTTGGTGTGATTAGGCCTTTCCGAAGCATTATAAAAAAAAGGCATGAAGCATACTAGGGGCTTCGTCTTCTTCTAAGACGGTTACTGCATGGGAGGCTTCTGCTGCCCGGAATGACTTCTTTAAGTCCTCAAGTGTTATCGTACTCTTCTGAATTAAGGCCTTGATGATATCCTTTAATGTGAAGCAGTCATCTGTGGGGTGATTGATCCTTTGATGGTTAACACAGTAATTTGCTTGAGTATCGAGCCTAGCTTGCTTAGGGAACCTAGTTTCTGGAAGCTCGATCATGTTTTGTTCCAGTAATAATCGGAATAGCACAAGGACCCATTCCTTCTCAAAGGGGTAGACCTTGTTCCTATGCCTGGTCCAATAGTCATCCCGAATGAAATTTGCAAGTGGGGGTACTCGGTTGTACGACTGTTGTTGCTTTCCTGCATGAGGCATTGTCTTTGTTGTGTTTAACCCTTTGGAGAGGTCCAAAGTTTGGGAGGGAGCTTTCTTTGGATCAGAGACCATGACAACTACACTGATCACTCCGTTTTGTTTGCTGCCCCAGGTTTTAGTCTGAGAGCTACTATTGCCCCGGTTGTTCCCTGAGCTTGCAGACGGTTGACGTGACCCACCGTGGTGGTGTTGTTTGAACATATTTTTAAGCACCTTGGTTCCTGATAGGAAACAAGTAATAAAGCAAACAAAACAGTGGAAATTCCCTATATCCTCATAATGGCCCAGAATTGGTCAAGATCTTCCTCAACACTTCAAAAGACCACCTGCCAAGTTTCATCGCGATCAGACATGTTTAAGGCAGTGAACAGAAAGAAACAATTTCAGTGAAACCGATCTCTAGCATCTTGAAATGGATCCTGTAACTAGAGCCATACTTTTGGTACATCAAACAGATGAGGAACCATCGCCATTGGATCCGGCACGGTTGAAAATGCTTATGGGTCAATTTTTGGCTTAATCAGGTACTCCAAGACAAAATTATGGGTGAACTATCGAAAAGGGTAGGCCGCACACTATTCTCGTGTGGCCTCACTGCATAAAAAAACCAATGAAGTTGGTTGTTATTACAGTCATAGGCAGTCACTTTCATGGCTTGTATCTTGCTCGTTCCAAGTCGAATCGCTCTCAAATTTGGTGAGTGTGTTCGTCTCATCAAGATGAGCAATTCGATATATGGTACGCCACATGACGACACTCGAGTAGAGAGAAAAAGAAAATGAAAGTCACCGATCCGTGAAGATAGTTGCAAAAAATTTAGCAGCAGAACGCCTCATTCGAGCAGCCACATCACGATGCTCGCATTCTCGATCAGCACAAAACCAATTGCACTATGTGTGTGCGGTTTGAGTCTATCTCTGGTCCAAACTTCGCGTACGATGAACAGTTGGATTTCATACATGAAGGCGTCAAAGCTGCTATAAATTCCGGTCGTCAAATTTCAAGATTCGGGTCAAAAATCAAGATGACAAAATCTTTATCCAGACACAAAATCAAGCTACGTTATGGCAACATGATTGTGATGGCAAGCTCGGTGTGATTAAATGAAGAAGTCACGAAGAAACATCAAGGAACAAGCACACAATTGATTTGAAGTTTTCAAGATTCATCCAAAATTCAAGTGTCATGATCATGGCTCAAAAACATGATTCATGGCTTGAAGTTGGCATCAAAATGATAGTCATATCGAGCCCTACAATAATCTTTCTATCAAACGGGTCAGTCATGTAAGATCATGCAAGTTCTCAGGCAGCAGTAGAGACTGTTTTGGAATTCCACACATTGTTATGCAGGGGCAAAACAGTCTTTTTGCATCGATTTTAGAATTTCTTTAAATTCAATTACATTGTAATTATCTTCAATTCTAGGTATTTTTTGGGCATACACTCACGTTTTAGCCCAATTCTATATAAACGGGCAATGCCTCACTGTACAAAGGACGGATTCATTCTTCTTGGATCAATCAATAAAATGTTTAATTTTTCTTAAGCTTGTGGGTATGTCTTTGAGAGAGAGAGAGGAGGGAGAAGAAAGGGGTCGGTACCCTCTAGGTAGGTAAGTTTTACTCTCCTCCCCTCTTTCTCCTTCTTCCTCTCTTTCTCGTCTCTATCTATTTCTCTCTCCTTCCCCCTTTCTTATCTCTATCTCTTTCTCTCTTCTTCTCATCTCCATCTCTTTCTCTCTCTTCTTCTTATCTCTCTCTTTCTCTCTCTTCTTCTCATCTCTTTCTCTCTCCTCCCCTCTTTCTCATCGCTATCTCTTTCCTCTCCTCCCCCTTTCTCATCACTATCTCTTTTTCTCCTCTGTATTTCCCTCTCTCCTTCTCTTCTGTTGCAGTCGACAAAGCTTAGCTCTTGCTAGATTTCTCTCTCTCCTTCTCTTCTGTTGTTGTAGGTGAAGCCTTACTCCAGCGGGATTTCTCTATCCTTTTCTTTCACTATCAATGAAGCTTAGCGACAGCTCGATTTTTTTCTCTCTCTCTTCTGGAACAGTCGATAAAGCCTAGTGTCGGTTCAATTTTCCTCTCTTTCTTTTCTTCCATCACAACCGGCGCAAGCCTAACGTCAGCTGGGTTGCTCTCTTTCTTCTCTTCTGTCACAGTTGGCGAAGCCTAGCGCCGGCTCGATCTCTTTCTCTTGCTTTTCTTCCATCACAGCCGATGCAAGCCTAGTACCGACTGGGTTGCTCCCTTTCATCTCTTTTATCACAGTGCTTAGCGTCGATTGCACCTTCTCTCTTTTCTTTTGACATAGTCGGTGAAGCCTAGCGCCGACTGTGTTTTCTCTCTCTTCTTTTAGCACAGTGGGTGAATCCTAGTGCCGACTGCATATTCTCTCTCTTCTCCTCTGTATAACACAGTCGATAAAGCCTAGCACCAGCTGCATTTTCTCTCTCTTCCTTCTAACATAGTCGGCAATGCTTAGCGTCAGCGGCGTCTTCCTTTCCTCTCTCTCATTTATTCTCTCGCCTTTCATACTCTTCTCTTCCTTTTGTTTACAATGCAAAATCAAAACGATCTAACGATGTAGATCACTCTGATCTGACATTTTAAAATGATAAAAATGAAATGAAAAAGCAATGGCAAAGAAAGTGGGAACAATTGAATTCAGATCTGAGGTCAGATCTGCCTAGAAACGAGCAGATCTGTTCTCTGATCTATAACAAAGCTACCGTGATCCAAAGCACTTCAAAAAACGATTTTAAAATAATATTTAGATCAAAATAAAATAGAAATGATAAGAGAACAGTAAAAGAAGAAAAGGACGAAGAAAAGATAAAATACTAGACTGGGCCGGTTGGCTCGAGATTCTTGAGCCATCTGGGCTCGCCCGTATTAGAAGTAGTTCTTCTTACCTTTCTGGTCCTGATGTCGATTAGCAAGTCTCTGGTAGATCTAGAGTGGTTGTGTTTTAGGTCTAGGTTTTCTTTTGCTTCTAGGTTAGAGTCTTAGGAAGCTAAGGACACTCTTGTTCTCTCACTAGTTTCCTCTCTATCTCTAGGGTTTTTTCTCTCATCTTCAAGCTTTTCCTGTTTCTCTCTCCATCCTCTAAATGGTCCCCAAAAGATGCTAAAAGGGGGGCCAATTCGTTGAGAATGATAAACATGCGTAACAAGGAAATCCTTGATCAAAAGGTCCAACGTGTGAGGATCCTGAATTTGGGCAGCACGGGTCATGTCGCCTGGGCAGCAAGGGTCGTGTAGCCTGGGCAGCATGGGTCATGTCGCTTGGGCAGCATGGGTCACGTCGCCTGGGCAACACGAGGCGTGTCGCCCAGGCGGCACGGCTCATGATGCCAAAACCAATTTTTTTTGAAATTGAGTTGTTTCAATTTGGGTGTCTTCCTCAGCCTCTTGTGAAGCTCTCAGAGAAACTTTGGGTCAAAATAGATTCTTTTACTTTTTTTAATGATTTGTTTGGTTAAATCGGGGATTTATAGAAATCTAGATCAAAATAGGGTTTCTACAAGGTTCCGGGCAGACAAACTGCTTCTGGATCACAAGGTAGGCTATGTGAACTATGGATTTGGGTTTACTAGGTTAAGTGTGGTTTCAAGAAACCATAAAATTTTCCATATTTAAAATGGGGTGTCTACAGTTGCCCCTCTTTGGCACTCCCTGTCCTTTGGGGGATAGGTGAGTGGCAAAGAAGTAGACACTTTGGCTTTCCCTATCCTTCGAGGGGCAGAAGATAAAGTAGACATTTTAAATTTTGTCCAAAAGTCACGTGGTCAGGGGGCATACCAACTATCCCTCCAAGTCATTGCGCTCACCAAGCGCACCCACCTAGGGCATTTTCTTCATAGGGTTTTTGACGTGAGATGTCGATGAGTTACACAAGCTTGAAACTCGAGTTGGATTTTTTTGGCCATGCCACTTAACTTTAGGGGTGTTAACAATTTCAATTTTTAACAATGGCATTTTCTTTGATCTCCTTAGGGTTTCCTAACTTGTGTATAGGAAAAGGCTTTCTATAGGAAGAGACTTGTTTGGCCGAATCCGAAGTGAGAGGCGAGGGAGCAATGCAGCAAACGCTGTAATCATCATATACAGGGGTCCAAGCTCCTTCATTTTTAGAAAATGTTTTAGAAATTTGAAAGTAGGGGGAGATTTTAAATAGAACACGGAGAAGGGACAGGTTACGATTTTAACAAAGAAATTAAATTTATTAAAATCACAGACATAGTAAAAATTTTGAAAAGAGAAAGAGATTTAAAAAACAAAGTTGGTTAGCAGTTTTAACCCCTGCAACCATAGAGCCCTCTAAGCAGTTTAGTGTCATGCAGCGATGGACCATACACCCGACCCTTTTACGTCATACGAGGATAAACATTTGAACAAGGTGGTTGTGCCTTGAACACATTGAACTGGGTGATTGTGCCCTGAACAACATTGAACAGGGTGGTTGTGGCTTGAACACATTGAACAGGGTGGTTGTGCCCTGAACACATCCGACATTTTCCATCATACGGTACCAGAAGTTACCTGTATCGGCTCTTTTACATCTCACGAGTTTGACGTTGAACTTGATATACCCGACATTTAGTGTCATATTGGGCTAGATGTTTGAACAGGGTGGTTGTGCTCTGAACACATTGAACAGGGTGGTTGTTCGCAAAACACATTGAACATGGTCGTTGTGCCTTGAGCACATTGAACATGGTGGTTGTGCCCAGAACAACATTGAATAGGGTAGTTGTGCATTTTACGTCATACGAGACTAGACGTTACCTATCTCGGCTCTTTTACATCACATTAGTTTGGCATTGAACTGGATATACCCGACCTTTAGCGTCATACGAGGCTAGACTTTCGAACAGAGTGGTTGTGCCTTAAACACATTAAACAGGGTGGTTGTGCCCTGAACACATCAGACATTTTACGTCATACGAGGCTAGACATCACCTGTCTCAGCTTTTTAATATCTCACGAGTTTGACGTTTTTCTTGTCTCGGCTCTTTAACATTGCACGAGTTTGACTTTTTTCCATTGAAACATGGTGGTTGTGCCCTGAATCGGACTTTGGTTGGCAGTTTAGGCTCATGTCATAGAGGAGTGTTTCTCTTTTTTTGAATTTTTCTTTTTTTTTTGAAATTTTCTAAAAATTTGGTTGGCAGTTTAGGCTCATGCCACCGTGGAGTGTTTATTTTTGAAATTTTTTTTAATGTGCTTCAAAATCATTTTAAAACAGTTTATTTCAAACAGTCATTTTATAAAAAAGATGATTTTTTATTATTAAAATGTCCTGGGATTAGATTGAGACAAAATTTGTGAAAAACATTTGGGCGACATGGACCGTGTCGCCCGGGCGGCACGAGGCGTGCCGCCCATATGCAAAAAAAATACTTTTTTTATTTTATTAAGTGAAATTTTTGGGCGGCACAAGTTGGGCGAAATGGACCATGCCGCCCGGGAGGCACAAGGCATGCTGCTAATATTTTTTTTTTTTTTTTTTAAATAAGGTTTTTGGGCGGCACGAGAGTTGGGCGAAACGAACCGTGTCGCCCGAGCTGCACAAGGCATGCCGTCAATAAATTATTATTATTTTTTTGTAAATGAGGTTTACGTGCCGCCCAAGGTTGGGCGACAAGGATCGTGTCACCTGAGCGGCACAAGACTCGCCGCCAATAAATTTTTTTGGTTTTTGTTTTTTTTTAAATGAGGTTTTGGGCGGCATGTCTCGTTTTAAATGAGGGTTTTGGGCGGCATGTCTTGTTTTAAATGAGGTTTTTGAGTGGCACGTTTTGTGCCGTCAAGGGCTGGGTGACATGGACCGTGTCGCCCAGGTAGCATGTGACGTACCGCCAATAAAAAAAAAAGTTGTTTTTTTTTTTTTGTCAAAATCAAACCAAAGGAAAGAAGATCATGGGCGACACTAGTGGTGTAGCCCTGACGACACTAAGTTTTTCACCCAAAAAAAAAAAAAGAATTTGTTTTTTTATTTGGAGAAAGAGGGTTGGGTGACACTAGGTGTGTCGCACCCTTAAAATAAAACCCTTTTTTTTTTTTTTCTTTTTTTTTAATATATATTTTGGAAAGGGGTTGATCTCACGATCACCATTATTATCAATAGTTTTGTAAAAGTTCGTTGGAAAAATAGGAACTTTAGTCACAATACCACATTTGATGACATGGAAGCTTGTAATAAGTACAAATCAATTAATGAAATCTGCATCAGAAATTTACTTTTTTTTTTTATTGATCTTTCTTTTTCTCTATTATTGTTGTTACCCTTATTAGGGCTTTTTTTTTTTTAACTGGCATGTGTGCGATTGATCAATGATACCAAATAAAACACCTTTCGTGCACACCTGTTTAAGCTGAATTTTTACACATTTAGCCCCTTAGTTGTAGGGTTTTGTCTCGAACACACACACAGGGATGAGCTTGCTCCATTTTGCCTTAGGGGATCCAGTCGAGAGAAAAACGCTCCCAGACTAGTCAATATCGTCATTGGCGACGTTCATCCATCTCTGATATGTGGTAGTTGGTAGTTATTCTCATACAACCATGAAGTGCCTGGCTAATTTCAAGCCTTCATAATAGGCATAGGAAGTTGGCTTCGAGAGCGAGGCCAGATTGACTAACAGTTTAGCCTCTTAGAGTGATGGAGGAAGTCCCTTATAATAGGAGAAAGCTTTCAAAAATGGATGATTTTAATAATCAAATCGAAACAACTTTTTCAAAAGGGATGGGCCTTACAGTTTTGCCACCTTTGGTTCCTTTGGTGGTTATTTTCTTTGTTATATTATACCCGAAGATGATGAAAGGATTCCCTTGTGAGATCGTGAGAACTCAGAAATCACGAAGTTGCCTTTTTACCTTTGGAGCTTTCATCCTCTGCTTCGTGGATCCATGAAGAGTCTTATGGATTCTTGTCAGGCTTTCTTGGAGGGTCTCAACGTTTTCCAAGGTTCGTCGAAATCACTTCGATTTTCCATTCATGTCACCCTCCTACATCTTTCTGAGTTGGTTATGTTGGGAGCCTGCAGGGTTTAGAAGGAGTCTTCATCCTCAGGGTCTACTTGTGCAGTATTATTGGAACTTGCAAGTACTTGTTTGTACTTGAATGCTTTGCATTAAAAGCTCCTTCTTGATGATATCTTTATTCCTTTTACCCGTGGTGCCATTTTAGGCTTTTACCACGTTCATTTTTTTTCTTTTTATTTTTTTTATTTGTGATGCCTTTTCAGGTTTTCACCACATTTTTTAGCCCATTATGAGTACTATTTTTTGAGATAAATTGCATTAATGGGATCGTTGAGTTCATACCCCTTCTGATTTTTTACCTTATAAGAATTGCTTGTATGCACTCAAGTAACCACGATTGGCCCCTCCCAATTAGATTTGATCTTGCTTAAAGGGTGTGGATTTGCAGGAGTGTGTAAGATTTTCTTGAGTATCATGTCTCTTTCCTTTAATTGTGGAGGAACAACTTTTCTTTGGTATGCCCTCTCGGTTCTACGCTGGTAAGCAACGGTATTCTGAATTGCTCGTAGTCGTTTTTCATCCAAATTAATGAGGGCAACGATTCATGCTTCGACCTTCTGTTCCTCATCTAAATTTTTATGAATAAGGATTCAGAGAGATGGTATCTCAACTTCGATGGGTAGCATTGCTTCCATACCATTCATCAATGAGTATGGGGTCATTCCAGTAGGAGTCTTCTTGGTTGTTTGGTAGGCCCATAGGGCGTCATTTAGCCTTTTGTGCCAATCTTTCCTACCATCTATCATTTTGTCTATGATTCTGAGAAGTCATTTATTTGTGGCTTTTGTTTGTCCCTTTCCTTGAGGATAGTAAGGTGTGGAGAATTTTTGTGTTATTCCAAACCTTTTGCACACCGTAGTGACCTTTTCATTTTTGAGATTGGATCCCTTGTCAGTGATGATTGACTAAGGAACACCAACTTTGAATACGATATTGTTCTTTATGAAACGAACAACATCTTGGCCTTCAATTTTAACAAATGATGCAGCCTCCACCCATTTGGTGAAGTATTTTGTAGCCGTTAATATAAAGTTGTGGCTATTTGAGGCTTTTGGTGATATCACTCCAATGATATCAAGATCCCACATGGCGAAGGCCCATACAGGCGGTGTTGAGTTCAGTGATACGAATGGTGCATGGATGAGGTCTCCATAAGGTTGACATTTGGGACACCTCTTAATGAACTTCCAGCAGTCTTCAGCCATGTTGGTCAAGTAATAGCCTTGGCGCTTGATTTTCTGAGCAAAGGCTGCTGCTCCAGAATGACCTCCTTCATTGTGCAACTCTATTAGTACTTGGTCAATTTTTGGCTGATCGAGACACCGTAGAATGATGTCATCGAAGGATTTCTTTAATAGGAGGTCACCTCTTACCAAGAATCCCATCGAAAACCTTTGAAGGGCGTCTTTATTCTTTTTGGTGGCTCCTTCAGGGTAGAACCCATCTTTCAATAGGGACAGAACATCATGGAGCCACGGCTTTGCCTTAGTAAGTGCATCTGAAGCCACGAGAGATAATTCCCCATCATTGTCATTTTCTTGTTCTACTTCTTTTTCAATCTTTGGTGGGGAAGGGTCATGTTTGTTCCTGATGTAGAATGGCAGTGTGGTGATTTCTAGAGGAATATCGACTCTTGAAGCAAGGGTTGCAAGGGTGTCGGTGAACCGATTATTTTCCCTAGTTACATGCTGAAAGGTGATTTTCTTAAAATATGGAACCATCGTTTCCACCTTTTCTTGATAGGATTTGAGCTTTTCTTCTTTCGCCTGCCAAATCCCTTGAACTTGGTTTATAATGAGTAAGGAATCACCAATTATTCATATTTGCTGGATTTGCATTCCCATGGCATTCTCAAGCCTGCCTATCAAGACTTCGTATTCAACAACGTTATAGGTACATGAGAAATTCAACCTGATGGCTGTTGGTATTAAAATCATCTCAGGTGAACATAGTATAACTCCTACACTTGACTCGTACTCATTCTTTGCATCGTCGAAGTATAGCTCCTAAATCAAGTCCTTAATTGTGAAGAGGTTCTCATCAGGGAGATTCGTGTTAACAAGAATATTGTATGGCAGTGCGTGTTCAACTAAGTGGTTAGTAATGGCTTGTCTTTTGCCCGATTTTTGAGTGACATACTCGATCTCGAAGTGGCTCAATAATATTCTCCACTTCGCCAAACGTCCGTTAAGGACTGGCCTCTCCAATAGATACTTGAGTGGGTCAATTTTTTATATGAGCTTGACAAAATGAGATAAGACATAATGTCTTAGTTTCTGCATGGCCCACACAAGTGTGAAGTAGTGTTTCTCCACATCCGTGTATCTTGTCTCATAATCGACCATGGTTTTGCTGATATAGTATATCGTTTGTTCTTTTCCATGGTCGTTATATTGTCCTAACATTGCCCCCATGGTCTTGTCTTTCACTGACATGTATAGGAACAGGGGTTTATCTAAACTAGGAGGACTAAGAATGAGAGGTTTGGTGAGCTACTCCTTGATTTTATCGAACACTTCTTGGCATTCATTGTCCCATATGAATGGGGTGTCCTTTTTAAGGAGTCTATTGAACGGTACGCGCTTATCTGCCAGTTGTGAAATGAAATTCCTTATGGATTGTATACGACCTTGAAGCCCACAAATTTCTCTGATGTTCTGGGGAGGAGGCATTTTAGTGATGCCTCGTATTTTGGACAGGTCCACCTCAATGCCTCTTTGGCTTATTATAAAGCCTAGTAATTTGCTGGATTCAACTCCAAAGACACATTGTTGTGGATTGAGTTTGAGTTGATGTTTTCGAAGTCTCTCAAAAATGGTTCTCAGGTTGGTGAGTGATCAGACTTGGTCTTTGACTTGACCAGAATGTCGTCGACATAGTCTTCCATAATGGTATGCATTAGATCGTTGAAGATGCTAGTCATTGCCCGTTGATAAGTTGTTCCTGTGTTTTTTGAGACCGAAGGGCATGACTTTGTACCAGTACGATCGCCATTGTGTTGTGAATGACGTCTTGGTTTGGTCTTCTTCTGTCTTTAGGATTTGGTTGTTACCTGAGAAGCTGTCCATGAGTGACATCATCTCGTGACCCACAGCGTTGTCGACCAAGGCATCTATGTTTGGTAATGAAAATTTGTCTTTAGGACATGCCTTATTAAGGTCTCTGTAATTGACACACAATCGGATCTTCCCTTCTTTCTTGAGTACGACCACTATGTTGGCAAACCATTCTGAGTAATCGATGGAGGTTATGAACTTCGCCTTGAGCAGTTTGTCGATTTCTTCTTTAATTTTGAGCTCAAGGTGGGTCTTTTGATGTCGAAGTTTCTGCCTTATTAGCTTTGCCCCTTCGTTGAATATTAGGTGATGTTGCACCAATGTGGGATCTAGCCCTGACATATCATCGTATGACCAGACGAAGACATCGTGATATTCCTTGAGAAAGGAAATCACATTTTTTCGCTCCTCATAAGATAAGGAGGTTCTAATCTTAGTTAACCTTGGGCCCTTCTCAGTTCCTAGGTTTACGTCAATCGTCTCTTCGATGATAGCTGTTGGGTCACCATCGAACATCTTCTTGAATTTCTCAACATGGGAAGTACGTTCCTCAGGTTGAGAGATTTCTTCTGACTCTTGACTCTCGTGATCTTCACATCATGGTCGTCAAAATTATCGTCTTCTATATTATTCACCGTTATTAGGCTATCTTGAGTGAGCGCCGTTCTGGAAAATTCTTTTTCATTATTATCAATTTTATCATGTTTTAAATTTTCATTGGCTTTTAAAATATTAAGAAAGGTGTCCCTTATGGGACTCGAGAGATAAATGTTGGGGACCGAACGTGCAGTGTGGTTAGATGGCCACCCCACGCTCATCCGATTTTTGGCACTAGGACTTGAAGGTGCCGCTGGTATGGTTCCAGTGACTCTCTAGATAGAGGAGTGATCGACCAATTCCGTTCTTGAGTTTGAGTAGGCGGAGCCAATTGTGCATACCTTCAAATCCAGGCCAGCGAAAAGGTCTTCAATTCCCACTTCTTGTTTGTGCTGAGATGTGGAAGAAGAGTTATTCCCTTTTGGGGAATCAAGAATCACCTTTGGCCATTTTGAAGGACGAGCATAGAGAGGATTGAGGCTTTGAATGCCTCCAGATACAAAGCTTAGATAGCTTGAAGGCTTCATCTTCCATTGAAATAATGTGAGAGAACTCCCGAGTCCTCTTCAATCCTCGTTTTCATTTTTGGCTTAGGGTGATTCAAGAATCACCTCCATTACAACTTGCCCTTGACTCCCCAAGCCTTGGCCTAGTTGGAAGCCTTGGGAGAGGAGCATGTGCCAATCTTCGAGGATCCCGAAATACTATCGATGTTGACATTGGATAATGTCCACCATCGACGCAGATGTTTACAAAATTTGAGGAACAGGGTCGCTGGGCTCTAGGCGTAAGGTGGCACAATCAGCTTGGTCGAATGAAGCGAGTGGGATCTTCCCGAGCTCGACCCCTGTGGCTAGCTTTCCGCTATGTGTGCTAGGATTAAGAAAAGAAGGGGGGTCGGCACAAACCTTTGCAACATCATTTTTGGTTGGAAATATTAAGCATTGACGTAGCGTGGAGGCGGCCACCAAGTTTTCGTGGAGCCAAGGTCTTCCTAGCAGCATGTTGAAAGAAGGTTTTATGTCCAAGACATAAAACTTTACCGCCTGAATGGTGGGGCCAATTATGAGTGTGAGGGGCAATATGCCCTCAGCCTGCCTCACCATGTCCCATCATATACAGCGACGGACATGATTTGAAGTCATCTCGGCTTTTGCAGTTCTGCTTCACCATTTTCATAAGGCATATATTCAGGCATGCCCCATTATCAACCAACACTCTCCTTATCTCATATCCTTTCATGAAAATAGTGATATGAAGAGGCTAGACGTGAAAACGATTGACATTAGCTGGGAAGTCATCGTCCGTGAATTTGATTGGCATTGGTGCCATTAGTTAGTTGATCATCCCACACAACTTATTTGGTTGTGTGTTGCTTGGGATGAGGGTCTTAGCAAGAACCTTTTCAATTTGCACTCTATGTGTCGATGAATTCACAAGCAGCTCCAAGATGGAGATTTAAGCTTGGATCTTCCCGAGATGAGTCGGTAGATCATAGGTGGTTGCAGATCCTTGAGTTCTTTTATTAGCTTCATGATCCGCAACCCCTGCTAGTGGTTTGGTTGTTGAAGTGGCTCCCATTCTTTCATCAAGAGTGTCCGCCAACAATTGGACGGGTTTGAACACTCGATCTCTTCAGGTTAAGGAATCAACTTCGCCAGCCTGGAGCTCGATAGGGTCAGCCCTAGAGAAAGTAATGGGAGACTTCGGGGTGTTGGCCCCTTGTTTGGAAGATGATCCCTTATCATCAGCTTTGACCATGTCAATCTCGAGGGCATCACCTTCGTCATACTGGTCCCACTTATGAGGATCATAAGAGTTCGGGGACGAAGAGTTTCTCCTAAGAATACTAAAAAGATCTTCTTCAACTTCTTGGAGATGATGATCACAAGCAAATATCAATAGGCTGGGATCATCTTCTTCCTCTCTGCTTTCAATCGAGTGAATGATAACATCCTCCTTTAAGTTACTCGGAGCTCCCGTTTCTTTGGTCATTGTGTCCGTATTTTTAGGGGGAGGGTTTGTAAAGATACCCATCTTTTGATTAGGTTCTTCAACAAGTTGATTTCTAGGTTCGACAGTGATGTCGTGCCTATCTCCTTGACCGGTGAAGCTTTGAACTAGCATCAGAGAATAATGGCCGGTCAACTGGTTAGGCCTATCTCGCAAGGCTCGAACGGAGGGGAGGTACGCGTTGACGTTAATATCTGGGTCATTCTTCCCATTGAATTTGTTTTTAAACTATGGGATGACAAACCCAGGGGGGAGGTCTTCCATACCTCAAAGGGTCTCATGAACATAGGCCTTTGGGTGTAGGATTTCATGCATACTCATCCTTACAGGCATATCTTGTATCGCTTTTGAGCTGCCTTCTTGTTGGGTATTCGGCATGAGAGTAGGCCCACCGATCAGTGGGTTCCCAAGCATAGAATGATGAGTCAAGACTTGGGGCAGATGTTGGCCTGCTTGGGCATGTGATGGATGAACCGCATGGATGTTTGACACATTTATCCTTGAGGGGTGTATTGACCCATAAGCATCACCACCATTGCGAAAACTGCACGGTTTGTTGTACGGGATGTACCAGAGGGACCGATTGAAGAATCGATTGACTAGGTTGTGTTACCTATGCCATTAGATTGGTTTACAACTGACCCATGAACTGGGGCCTAGACAATGTAATCTAGATCAACTAGACTCTTAAGGGCGGCCTGGACATCCATCTCACTTAAGGGTCGGTCTAGATTAGCACCTCTGCTGCGTACCATATTCAAGACGTCATGGGCTGTAATATGGTGACTCGAGGTTGGGCTAGACCTCCTAGACCTAGATGGGTCCTGATTTTGAGACTGTTGAGCCTCAAAGTTATCTGGGTGCGACTTCTGGGGGGAATTAGATACAACATCGACCTCTCCCCCCGCATGAATCCTATGGACCCCCTGGCTGTTCAACGATTTTTGGGCGGAGCCAACTTTTCGGACCATACAGAGCTCAAGGTTAGGAGTGGACCCTAGGACTCGGCTTCTAATTGAAGACCTGGATGATGGATAATGGATTGGCCCGAGTTCTGACCGTAAATCCCAAGGGATTGTGGCATACTGGTCCCTAGTTCTGGGAAGGTTCGATTTCGAGCCTTGGGTAGCCGACATGATGACTCTCCTTGGCCAGGTTCTAGAGTCTAAGCTTAGGTAAGATCTAAACTTGACGACTTAGGGCACACTCTGTCTGCTCTGGAATAGGCCTGTGGGGTCCCAAAATTTTTCTGAGACATCTGTGACAAGGAAGCAAGGATCGTGTCACCCAAAAAAAAAAACTTTTTTGTTTTATTTTTTTATTATTTTTATCTTATTGATCTTGATGAAAGAAGGCTACTGAAACATTCAGAAGCATAAAAATCATAATATTTGATGAAATAAAATTAAAACAAATCAAAACAGAAGAACAAATTAAAGAACAGAATAAATTAAAATAAAGCGACAACATATCTAACAAAAAAGTATTTTTTATTTATTTTTAAATATTTTATTTTGCCTTAAAACTTCGGTAACAGTCACAAAATGGTACCTAGAACATGTTTGCAAAGTTTCAAAAGATTTTGATAGTTTAGAAATTTTGATGCTAGGATCACACTCGATTTGACCCATGGTGGGCGCCAAACTGTTAACAATGAAAGTCGAAGTGATCTAACGATGTAGATCACTCTGATCTGACACTTTAAACTGATAAAAATGAAATGAAAAAGCAATGATAAGGAAAGTGAGAACAATCGAATTCAGATCTGAGGTCAGATCTGCTCAGAAACGAGCAAATCTGCTCCTAGATCAGTGGCGGTGCCGGCGTGATCCAAAGCACTTCAAAACATGATTTTAAAACAATATTTAGATCAAAATAAAATAGAAATGATATAATAACAGTAAAATAAGAAAAGTAAGAAGAGAAGAGAAAATATCGGACGGGACCAATTGGCCCGAGATTCTCGAGCCTTCTAGGGCTCACCCGTATAAGAAGTGGTTCCTCTTGCCCTTCTGGTTGAGATGCCGATCAGCAAGTCTCTGGTCGATCTAGGGTGGTTGTGTCCTAGGCCTAGGTTTTCTTTTGCTTTGGGGTTAGAGTCTTAGGAAGCTAGGGTTTTCTCTCGTTCTCTCTCTGGTATCCACTCTATCTCTAAGGTTTTTTTCTCTCGTCTCCAATCTCTTCCTGTTTCTCTCCTGTCCTCCACTAAATGGTCCCCAAAAGATGCTAAAAGGGGGGCCAAATTTGTTGGGAATGATAAGCATGAGTAACAAGGAAATCCTTGGTCTAAAGGTCCAAATTTTGAGGATCCTGGATCTAGGTTGCACGGGTCGGTCACCTAGGCGGCACAGGGCATGTCACCCTGGCGGCACAAGTCATGTCGCCTGAGCGACACACCCTATGTCACCCAAGCCAAAATTTCGTTTTTTCAGTTTGCGTGTCTTCCTTGGCCTCTTGTGAAACTCTAAGAGAAATTTTGGGTCAAAACGGATTTTTTTACTATTTTTAATGAGTTTTTTGAGTAAATAGGGCATTTACAAAAATCTGGATCAAAGCATGGTTTCTACAGGGTTCCAGGCAGGAAAACTGCTTTCGGATCACAAGGTCGGCTATGTGAACTATGGATTTGGGTTTACTTGGTTAAGTTTGGTCCTAAGGGTTTAAGAAACCATAGAACTTGCCAGATTTAAAATGGGGGGTTTCTCCTCCCTCCTTCCTTCTATTCTCTTCTTCTCTTATTTAATTTCTTATTCATTCCTCATAACCATCATTCTGTTATTCTTTCATTCGACTAAGAGGGATTGAGGTTAGCCTCTCATGGTAGTCCTGTCGTCTAGCTGTAATGTTGTTATACTTAAATTACTTGCCTCTCTTTATTGCCATGACAGATTAACCATCATGCCTAGCATGTCGGTACTGGTAATGATGTCTAGTAGTAATCCTGTCAGCCGGTCTTAGTTACGGAGCGTGTTTTGCCACCGCGTCAGGCAAATTATCTACTAGCTTAATCACCGCTCTAATCCCCCCGCTCAGCACAATTCTTCTCTCCCTTGTCTTTCTTCTCTTATATTTCTCTCCTTTTTGAATGTGCGTGCTTGTGTACATTCGTCAAAGAGGAAAAGGGCGAGGTCAGACCCACCTATCTTATAAGCTTTGCCATATCTGTGTGATTGCAGAAAACAGAAGAATACAATCCAAGGGAGGCAATTCCGAACCAGTTTTATTACTGGAGGGCTTTCTTCATGATCTAAGGGGGTGCCCACATGAGCCAGCCCGAGTAAGTCTCGAACCCACGTTAAATTCCTCTCTCACCGGTTGGTAACACCTGCCCCTGTTCTCGAACGAGGTTCCTGAGAGAGCAATCTCAAAAACATCCCAGGTCTTCCCTCGAAACCGGAGACGCATGCCGCCAGATCCTCAAAGGATCCAGAGGGTGAGAATAAGGCACCAAACCAGGTGTGATAGGCTTTCTATGCAGACCGATTTGGAGATTAGCTCTGACATTAAAGTCGAATTGGGGGCCTCAACATGTAGAGCAATTCAGGTCGCATGTTCCGCACACAAGTTTTGACTACTTCCTTCTCAAGCATCGGATTAAGATGGCGAGCAGCTAAATTTATCAACCTTGATATGAACTAGTCCACGGGATCATCAGGGTCTTGAGTCTAGATGAGAAGCTCGATGGTTTGAACTTCTTTCTCGACCTCAAAAAAACGCTGGGGGAACAGCTTCTCCATTTCTTCCCAAGTATGCACTGAGTTTGGGAGAAGTCGAGCATACCACTAAAAAGTTGGGCCATCAAGGATTTCAATAAACTGACGGAGGAGGAGTCTCCCATCAGGCGCTATTTCTTGACACGCTACCTAGAAGTGGGCGATATGCTGGTTCAGGGATGTGGTTCATTTGAATAGGGGAAACGTCCCTTTCTTGTAATCTGAGGGAAATGGAACCTGGTCAATGTATGAAGGGTACGGCCTTTGATAAGGCGTTGCACCCTGTATCCCCGAATTTGTTTGTTCTTTAAGCTATGGGTAACCATAGCATCGATGTCTGCCTGTGAGATGGGGTGAGGGACAAATTGTCTTGTGAGGCAAAGGGAAGGGGCTGCCTTGGAGGTGCACCATTTGAGTGGTGGGAATTGACCTCATGGTTAGCTGACTGTCGTGTGACGTCTATACGAACTATCTTCTCCATCAATGCGCGCATCATATCTTCTAACTTGTTCATGCTCCTACTAATTAGGCTCATTTATAACCATCACGTTGACTATTTCTCCGGGGAGGTCAGCCTTAGTTACAGTTGAGGGCTTGAAAATTTGACAGGTCACGCACGGCAGATCAGTCAGTAGAGGGTCTGCATTCCCCTACTGGACTTGATTTTTATATGTAGATCGTGTGAGGACCGGTTCTCGACGGTCTTGGGACCGTGGCTGCTGAGTTGCTGGGTCATTTTCTACGACACTGACCACAGTGCAGGGTTAATGGACTTCTTCTTTAGGCTTCGTTATTTGAACAGAGTAGAAGGGATTCAAGCGAAGAGGGTCGTTAGAGCGGGTTTCCTCTACCGCCTTGGTCACTTCCTAGGTCAGAATTTGCAGACCCCTATTGCATTTAGCTTTGAGTTTTGATGGATCTCGGGCCAAAATTATGATTGGGACTGTGGCTGGTCTGCTCTTCTTGCACAAGAGAGAGCTGACTCCATCAGGTGCAGCAAAGGATGAGGGTCAGGGACTGGAGTTAACTTGGGCCAAGGATGAAGAAGGACTCGATCTTCCATCAGGTCTTTACCTCGAGCACTCTTGTGAGCTCCAGAGACATGACCAAAATTACGGGGCTGGTTAAAGATAGTTCTCTTAGGGAAGGTCTTCGAGTACCAAGGCTGGAGGTGCTTGCTCGATGAAGGAGGAGCGGGCATGAGCAGGGTGGACTCGTGAGGATGCCTAAGTCGAGGGCGAGAGGCTGCCTGTGATGTCGACGCGTGTGTGCCCCTTGAAGAAGGATCACGGGGAACCTAGGGGTCAGCCCGAGCTTGAGCAAGTGATCTGGCCTTAGGAGGCCAAGAATCACGAGCAAGTTTCTGTAAGAGAACAGATGGAGGCCTTCCCCTTACAGGGTTTCCTGAGTAGGAGGACGAGGGGGTCATCTTTCGTGTACTCGAGTTGGCACAATGACGGTGTTGCCCTGAGCAGTTGGAGGTCTGATCTTGGATGCTAACTCGAAGTAATATCAGGGTTGCCCTGAGGTGTGGCTCGAGTGGATGACCCACGAGCCTTATGGTGTGTACGAGAAGTAGAGGCGCCAGGGTCTCTGCCTCGATGTGGCGAGCCTCTAGGGACAGAGACTCGTGGTGATGCAAGCATGTGGGGGGTAGCCTTGTGGCGACTCACATAAGCAATGACCACTTGTATGCCTTTACAAAAAGAGATTGGGCAGCCTTCCGACACACCTCGGTAATACGACCGACAAGTGACTTGCTGGTGGCACGGTGCATGCTATGCGAGGCAACAGATGCGCTGCCAAAGTAGGGTGGCTTGGTGGAGGTTCCACCAGAGTTAAGAGATGGGGAGTTAGAGACTTTCAGATCCTTGCTCATGCTAATCCAGGTTAAGACTTGGGAGCTACACCGGAGGACCTTTTCTCAAAAGGAAGGTTGGAAATAAAGTATGAGGAACTTGTTCCCTAGGGACACTCACGAATGCTGAGACAAGGAAGTCCCCGATCCGGATGAATGGGTTACAGAACCCGAAAGCCATAAGTGATGTGTGAAACAAGAAAATGAAAGGAGAAACTAGCCAAACAAGTACGATCTGACTAAGGGGTACTAAGTACCGAGTGGATTTGTCAAGCTGATTAGGTGCCTTGATCTCGCCCTCGGGATCCGGATTATCGGGTGGCACACATCTCGGGTTTCAAGGGAACCCGAGACTTTGAGATCACTCTCTCGAGAGCTTTGCTCAAGAGCAAGGGCAGGTGGACCAACAGATGGGAGAAGAATTTAAGTTGTGTTCTGGACTTACTCGGGATGGCTCGCATGGCCACCCTCTTAGATCACAAAGAAAGCCCCCCAGTCGTAAAACTGGTTTAGAATTGCCTCCCTTAGCTTGTATTCTCCTGTTTCTGGAATCACACATATATGGCAAATGTTATAAGACAAGTGGGTCAAGGGACCCCACCTTGCCTTTGGGAAATGTACACGTGCATGCACATTCAAAAAGAGGAAGAGAATAATGAAAGAAGAAAGATTGGGGTTAAAAGAATTTGACCAGATGGTGAGACCGATACAGTGACTAAACTAGTACGTAATTGACTCGGTGTGGTTGTAAAACGTGCTCGATAACTCAGACCGGCTCGACAGAATTACTACTAGACGATAGTACCAATACCGACTAGTTAGGCACAATGGCTAGTCTGTTGTGGCGATAAACCGAGCACAGTAACTCTTACCAGCACAACGACATTATGGCTAGATTACAGAACTACCATGGAAGGCTAATATCGACCCTTCTTAATCAAACGAAAGAGTGAGAGAAAGAAAACGAACATAAAGAAAGAGAAGAGAAGAAGGAGAAGAGAATTGAAAAAAAAGGGGAGAAAAAGAATGAGGGGAGAAAAAGAGCGTAAGAGAGGATAAAGGAAAAATAAGAGAGTAAGGACAGACACCGACGATAATAGGAGAAGGAGGGATTAAAATCAGACGGCAATCGCCTCTACCAGCTTTGACATAAGAAGAGAAAGAGAAAGAAACACAGGTGGCAATATTCTTGCGCTGTCTGTTGCAAAAAGAGAGGAAAAAGAGGGAACATAGGCAGTGATAGCTGAGCATCATCTATGATAGAAGAGAAGAGAGAGAAGGAACACAAGTAGTGATAGTCTAGCACTGTCTGTGATAGAAGAGAAGAGATAGAAGGAACGCAGGTGGCGATAGGCTAGCGTTGTCTGTGACAGAAGAGAAGAGAGAATAAACACCGACGGTGATGGACTAGCACCATCTATGACAGAAGAGAAGAACAAGGAACACAGATGGCGATAGGCTAACGCCCTCTGTTATAAATGAGAAGGGAGACAAGGAACACAAGAAGTGATGGGTTAGCATCATCTGTGACAAAAGAGATAAGGGAGAGAACACAGGCGGCGATAGGTTAGTACCGTCTGTGACAGAAGTGAAAAAGGGAGAGAGGAAACACAGGCGGCAATGGGTTAGCACCGTCAGTGACATAGGAGATAAGGGAGAGAAATTTTGACAGGGACCCAGCCCGCCATCCCGGTTAAGGCCCAGCCCACTGTTCATGTCTCATAAACAAGAAGGCATCAGATAGGATGATAGGACTACCGTGTGTGAATGGAGAAAGAGAAGGAGGGAGAGAGGGACATGATAGGCTAGAGGAGGAAGAGAGGGAAATAGATAAAGATGTGCTAAGACGAGAGAGCAAGAGAGAAAGAGAGATAGACGAGAAAAGAGGAGAGAGAGAGTGATAGAGATGAGAAAAGAAGAAAAAGAGATAGACAAGAAAAAAGGAGAGAGAAAGAAAGAGGGATGAGAAAAGAGGAGAGAAAGAGAGGAGGAGAGTGAGATAGAGATGAGAAAAGACGAGAGAGAAAGAAGGAAGAAGATAGAAAGTTACCTTATCGATGGGTATCGGCCTTTTTCTTCTCTCTCTTCTCTCTCTCTCTTCAAGACGTACCACCAACTCAATCAAGAATTTGAATCTTTATTGAATGAATCTAAGTTGAATCAAAGGTCCTATGTTGTGTTTACAATTCGACTTTTCATGTTTATATAGAATTGGGCCCAAACATGGGTGGACACCTATAAACTACTTAAAATTGAAAGTAATTACAATTTAATTGAAGTAAAAGAAAAATAACTGTTTTGCTAATAATGTGTGAAATTTCAGAACAGTCTCTGTTGCTGTCCGAAAACTTGTGTGATCTTCCATGACTGATCCAGGGTTGATCTGATGCCTGTTTGATCGAAAGATGATTTTTTTCTTGTAGGGATCGGCATGGTGATCGATATGATACCAACTTCGAGCCATGATCATGAGACTTGAATTTGGAAGAATTTTGAAAACTTCGGATCGATAGTGCGCTCTTTCCTTGATGTTTTTCTTCTGTTTCTTCGTTGAATTGCACTGAGCATGTCTTCACGATTACGTTGCAACAAATGCAACTTTATTTCGTGTCCGGACGAAGATTTCATCGTCTTGGGTTTTTTGCCAGAATCTTGAAATTTGGCAGTAGAAATTTATGGCAGCTTCGTTGCCTCCATGTGTGAAATTCAGCTGTTCATCATACGTGAAGTTTAGACCAGAGATAGCCTCAGACTTTACACACATAATGTAATTGGTTTCGCGTTGATCGGGTACGCGAGCGTCGTGATTTTGCCGCCTGAGTGAGACGTGCTACTGCTGAATTTTCTGCAACTTTAATCACGGATCAGCAATTTCTTTCTAGTTTTTCTCCCTGCTCGGGCATTCTCATGGGGCGTACCACATATCAAAACGCTCGTCTTGACGAGACAAACGCACTCACAAAATTTGAACACGATCTGACTGAGAACGAGTGAGATATGAGCCCAAAAAGTAACTTCTTGTGACTATAAAAACAACCACCTTTAATGGTGTTTTGGTGCAGTGTGGCCACACGGGAATAGTGTGCGGCCTACTCGTTTTTGGCATTTTACTCATAACTTTGTCCTAGTGTGCCCGATTAAGCTGAAACTTGTCTCATATACGTTTTCGATCATGTTGAATTCAACGGTGGTGGTCCCACAACTGTTGGATGCACTGCAAATATAGCTCTCGTTAAGGGATCCAATTCAAGGTGCTAGAAGCCAATTTTTTTGAAATTGTTTCTTTGTGTCCACTGCCTTAGACATATCTAAATGTAATGAACCTTGGCAAGGGGCCTTTTAGAGTGCTTATGAATATCTTGACCAATTATGGGGCCATTTTGAGACTGTCAAAATTTCCACTATTTTGTCAGGCTTTTTATTGACCTGGTTCCTCTTTATTTTGCATCAGGAACCAAGGTGCTGAAAAATGTGTTCAAACATTGAACACTCGATCTCTTCGGGTTAAGGAATCAACCTCGCCAGCCTGAATATCGATAGGGTTAGCTCTAGCAAGAGTTATAGGAGGCCTTAGGGTGTTGGCCCCTTGTTGGGAGATGACACCTTTTCATTAGTTCTGACCATATAAATTTCTAGCGTATCATCCTCGCCATATTGGTGCCATTTGGGAAGGTTATCGAAGTGTGGAGATGAGGGGTAGAATGGTCAAGAGATCTTCTTGAGGATTTTGAAATTGATGTTCACAAGCCAATATGAATTGACTAGGATCCTCTTCTTCTTTGTCTCCACCCTCAACCATGTGAATGACGTCATTCTCTTTTGAGTTGTCTTGAGCTCCCGTCTTTTCGATCACTGTAACAATATTTTTAAGAAGAGGATTTATGATGATACTCATCTTTTGATGAGGTTCTTCAACAGGTTGATTTCTAGTTGCGACAGTGATATTCCCCCTATTGATTAACCCTTGAATCACCCATTTCAAATATATTCAGTTTTGAGTATCACGAGCATAGTTTTAATGCCATTTTTACCAGTTGCTCTTATCTGTGACTTGAAATGGTGGTTCAAATGGTGGCGAAAGATAAACTTGAAATGGTGGTTCAAATGGTGGCGAAAGATAAACCATATTTCTAGCAAGGAGTAATTCCAGCACTTTTCTAATGGGTCTTTGAGAGAGGTGAAATTATTATCTCACCTTTGGTTATTTTATTGAACGTTGGCTCTAGGCTGACCCCTTCGGTTTTGGTTCTGATTGTTGCAATGAGTTACTAAACCTTGAGCTAGTCCATTGGTGACTATCTCATTAACTTGACAGGAAGCATTCCCCTCGTTATTGTTTTTGTTCTTGTTTTGGGGAGTTGTTATCGGTTTATTATCGGGCTTGGTGCTGAGGGGTGTCCCTCTTGCCCTTTCATGTCACACCACCCACTCAATCATGGAGTCGAAAGAGTGAGGGATAAGCCCTTGACTGAAGAAGGTCCCACTCAATCATGGAGTCGAAGGAGTGAGGGATAAGACCTTGGCTGAAGAACGTCCTATATTCAGGAGCAGCATTCTCTAAGACTATGTTGATCTTGGCTGAGTCCATAAGTGGACATTCTATGACCCGCATCGCTGCCTCACAAAATTGATTGATGAAATCCTCGAAGGATTCTCATGGGTTTTTCTTTGTTACACTGAGCTCGCCCAGGGAGAGAGGTCTTGGTGTCATCCTGCAGTAGTGAGAGACGAATAGGTTGAACATTTCGCCTAGAGTGATGTGTGGTCAAGCGGACATTGTTCTCCGATGATAGTTTAAGGCCTCGACGGTTAATGTTTGTGAAAATATGGTCTTCAGTTGGTTAGGCCTGTCTCGCAAAGCTCAAACGGAGAGGAGGTACGCATTGACGTGAGTATCTGGGTCGCTCTTCCCATTGAACTTATTTCTAAATTCTGAGACGACAAATCCCCGAGGAAGGTCCTCCATGCTTCCAAGGGTTTCTTGAACATAGGCCTTCTGGGGTAGAATTTCATGCATACCCATTCTTACGAGAATATCTTGCTTCGCTTTTAAGGTGCCTTCTTGTTGAGTATTTGACATGACAGTAGGTCCACCAGTTGTTGGGTTCCCAAGCGTAGACTGGTGAGTTGAGATTTTGGGTGCATGTTGGCCTGCATGGGCCTGTGATTAATGAGCCACAGTCACTGGGGCAGTTTGATACATTTGTGCTTGATGGGCGTACAGACCGATTGCGAAAATTTCACGGTTTGTTGAATCGGATGAACTAGAGGGACCGATTGAAGAATTGGCTGACTCGGTTGTGATAGAGGTTGACCTATACCACTAAGTTGGTTTAGCATCAGCCATGAGCTGGGGCATGAATGGTGTAACCTAGGTCAACTAGACTTTTGAGGGTGGCTTGGACACGTATCTCGCCTAAGGGTTGGTCTAGATTAACACCTCTGCTTCTTACCATATTCAAGACATCATGAGTAGTACTATGGTCGCTCGAGGTTGGGTTAGATCCCCTAAACCTAGATAGATCTTGGTTTTGAGATCGCTGCACCCCAGAGTTATCTCGGTTCGAGTTGAGGGAGTTGGAGTTAGATGCTGCATGAATTTCTTCCCTCACTCGACTTCTACTTTGGTTGCCTAAAATCCCTTGTAGGATGACTGTTCAAAGTTTTTCAAGCTGAACTAGCTTTATGGGCCACACAGATCTCAGGAGTAAGAGTGGACCCTTGGATCTCTGCCTCCAATTGAAGACTTGGGTGTTGGATAATGGATTGACCTGAGGTCTGTCCATAATCTCAAGGGATCGCAGCATACGATGCCTTAGGTTTGGGCAGGTTAGGCTTAGAATCGGTTGTGGAGCGATCATCATGGTCTCCTTAAGTGACTGACATGGGGATTGCTTGCAGTGGGCTTCTAGAACCTAGACTTAGGTGAGATCTAAACTCAACGGCTTAAGGCAGACTTAGCCTGACTCTAGGGGTAAAACCTTAACTAAGACCTTGGCTAAGACTAGACTGGAACCTAGACTTGCTAGAATCAATGGGTTATGGTTCAGACCCTGAACTAGGGTAATCCTAGTCAAGCTTTAGAGGCAACTCTAAACTTAGACCTATGCCAGAACCTAGACTAGATCGGTTCGAGTCTCGGCTCGGATCAAGAGTGGCTCGGACCCAAATGGGGCATAGGTTCAAACCTGGGTGTGAACCTAGTTCAGACCTGGGTTAGACTGGGTATAAGTCTGAACTTGGACCTAGAATTTTGATAATCAGACCAGGTGTGGACCTGGACTGGATCAAAGATGGACTAGGAACGAGCCCTCGGCTTAGACCGAGAAGGAGCTTAAGTTCAGACCCAGGCAAAGCCTAGTTCGGACCTAGGCTAAGTTGAGTAGAAGCCTGTACCTGGAACTAAAGGGTTCAGCTCAGACCAAAAATAGATCCAAGCAGAGATCTAAGATTAACCAACATAAATAATCAAACAATCACAAGAAAACGTTTTACCTAGTGTAGTATTATTGGTAGGCTTGGCTTGAGAGTGGGTTCCTAACTATTGAAATGCGACTAGGCTGATATAGGTCTCCACATAGGTCATCACCTCCTGTTATAGAATGTTCACCAGGTCCTATTATAATGGAGTTACTTTGAGGCCAAGGATTATGGAGAGGCACTCACAGTTAAAGTTATGTGAATCCCAACTGCCACGACTCTCAAAGCTAGATTCCCCTCATGCCGTTAATGCGAATTTGGGGGTTTTCAAAATATTTGTTTGTTGGTTTCCCTGGAATTCCCGGTCTAGTGTGTGCTGGAGTGTGTAAAGAAGCACACAATTAAAAATAAAGTCAAGCACACAATACACACAAAGCAAGAAAGAAAATATGCTAGCGTTCGGAACTGAATGTGCCTAACGATGCGTGCTTCGAGATGAAACTTGCTCGAAGAACAATAGAAATGGATAGGTAAGCGACCCCTAAGAACGTAAAGTCTAAACAATGAGACCAGGCATAGTTTGTGCTAAGTTGAGCGCGAACCGAGTCGAGGGTGACTCGAACAGGACACGGTCCAAGGAGGGTGCAAGCAGCCCACTATGTATTTTTTTATTTTTTTTATTTTTTCTCGTTTTTAAATTTGATGAAACACAATTAAATTAAACATGGTGAAAAGCAGGGAAAACATGGTTTCATTCAAAATTTAAAAACTAAAATAAAAATAAAAAAGTCAGAAACAGGACAGACCTGAAGCAAAATACATTTATTATATTTTTAAAAAATTTATTTTAATTCAAAGCTTGGTCAATAGAGAGCCCAAAATCCCTGGAATATTCTGGCGGGGTCCCATAATGTTTTTGAGACACTTGCAGTTGGGCGACATGGGTGGTGTCGCCCGGGCGACACTATTGGTGTCGCCCTTTCAAAAGCAGGAAAAACAATATTTATAATGAAATAAATTGAAACAAAGTAAAGCATAACAGTGAAGACAAAATAGATCTGTATCAAGTAAAATAGCTTTTTGGTATTTTTAAAAATTTTATCTTGATTTGAAATATTTTGAACAGTCACTAAAGAGACCCTAGAACAGATCTGAAAGGTTTCCGAAGATTTTGAAACTTTTGAATTTGGGCGACATGGGGAGTGTCACCCAGGCAACACTGCTGGTGTCGCTCAATAAAATCAGGGTTTCGTAACACCGAAACCTTGGATCCTAGTTACTATCAACTTTTGGGAATTTTTGTGAGTGAAAATAGTGAAAAACAGTGAATAAAAATTGTATTTTGACGCTTGGATCAAGCTTGGAATGCCCAAACTGTTTACGATGAAAATCTGACAGATCTTCCAGCGACGATCCCTCAGATCTTGACACCTTAAACTTTGAAAATGCAGTGGTAGGGAAACTGAGACAAATTGAATTCAAATCTGAGGCCAGATCTACCCAAAAACGACCAGATCTACTCTCATATATGTGTCAGAGCCAACATGATCCAAAATACTAAAAATATGATTTTAAGAGCAAAATAATCAAAATAGATAAAATAAAATAAAACAGTAAAAGAAGAATGAAAAAAAAAGAAACAATTCCAAACCGGGCTGGATGGACCTGGACTCCCCATCCTTTGAGGGCTCGCCCGTATCAGCACCAGCGTCCTCTTTGCCTCTCTGATTCGGATGTTGAACAGTAGATCTATGGTGTAGAAAGGTTTTGCGCCCTAAAGATAGTTTAGATCTAAGGTTGTTGTGCCCTAGGTCTAGGTTTTCTCAGGCTTAGGATTCCTCTGGATGTCTAGGGTTTTTAACTTGCTCTAGGGTTTTCAATCTCTCATGTAGATTTTTTTGTCCTTTTCTCTCGTTTCTAACTTCATCTGCCCCTAAATAGCCATGAAAAAGAGACATATCATGACCTAGGATCATTTGGGAAGAATATATTTCCATATCCAACAAATCCCCAGTCAAAGATATCTAATTTATGGTACAGATTTGATCAAAACGACTCAAAAGAGAAAGAAAATTAGATTTCTGGCAAAAGGAGCTGGGCCACACTAGTAGTGTCGCTCAGTCTAGGTTGGGCGACACAGGTAGTGTCGCCCAAACCAAAAAATCTCCAAATGGATTTTTTTTTCTTTTCTTTTCAAGTGTGTTCCTCGGCCTCTTGTGAAGTTCTCAGAGAAAATTTGGGTCAAAAAGGTTTTTTTTACAATTGTTAATGATTGTTTTTGTAAAATAGGGAATTTAAAGAATCCTGGGTTAGAACATGTCTCTTACAGGGTTCCGAGTAGGTAGACTGGTTCTGGGTCACAAGGTAGGCTATCTGAACTATATATTTTGGTTTTACTGGGATAATGTGGTCCGAAGGGTTCAGAAACCATAGAATTTGCCAGATTTAAAATGGGGTTTCTACAATACTACAAATGTCAAGTCAAGAAGTGCAGGTCTAGCATTCATGTGGCATGCAAAGTGAGGTGCAACAGAAGCGTGAGAAGATCCATGGTCAATCAGAATTTAGCTTCCATGCTGCATGCAAATAGTGTACCTTAGATTACTGATGCAGATGCCTTAGTGTCAGGGAAATACTTCTCGTTAAATGCTTCTAGAAAATTCTCCCAAGTTGCTACTGTCCTTGACTCTTCCCAATATTGCTTTACTAAAAACCACTAGTGCTCAGCACCCCCTTCGAACATGAAGGTTCCCAGCCTAACCTTTTGCTCATCTGTACAGTGCAGAACATCGAATATCTTTTCCACCTGTCTCCTTCACCACTCACCTTTCTTCACTCCCTAGTGCCCCAAGAATGTTGAAGGTGCTAGCCTCCTAAATCCTTCTATTAGCCCACTATCGGTCTAATATGGGGCAAGGGTAGTGGGGCTCGGCATATTGTCCTTCATCATCTAAGTCATGGCCCCTAAAGTCTTGAGAAATTCATTGAGGGCGTCGTTATTCTCATTGCGGGAACAAGCATTGTTGGCACCAGTCCTCGTCATCTTTGGCCTAAAACAGGAGCACCTAGTTACCAGCCTCTTTACAACTATTATAGAGACACTTCTACGACTCTCTAGTCTACGACTCTCTAGGCCAAGAATCCTATCCTGACTGTTTTGATACCATAACTGTCATGACCCCGCCTCTTGACCCCTACCGTATTTGCCAGAGGACGACAGAGTGTGGGATCGCGATCGGAGGTCGCGAACGCCACTCAGGTGGGAGTGGCTCAACGCGTTTAGAACTGCAGAATCAAAGAAAACCAAAAAAGAGAATAAATTCATTCACCAAGCTCAACAAAATTGAATAGAATAAAAAACCCTAAAACAATTTTATATATATACGTTCTCCACAAATCCTTTTACAATTACGTTCAAGGCACTACAGGCCTGACAACAAGATTACAACACCTCATCAAAACAACAATGTGGCTCCCCCACCAAACGCCTACTATCAAGATGTTTCTTTGTCCAACACCGAGCTTCAGTCGCCTTCCACAAATGTCCAGCTTCCTGCTCTCAAGAGTCAAAGGTTTTATCACTCTACATAGATGAAAATAAAAGGGATGAGCTAAAAGCCCAGTAACTAGATCAGCACTATTGCATTCCAGCCTATATATAATGACATTTATAGATATTACCTCCAATTATACAGTAGTCAAAACGTGGAGTCATGCATAACAATTCTTTAGCAGTGTAAGAAGAAGTATAATTCAAATATCAGGACATCACATATTGCATAAGCTCATATGTACTACGCCTCTCATCATAATAACGAAATAGAAACTCAGACAAAATGCACAATGTACACAGGAAGAGACTAGAGTTGCATACTCTCGAAGTAGAAGTCCCATCGATCAGGCCAAGCTAATCGTGTAACTTAAAACTTCTACCCTCACTCAAGAGGGAGAATATTGACAAATAGGTGTCCCATTTCGTAATATCCTCACACTTGCCCACAGTCCCCAGTGCTCTTTGGGGTTTTCGATAGGTGGTGGCATTGCAAGACACGACCCTCTCCTTAGGCCTTTCAGGCGAAAGGGCATTACACTACCACTGGGTAACCCGGTGCATCCCGACCCCATTCCTATCATGGGGGTCGAGGCAAGATCTCAGTTGCAAACATTGCTCCCCATTCATAACCGTAAAAATTGCACGACCAACGGGTGACCCATTGTGTAGTGCCCCATATCGAAAGTCTCATAGTATCAAACCACACCACTCATGGGCGTGTCATTGCATAGCGGTCCATATCACAGTCACATCATAACAGTATCCCACTACCAATGGGTGTCCCATTGCGTAGTGGTCCATATCACAGTCACATCATAATAGTATCCCACTACCAATGGGTATCCCATTGTGTAGTGGTCCATATCATCGTAACATCATAATAGTATCCCACTACCAATGGGTGTCCCATTGCGTAGTGGTCCATATCACAGTAACATCATAACAGTATCCCACTACCAATGGGTGTCCCAATCCATAGTGGTCCATATCACAGTAACATCATAACCAATTGCATCAGTGTACATACATTCTCAAGCATTCATTCACTCATGCTTTGCTATTTTATTTTTCAAGAATTCAAAAGCAGCATGCATATTCAGTGCCTCATGACAAATAATTTCAATCTCTTTATGAAGGGCTTAAGCCTTATACAGAAATATATAAATCAGTGCACCACTTTCAATGAATCATACAACAATTTGGGATTCACTACAATTTCCATTGGTGATATACATATGCGAAAGGAGGCTTGATATCCAATTCAGTAGAAATTCCAACTCAATTCCAACATCAACTTGAAATATATATATATATATTTTAATTAAAGGAAATTTGAGGTTGTTTGAGCATCATTTGATCAGTCAAAAGCTCAGTGGAAAATGGACTACAGTTATGATATTTCTGCAATTCCTTACAGTAACATGTCCCCACTAAGCGAGGCATAACTCCCAATTTAGGAGGAATTTAGATATTGTTTCAAAATCAACTTTGAAATAAATACACATACATTTCAATTGGAGATGGTTTGAAAGCATTTGGACCCCGTTTGACCAATCAAAAGCTTAGTATAATAGAAATGAAATTTCTGAAATCTGCTGAAATCTGATTACAGTGACATTCTAAATTAGGAGGAATTTCAGCCAAGCATAAACACTAAAATCAAAATAGACACACATATCATTCAAATGGAGGTGGACTGAAAGCACATGGGTATCATTTGGTTAGTCAAATGTTTATTCCAAGAACATGAAATTGACCTGGAAATTCACAGTGTAGTCATGGCACATCTCAAAGAACAATCAAATACTTCCAATTTATAATAGTTATCAACATGAAACCTTTTTCATCTTACATTAGATGCATGGGAACAACATTTCACGAATTTTCCTTGCTAACAAGAGGAATTTCAGTGCTCATATTGTCATGCAATTGAAGGCCTAATTTCCTTAAAAAGCAGGACACATTCAGCAATATTTCTTCTCACAACTCACATACATGCTCAACCTTAGTTTCATACTTAAGTTCATGCTTTCATGACTAATGAAATACAAGGTGCTTGATCCACTTACCTTGTGTGCAATGGTGCTCCCAAATTCCTTCAAACAGTCCACTTCAACCTCACTAATAGTGGCCACAAAAGAAGTTGAGAATTCTAAGAGTTTGGCTTCAAAGAGTGAGAGAGCGACGTTTGGGAGGGAAGAGAAGGGCTTAAGTAGTCCATGTTGGAGGTGGCAACTTGGGTTTGCCAAGTGGCAGCCACAGTAGCATGCAACTGGACAAGTGGCGGGTGTGGCAGCATGCAGCAAGCAGGTGGCACCTAGGGCCAAGCATGGGCTCAACAGGGTCACGCATGGTGGCTTCCTCTCTTTGCGTGCACAACCTTCCCTTCACATACGGCGGCTAGCCTTCTCTTCACACACCGCAGCTAGTCTTCACTTCACATACGGCGGCTAGCCTTCTCTTCACACATGGCGACTAGCCTTCACTTAACACATGACGGCTGACCTTCACTTCACACATGGCGGCTAGCCCTCTCTTCACACATGGTGGCTAGCCTTTACTTCACAAACGGTGGCTAGCCTTCACTGCACACACGACAGCTTTCCCTCTCTTTTCTTCTCCTTTCCAACGCGCGCGTTCTCCTTCTTACCTTCCTTCTTCTGCCATGCACTTCATTATGCCGGGAAAATCTCGGCCCTTACATTAAACCTATCGCCAATGGTAGCCATAAGACAATCTCTTTGGGGGCTTAAACCCAATGCATCGGGCTTAATCAAGGGCTTTTTAGTAGTCTATCATAAAGGTCTAAGCTTATCGGCAATGGGAGCCTTAGTTAAGATGGTTACCCTCGAAACCAGGGCATCAATCTAGGTTAGGCAATCAATTTCCTTATAAGAACTTCGATCTTGAACTGTCAACATACTATTCCTATTTTTTTTTTTTATGTCTTGGATTAGATAATCTCTTCAACAAATGGCTATGCTGTTTTGCTATCTTAATGATTCTTGCGATCTTCAGGGGCCCTCCAACAAGGTTGACCCCAGTTGTTGGATTATTCTTACGCTCTTTTTGGTTTTGACGGTAAGGTATCCATAAGAGGTATTGATTCTTAAACCACAAAAATTTTACTATAATTGGGTGAAGCCACCTTGGTCGAAAGCTGCATCAACCTGTTTATTAATTCAGTCGTCCTTTCGGGTTTTCACTTGAACTAGATAGAAGTGGCGCCAAAAACGGTTTTCACCAAATTCCTCTTTTATTGAGGCTCTTTTACCTATGACTTTGAGGACCCGTTCACCTTTTATTTCCATTTTTACTCATGGCACCCTTTCGATTTTTCACCATGCCCGATTTTCTATCTTAAAAACAATTTTACTCATGGATTCATGGCCGTGCCTGTCTTTTAGTTTTACTCATGGTTCCCTTTTGGGTTTTAATCGTGCCCAAGTTTTTTTATTTTTGGCGATCTTACCCATAGCTTTGTGGCCATGTCCACCTGAAGCTCTAACTTTTACTCTTGGTGATCCTCATCAGATGCCCATCATACCCAGCTTCTTTTCTTTTAGAGAAAATACCTCCTCCTTGACAATGCATAAGTCAGGGGGTTATAACTATACAAGGCTCACTAGGACAATGGATACCATGAGTGATGCTTTTATTAGATAAGTGAATGCCACTGGAGATGTTTTCGGGTTCCTGTAAGGTGATGAATGATTCACACTTGCTGGGTATAGGGGTTTTTGGTGAGCTAGTAGATAATTGAGGCATGAAAACTCTAGTGGGATAAAAAAATGTGTTTTTTGCTTTTTTTTTAAGGTGAGTAAATGGTTACCTCCCAAGGGGTTGAAAGGCTCCCTTGGTAGAACATGTTGAGTGGTTATAATGT
The DNA here is from genome assembly GCF_054954075.1 of Amborella trichopoda. NCBI lineage: Eukaryota > Viridiplantae > Streptophyta > Magnoliopsida > Amborellales > Amborellaceae > Amborella > Amborella trichopoda. Next base: position 31,196,181 of record NC_142337.1, on the reverse strand, counting down.
ATCCACACCACTGGGGGTACTGACTCACTAAGGATGATGACCTATCATTGGGGATCATGGATCACTGGAGTAATAGGCAATTAGGGTAATTGCCTATTGGAAACAGTGGCCCATTGGGGAAGATGGACCATTGAGGGTGATGGTCCACTGGAAATTGTGGTTCACTGGGGATGTTGATCCATTGGGATTGATGGACCATTGAAAGTTAGATGGACCACTGTAAGTAGTGACTCGCTAGGGATGTTGGTCCATTGAGGTTGATGGACCATTAGAGGCAGTGGTCTACTGGGGATGAGAACTGGTGGTTTTAGAACCACTTATGCATTTGGCGACCACGGACTGACCGTTGGTGCCGGTAGAGGGGGAGTGAGGGGCTTGAGAGGCCCTTCTTGCCCTTGTTGGGGCCTGAGCCCATGTGCTCAAATGAAGGAAAGGAGATGTAGGTTGAGAAACCCTTCAACTATAACCCTATGCTAGCGGCTACAAAACCATACCAAACCATCTCCATTGCACTCAGAATGTCGGAAAACCCCTGAGGACATAATTTGGGCTCAATCAGACCTCCCCGAAGGGGTCTATGCCCATGCGGCCTTGCAACTGGCGGGTTTCAGACTAGCGGGGTGCGGCTTCACCAAACCAGTCCCCTGAAATGGGGAGTGCGATAATGTTTTCTGGCAGCAGCTTCGCTAGCTCGTGGTGCCTTCCTCTGTAGATGGAGAGAGCCCAAAAGTTGATATGTTCTAGATCATGTCAGCCCTGTCATTTTGATATGTAGCACACACTGTGGTGTGACCGGAAACCGCACTGCTTCAAGAAAGAAGGTGCTCGCAGAACCAGAGGAAGAACCTCGGATTTCGTGAAGCATAGCTCAACATTCAAACCTTGGATCACCATGAAGGTGTGTTCAATGCAACCACCTCACGAAGAGCTACACACTGGTACAACTCTTTCATTCAATCCAAGGTCTGATGAATGCAAGTCCCCAGGTCACCAGAGAAGTAAATCCTATCATTTGTCAGAATCCCTTTTTTCAGTAACCTCCCAAATTAGGAAAATTCACAAACCAAGACCAAATCAGCTCGAACTTGATGCAAAATGATTGTGACAACCTCCTCTCTGACTTGCAAGTAGAGCCAGAAGCCAGAACAACGCATCTCGAAGAAGCATTGGCAAATAAAGTTCACAAATCTGGCCACCTTCACCCTAATGGGAAAGGCCACCACAACACTATTCAAGGGCATCAAAATGCTCACAATTGAGAGAACATTGAAGATATGCTGCTGAAACAGCTGAACCATTACCACAAGTTGCAGAACAAGTTTCCATGGTCTCGCCATGGTGGAATAACCTGCATGCAAGGATGGTTTCGTCATTCACACAAAGATCTCGGCACATGTTTGTCATTTGCACCTAATTTCAGGATTTACTTGTAATTTTTTAAATCATAGATAAGCTTGGCTTTTGAGCGTTCACCCCTATTTAGTGAATCCTCTATATAAGCAAGCTTAACATACTTGTATAAGGACCCCTTTTGGAAGCCTCAATACCCCCAAAGGCTGGAAAAAGGTCAAGGCTAGATTGCACTTGTCTCATTAGCTTGTTTTCCCTTGTGAGTTCCTAATCCCTACGGGAGAGGAGAGAGAGAAGATACCCCTGAGTGCACGGTCCCATGGACACCCTGGCTGCACCGATCATATTCCCTCTCTCTTGAGCTGAGTCACCCCTTTTCTCTCTCTCTCTCTCACTCTCACATTCGTGCACGAACTCATCCATGCGGCAATTTGCGTCCACCCGCAAGCCCGCTGACGTGAATAAACCCATGGGCCTCAACCCTCGGGTTTCCTCATGCCCCCTTTAGTGGCCAACCAATCCATTCGGGAGGGCAAGCAATGAGGAGGGACATTCGGATCCCATTCCAATAGCTTAGAGAGAGGAGAAAGAGGTTGAGATCTTGAAGAGGGCCCCCGTCCAAATCGCGCTTACAAGCAACTAGAGGGCTTTGTAATTGTTCTAAGAGGGCTATCCGCCCGGCATGTTCTCGATCCCCCCAAGCAGCGTAAAGAGCATCCACGCTCCAATCGCAAAATCTCTTTCACCATATGCATCTATCCGCTAGGAGGGCTCGCACGTCACACACGCACCAGACCTCCACGATTGTTCTAGAGAGGGTTTCTGCCTCCTTACCCGAAGAAAACCAGGACCCCATCGACATCAACTGATGACTCCACTGGAGACACGTCACCCTATCATTGGCTCTAGCCATCTTCAAGTACCAACCACTCTTTTTCCTCTCTCTACTATTGCTATGGGATCCCTTTGTACCTCCTTCATCAGTGTTGGAGATTTCTACATCCCCATACCTACGCCATCACTTGGGGTGAGTGGACCATTAGGCCCTGTCTCCCCCGAATGTTCCTTATGCGACCTCACTGGCCCTGCCATCCTAGTCTTCCCTGAGAAAGTTTGGGGCACAAGCCCACAAGCCCCTCTCCCCTCCTGCTCTGGCATGAAGGGTGAATCGCTTAACACCCATTGCATGGGTTGCACTATTGTTGCCCCCTCGCATAAGCACCCTGTCACTAGCGGGCACCCCACTAGTCACATAGCTCTAGATAGACAGCATGCCACTATTCCTCCCCACTCGAACGGATTCTAACAAGGCCACCATTCCTGCGCGTAGCCAAAGGGTGACCCCACCCACGTGACACGAGGGTGTTGCCAACACTGGCACACCCGCACACACATCACCCGCTGGCGGCTTTTATGCTAACCCGAGTGGCTATTCAACCACGCGAACTTGCACCTATAATATTCTTGGTGGTCCAACCGTCTTAATAATGAATCAAGGCAAGCAGCAGTTTTCCCCGATCTCCCAAACCTCTTCAGGTCGCTTTCGACTTGATCACAACAGTGGTTCCTCCAAGGTCACCCGCACCAGGCATGTCAATCCTGTGACTCGAGGCAACCCAATGGCTGATCCTCTACAAGAACAATACTTTGGACACTATCGAAAGTCCTATAGTTAGATGCACCAGCATGAAAAGGGCCCCAGGACCTCATTAATAAAATAGGTGGGTACCAAGTGTAGTCCAGCCCTCACTCCACAAGGGGTTGGCCCCATGGCCACCCCAAACACCTCTTTGGATCATACACACACATGCAGCTCCAAGGAGACTGTCGGCACTAAAGAAGGATAGATGTTCCTCGCTCCGCCCACTACTTCCATACCACCTACTGCATGGTACTCGAAAAAGTTCCCTTCAAGCACCATCCTCTCCATTTCTCGCTTCGTTCACCCATAAGCCAGTCCTCGGTGCAAGATCAGAGAGGAGAGGACGACACCAGCCACTACCAGCCACTCCATCCCTCCGGTTGGTGGCCTTCAACCACCATCACTGCCTGTGAAATTCCTTATCCCCGAGTATTTCCCTATACCCGAGCTCATCAACTCTCCCCTTGCATCAGTGAATCGGGCCTACCCGAAAGGGGATTGGAGCCGCTTCCAATTCTGGGGGAAGGTCTACCGAAATCTGCGGCTCAAGCACGAAAGGAGAATGGAGGTTCCCCTGCTCCAACAAAAAGTGATGTCTTCTATCATAGAAGACCTGCTCGACCAAATATGGATGAGCTCGAAGACGATGGCGTCGTCTACTTCAATGTCGTCGACGCACAAGAGGGCAACCCAGCTTCGCCCGACACTCAGCCCCAAGGCTGTCAAGTGCTGACAGACGAGATTGGGCCTCAAGGACTTCAAGTGCCAAGCCCGACAATGGCCTGACCACAAGGCTGCCTAGAGCCCATACTCACCCGGGCTCTGAAACAAGCCTGAACTTATACGGGGCAAGTTCAGCCCCTACTCTCCGAGGTTCTTGATCAGAGCATAAAGAGGACCAGGGTCACCCCTCCCATCGGGTTTCCTAACTTGGACTGGCCCATCGAGGTCATGACAGTGAGCCAGGATGGAGGGGAGCCCGAAAACCGCATGGCCCACTTTGAGAATGTCCTGAACAACATCCTGGACAAACTCAAAACGGTTGAGGACGTGCTACCAATGCTCTCCTCCCATTAAGAGACAAACTCTAACTCCGAGCCACCACTCAGGGAGGACGACTCAACCTCCCCATCTGGCTCTAGTGCCGAGGTCTCCGAATCGTCTTCCCTCTTTTGAGGTCCAACCCAACACAGCCCCTCAAGCATCGCTATCGATGTTCACATTGGAGGATGTGTAGCGCATGATCAATAGAAGCATCCAAGAGCTGCAGGTGTCAAGGACATGGGAGAGTGTCCCGTACCAAAAGCCTTACCCGCCATCTATCGATTGGGTTCCATTCCCCATCGAGTACCAAAAAGGCAGGTTGCAGGTCTTTGATGGCACGAGCTCGCCTCATTAACACATAGCCCACTTCATGTTTGCCTGCCGAGAGTCAGCCTCGGACGTCAGGTTGTTGCTCCGATAGTTCATGGAGACTCTAGTCGGGCTTACCTTCAAATGATACTCCTGCCTGCCACCCAACTCAGTCCACTCCTGGTGGGAGATGGAACAACTCTTCTACAAATGCGACTACGAAGTGGAGCTAGATGTGCAGGCCATAAAGCTCCTCACCATTGCCCAAAACCCAGAGAAATCGGTGGGCTAGTACATTCGGAGATGGAGGGACCTCGCTATGTGCCAAGGCAACCCCATGGGCGAGGTGAAGGTCGTGCAAACATGCGTCACGAACATGAGGAGAGAAATCTCCTTACTTGTCGAGTTCTCCAACCCCACCACTTTCTCCAAAATGATTACCAAGGCAGAAAAAATCAAAAGAAGCATCATGGTAGAGACTGGCCCAAACCTCAGAAGGAGGCCAACCATGAGATGGCAGAACTAGCCCCAGCTCCGGTCAGTCAAAGAATCTGATCGACGCCGCGGTCACCACCACCTCCCAGCCTGCTCCCAATGCAGCACCCCAGCCAATGTTGGACACCTCTTGGGGCTTGCGACCACAAATTCAAGGGATGATGCACAACAATCGCCCCAAAGACAAGACTACAGCAGGGTGCCTCCGCCACAAAGCTGCCAACAAATAGAAGAGTTCAAGTGGAGGCTTAATCAGTAGTACAGCTTCAACAAGGTTTGGGTACCAATCCTCTTGAGAATGTTGATTGAGTAGGACATGGTTGCTCTCCCTCTTAATAAATGGTCAGATCACGCAGTATGGGTCAACCACCCCAACCATTGCACCTTCCACCCGATGCTGAGACACCTTGTGGATGATTTCTTCAATTTGAAAGACTACATCAAAGCCCTGATTCAGAAAGGGAAAATAAATTTGGAGGACCTCAAGAAGGCGTTCAAAACCCTCGAAGCCTGTCATATGGTCACGCTTCATGAAGAGCCGATCGACGAGGTTCCCACGACCGAGTTTCCACCCTGCTGGCTCTCTGCTCTCTTCGATGTGTTAGTGTAGCATAAGATGATAGTTCCTTGCACTCCCAAGAGATAAGAGAAGGCTCCCGACAAAAGCCAAGGTTACCAGCGGAGTGGTCATGACTTGTCTCACTCCTGGGGGTTCCGATATGTCCTTCAAAGGGTACATCCAGAAAGGATTAACCCTAATTGTCAAACAGCCTCCATTCGAGGCAAGACCCTCCACGAGTGTCACCACCCCCAACCTAGGACAGGACGGGTTTGGAACCCTATCACTAGCACATTCGAAACACCGACCGCGCTTCGGCTCCATGGGAAGTGTACCACGACCATGGAAGGGAGAGGAACACAAGGAGAAATGCAGATAGTCATGTAGGCGTGACACTTACAACCTGAGTACAGGAGCCTCATCAGCCCAAAGCAGGAGGGCGCAACAGGGAAAACCCAGGTATGCTAATTCGGAACTTCAAATCTCCTCGACATCTAATCGAGGTAGGGGTCTTGCCCCCTTGTCCCACCTTGCATGAATTCATCCCAAGGAAAGTTCTCTTTGCTAAAGGAGGTCACTGTACCATTGTAATAACCGCTTAGAGCTTGCCCTACGTGGGCATGGAACCCTGAAGGCACGCACTATCGTCAGTCTCAAGGGCCGGACTCTAAGAAAGCCTTACTATAGTCATGGGGATATGACTTTAAAACTACCCTATAAAAACAAAAAAACCCTCAATGCATCAAACGCAAAAGAATAAGAAAAATTCTTGTCTTCTTCATAGACACAAGAGGTTACAGAATTTGGGTGGGCTGTTAAGACCCATACAAAGAAGAGTGGGGGAGGGAGACCTAAAAAAATGATCAAGCGCCTCGCACATCTTCACCCTTAGAGCCAGCACCTCCTTTAATGCGGCCGACTTTTGCTGCTCATAGAGATAAACGTTCTTCATCACTCTCTCAGACGAGCTAAGGAGCAGCTTCATGTCCAAACTCACGCGTACAAATTTGCGAGACCTCAAGGCCAATGCCTCCCAATTTTGGTGTCGCCAAGCTCTCAAGTCAACTGCGAGAGCCTGTATGGAGGCAACTTATCCTCTACTCCCGCTTGCTGGAGAGAGAGTTCGATCTCCTCCTCGATCGATTGAGCGTCCCTAACAGTGAGTCACTCCCTCTCTTCCTCATGCTCTTGCAGGTAGGATCGCTTCTTTTTCAACCTCTTTCATAGGGAGGCTATGTGAGCATCAAGGACCCTCAGCATGGTGGTCCAACTGAAGATGGCTGCTATACCCCAAACCATGAGATCCCTCAGTAACTCCTTCAGTCGGTCAAAGATCACCTCTCTGGGGTGCACAACCTTTTGGTCGGCTGCACAAACTTCGACGACCTTAAGCTCTCTCTTGAGGTTAGAAATGGGACACTTGTGCAATGCCTGGAGGCCCGCCCAAACCATGGGCCCCAAGGTCGGCTCTCTAGAATCTGATGCTATGGGAGTCAGGGCAATGGGACCAGCGAAGATAGAGGGCTGAGTGTCAGGCATCGAGGGATGAAGATGTAGGAAGGTCTACACAACTCCCAGACAAGGGATCCTCTGCCTCAACCCTTGATGAAAGTGGTTCGAAACCTGGTGACACCAACGGCGCTACCAGGAGGGGGGACGAAGGCGGTGAGCTTTCCACCTTTGTACGCATGGCCATTGTCAAAAATAAAAAATTAGAAGTTGGATCTAAATAAGAAAAGGATAACAATGCACTGTTTGAAGACATTTTTCAGCATCATGGATCGCCATGCGGAATAAAAGCGAAGGTGGTCAATAAAGCCTGACAAACAACGGAAATTTTGACAGTCTCAGAATGCCTCCAGTACTGGGCAAGATCTTCATGAGGACTCTTAAAATCCTCCTTCCAAGTTTTGTCCAATTCCGACATATCAAAAGTAGTGCAGACGAAGAAACAGTTTCGGTAGAATCAACCTCTTGCACCATAAAACGGAGCCCTATAACTGGAACCCTACTTTTGGAGTATCAAACGGATATAGGGCCAAATCCGTTGGACCCGATAGGGTTAAAAGCCCTCAACTATCAAATTTCAGCTTAAATGGACACTCCAATAAGAATTTATGTATAAAAGATCGAAACGGGAGGAGTCATACATCATTTCAATGTGGCCACCTTGCAACTGAACTCTATTAAAGCATAGTCCCAAACAGTGAAGTTGTGACATCCATATCTCCCTTGTTCAAGATCGGATCCCTCTCAAACATGTTGGAGCGTGTTCATCTCATTGAAACCAGCGTTTTGATATGTGGTACATCTTGTGACGATGTCCAAGCCGAGAAAAAAGCTAGAGAAAAGTTTGTGATTTGAAGCTGCACGTTGCAGATTTTTAGTAGTGCCTTCACTCACTCGAGCGGCCAAGTCACAGTGTCCATGGTTAGATCGACGTGAGACCAATTACATCGCATGCGTAAGGTCTGTGGCTAGCACTGGTTCGAACCCCACGTGTGATGAATGGTCGGATTTTGCAGAAGATCAAGTCGAAGTCATTTCTGATTACGGCAGCCGAAATTCCAAATTCCAACCCAAAGATCAATTTTGTCAAATCTTCGTTCAGGCACCAAATCACGTCTCGTTTGTTGCAACGCGATTATAGTAACATGCCTAGTGCAATTCAGTGAAGAAATCGAAGAAAAACATCAAGATGAAGAAGCACTATCAATCAAAAGTTTTCAAGATCTATTCAAATTTCAAGTTATGTGATCATGCCTATAAAGTGTTATTCATGGCTTAAAAATGATGTCAAAATGATCATAACATTGAGCCCTACACGACAACAATCATCTTTTATTCATTCGGATGTCGGATCGTCAATGGATTGTTCGACAAGAATCAAGAACGTCTCTAGTTCTCAACAGGAACTGTTTTGAAATTTCCCCAATTGTTAAGCAGGGGCAAATCAGTCATTTTTCACCTTATTTTGTATTTTTTTAATTCACATAAATTGTTATTATCCCCAATTAGGGTTAGTTTTGAGTAATCCACCCACATTTTAGCCATAGTCTATAAATAGATCTACCTCTCATTGAGAAAGGGTTTTGAGTTATGGGTTATGAGTTCAGAGTTCTTAGCTTTTTGAACTCACGAAATCATTGTACAAGAATTCAACTCGTGATCAATAAAACTTAAGGCGTTCTTCTGGAGTTCTTTTGTGTACGTCTTAGAGAGAGAGAGGAGAGAAAACTTTTAGTGCGATACCCCTCCTATCTTCAAGGCGTTTTCTCTTTCTCCCCTTCTTCTGTCTCTTTGATTTTCTTCTCTCGTCTTCTTCTTTGTCCATCTTCTTCTTCTTTACTGAGTCTTTCTCAGAGGTGATGCATGACGGTGGCAGTGTCGTGCATGCCTCTTTCTTTCTTTCCTCTCCCTATTCTCTCTTCCTCCTCCTATGACATTGCTGGTCGTGCATGGCGATGTCAGCACCATGCGCGAACTCCTCTTTCCTTCTCTCTTCACCTATCTCTTTCCCTAAACATGGTTCACACATGGCGTTAGTCATTGTTGTGCATAGCACCATTTCAAACAGCGAAGCCTATAGCCGCCCACGAAGGGTCATTGCTACCTTTCCGTGTCGCAGACGGCGATGTCTGTCACCGCCCGTGAGGAGTTTCTGCTACATTCTTGTGTCACCAATGACGATGGCCAATGCCGTGTACGGTTCACTGCCCACCCTTTCGCTGCGAGCAGTAGTGTCTAGCCCCATCCAGGGGCCATTATACTATTACTCCCTGGACTTGGGCAGCGATGCCTAATGCTGTTTGGGACCTTCTCTCTCCTTCATCTTGCATCTTCTCTCCGCTCTCTTCTCTTCTCTTTTCTCCTCCATTCTTGATTAAAGGATAAGCTCAGTCTAGCACTATCAAAGTGGTCTAGCTATCGAGCAGTATTGTCGTCGTGCAAGACAAGAGTACCATGCCGATATTACTGCCACACTATATTAGGATGGTCGTATCGGCCTTGGTTTCGAGTAGTATTACCATCGCACCAGTCTGAGTTACCGTGCCCATGTTGTTACCACTCTGAGTCGGTCACTATACTGGTCCAGCTATCTTGCTAGTCTCATTCCCTTGTCACGTTCTCTTATATTTTCTTCTCCTTATTTAAATCCTCTTCTTCAGCACCCGAACTTCTCATCTCTTCTACCATCTGAATGTGCAAATCTATGCATGTTCACCCCAAGACAAGGGTGGGTCCCGTGGCCCACTTGTCTTGCAAATTTACCATATTAATGCTTGCAGGAAACAAGGAGATTGTAGGTCAAGGGAGGCGATTCCAAACCAGTTACAGCAGTTGAGGGGCTTTCCGTCGTGATCTAAGAGGGCACTCGTGCTCGCCAGCCTGAGTAAGTCACTGACTCAGGTGAGGTTGGTCCCCACCTCACATTTAAAATTCCCCTCTCACCAGTTGGGCACCTACCCTTGTTTTGTGAACAAGGTTTTCGAGAGAGCGATCTCAAGTCTCGGGTCTTTTGAACCCAAGACATGTGTCACCCGATCACCTAGATCCGGGGAGGTGAGATCGAGGCATCCGACCAATTTGGTGACTCCACTGGGAACTTACTAACCATTTGTCGGTTCACTCTTGCTTGATCAACATCACCTTTTATTTTCTTCACTATATTCATCCGAGTTGGGGACTTTCTCATCCCCGCACTAGTGATGGTCTCGGCGAAGTGAGGGCTGCCGCAAGTCCACCCCCCACACTCCTTCACCACCCTAAACCTCTTTGACTAGAGGTTTGACACACCAAGATGGAGATCCGGGGGCCTCCACCTCTCGCACAAACCTAAAGGCTCGTGGTCCGTCCACTCGAGCGACACCTTGGGGAAACTTTCATACTCCCTTGAGCTCGCGTCCAAGGCCTTCTCGGGTCAAACCCTGCACATGTCATGCATCTGCATCCCACAGCTTGGGGCAGCACTTTTCTATGCCAACTCGAGCACATGGGGGTCGACCACTTCGTCCTCTCTCTCAGCACACACGGCTTCACTCTGTGAGAGACAAGCTCCTACCCAGTCCCTCACATACATGAGCTTCGTAGGTCTCAGGCTCCGAAGGTCGAACCAACTGACAAAGCCCGACCCCGAAGTCACCTGGAGGGCTGCCTCTAAAGGTTCACACGCACCAGCTTCACAGGTTCCTCCCCAATCCTGACTCAGCCAGAGTCACGAGCTAGTTCCTTCTTTTATCACCCTTCCTTTGTCAGGAAAACACCTCTAGACTTGGTACTCAGAGGTTTTCCTTAAGAGTACCATCTTGAGTCAGCTACCTCAGGTCAGCCATGCACCCCGACCTCACAAGGGAATTCAGGGCAAAGTCCAAATGGCAGATAGAAGCCTACAACCTTCAAGGCAGCAGCCTAGATTGCCCTCTCTCCTTAGACCTCACTCTCTACTCTAGCTAATAGATACAGCCCTCGCATGCTCAAGAAAGAGGGGCCAGTCCAGATCCCAAGCTCAATTCTAGAGTGAAGTCAATTGGTGCCTCAACATCATGCAGTAGAGAGGCATTCAGCTTCTGACTAGAGAGGCCCCTAAGGAAGTTGAGGTTACCACTCTTGATGACCTCCTGTCCCACAATCCCTTCTTCCCTCTTCGGATTTCAGAACCTAACCAAAAAGTTCAAGAATATTGCTCAGTGGTTATAGTCATGGGAAAAGACCAAGCTGCTAAGAAGTCACGGTCCCAAGACCATTAAGAACTAATCCTCACACGATCGGTGTACAAGACTCGAGTCCAGTCGAGGCATGCTGAGCCCCTACAGACCGACTTGTTGTGTACAACCAACCCCAGTAGTCTACTACTCCACTTGGCTTCGAGCCTCTAGAAGAAACGGTCAGTGTCATGGTGTTTAATGAGCAGAGTGACACTCAAGAAGAGAGGATGAACAGGTTCGAGATAATGGTGCAGTCCATCTTAAAAAGATGGATCGCCTAGAAGCCTCCAAACCCCCTTCCTCTCACCATGAGGCGAACTCCCCAACTGGTGACGACATAGCTCCAAGGCAAACTTCCCCACCGGCCTCTTAAGACAACACTACTCCCTGCTAGTTATGTGTCTCGATCTCGCCCTCTAGATCTAGGTGATTTGGTGGAACATGTCTCGGGTCTCTGATGGACCTGAGATTTGAGATCGCTCTCTTGAAACCATTCTTGAGGGCAAGGGTAGGTATACCAACCAATGAGAGAGGAATTTTAGGTGGGTTCAAGACATACTTGGGCTGGCTCGCATGGGTGCCCACTTAGATCACGAAGAAAGCCCCCCAACTACTTGAGCAGGATCTGAATCGCCTCCCTTGACTTGTAACCCCCTTGTTTTTCTACACAACACTTCTATGGTTAATTTGTAAGACAACTGGGTTGAAAAGGAGCCACACTTATCTTAGGGCAATGCACGTTCATGAGAGAAGGCGATGAAGTGCAAGGTTAGATGAAAGATGGAAAGGAGAAGAGAACTTGATGGAGAGGCGTGGCTAGCATGACAACCAAAAGCCACCGACACGGAGTGGTAGCAAGACGGGCATGGTTCACAAGACCAGCATGGCGGCATTACTTCTCGAAACCAAGGTCTGCACATCGACGCTAAGCTAGTCCTACCCTCAATCAAGTGAGAAGTGAAAAAGGAGCAGAGGAAAGAATGAGACGGCGAAGAGAAGGGGAGATTTGGATGTCGATAAACATTGTGGTGGGCAATGCAAGGAAGCGGCGTATCCCTTGTGGATGGTGCTAGATCCTGACGAGGCACATGGTGATGGTTTCTCCTAAGTTCCACGGTGATAAACGTGGGACACAGAGAGAATGGTGCTAGGCACCGAAAACACAGAGGAAGCTCACGGATGGTGATGGGTGTCGCCAGGGCCTCTAGCGAGCGGCGATAGGTATCGCCGTCTATGTTAAATGCGCAACTGAGGAAGGCTCATGCCGGCGGCAACACACTTTGCCATCTAGGTTCTTCACCAAGACGTGAAAGCTGCATCTATAGGCGGCGATGGGAAGTGCCATCTGTAGACTTCACTGACAGAAAGAGACAAACGACAAGAAGGGAAAGAAGACTAGTGCATGGCTCTATCATTGCCATGAGCGACTTGTGACACCAAGAGAGGTGCATGCGCAACACTCCCACCGCCATGCGGGACTCAGAAGAAGCAGAAGGAGAAGAGCAGGGAGAAGGGAGAGAGGAGAAAAGAAAGAGAAGAGAGAGGAGATTTACCTCAACCCTAGGGGTACTGATCGAAAGTTTCTCTCACCTCACCTTCTCTCTCAAGCGGAACACCACAATAGTACGAAAGAGAAACTTGTATTAAGTGAAAGCTCTCTCTTGTGTGTGTATGTGTCTACCTTCTCTCTTATGATGGTACATATATATAAAAGTGTACCCAAAACATGGGTGGATGATCAAAAGTAACCTTAATTGCTGGAAATTAAGATTAAATTGAATTAAAAGAAATTAGAAAATAGGATGTAAAATGGCAAGTTTTCCCATTCCTAACAAGTTGTGGAGTTTTAGAACAGTCCCCATGTTGCCCTTGGACTTGCGTGCTCTCGCATGACTGATCCAGGGTTGTTCTGATGCCCAGTTGATCGTAAGATGAGTGTTTTCTTGTAGGGCTCAGCATGGCGATCGATTTGATACCAACTTCGAGTCATGGGTCGTGTTTTTGGTGCACATCATGTGACTCAAATTTTGAGTAGATCTTGAAACTTTGAATCGATAGTCTGTTCGTTCCTTAATGCTTTTCTGTATTTTCTTTGCTGAATCACACTAAGCATGTCGCTACGATCACGGAGCACCAAACGTAGCTCAATTTCGTGGCCGAAAGAAGATTTTGCAAGTTTGAAATTTTGGCCGAAATCAAGGATTCCGGTTATGGAATTTGTAGTCTATTCATAGGCTTCAGGTGCAAAATCTGATCGTTTATCATGTACGGGGTACGGGTCAGAGATGGCCCAAGACCTTACGCCCGTAATAGAATTGGTCTCGCGTCGATCGAGCAAGGCACGATGCTATTGAATTTCCTGCACTTTTTTCATGGATCAACGACTTCTCTCTAGCTTTTCTTCGCTCTCGGATATCATCACGAGGAGTGCCACATATCGAATTGCTCGTTTTGACTAGACGAATATTCTCACCAAATTTGAGCTCGATCTGATGTGGGAAGGCCGAGATAATAACATCAAAAGTCACTGGTCATGACTGTCCCTTTAATGGTGTAGTGTTGTAGGGTGGCCGCACGGGAATAGCGTGTGGCTTCTCCTATTTCACTCTTTTACCTATAACTTCTTCTTGGAGTGTTCGTTTGGGCTGAAACTGGATCCTTGGGGGTGTTCAACTACGTCGGATCAAATGACGGTTGTCCCATAGCAGTTTGGGACACTGAAAATGTAGCTCTAATTATAGGGGTCCGTTCCAATTCTGTCATAATTGTTTCTCAGTCTACACTGCCTTAGATATGTCAGAATACGATGAAACTTGGCAGGAGACTTTTGAGAGACTTGATGAAGATCTTGGCTAGTTATGGGGCTGTTATGAGACTGTCAAAATTTCAACTACTTGTTAGGCCATTAATGAGCAAGGTCCTCATGTTGATGAAAAATACCTTCCAACAACATGCCCCACCGAGAATCGAGAAATGCAATAATTTCAGAATTTTGAGGAATCTTTTCTAAGTTCTCACCCTCAAGGGAATATCCACGGTTCTAGAGCATGAGGCCTTTGTTAGGACCTCCTCGTACAGAACCAAGCCTTTTTGAAGGCCACATGCTATGAACCTCTGGTCGACACTGTCTGCTACTGCACCAGGTTTGCCTTTGATGCTCAGGGTATCCCTGTTGGTCCCATCTAGCTAAGTCCAATCGAGGGCTTGTGGCCCGTTTTGAAAGTCTGGTCCCCTGCTGGCTAGAGGGCTTTGATGAGATGTATCCTAAATCCAGTGGCAACCCTAGCCTTGTTAGTTTCTTACCTTTGTAATGGTCCTTAGCATTTCTTGAGGGATCTTTTTGTCATCGTCCTCACCCTTAAAGACTCTTGTTGTTGCTGAACTGGGGAGATCTTATGAGGCTCTCACTCCCTGAAGAGCAATGGAAACTAGGGAGATCTTATGAGGCTCTCACTCCCTGACGAGCTGTGGAAACTGGGGATCGTATGAGGCTCTCACTCTCTGACGAGCCGCGGAAACTGGGGAGATCTTATGTGGTTGTCACTCCCTGACTAACTGTGGAAACTGGGGAGATCTTATGAGGCTCTCACTCCTTAACGAGACAAGGAAACTGGGGAGATCTTATGAGGTTCTCACTTCCTGACCAGCCATAATTACTGGGGAGATATTATGAGGCCCTGACAAGTCATGATTGCTGGGGAGAAATTACGAGGCTCTCAGTCCTTGACGAGCCATGATTGCTGGGGAGATCTTATGAGGCTCTCACTCCCTGACGAGCCATGGAAACTGGGGTGTCGACAGAAACTATGGAAGTGTGTCAACTTGCTTTTTTGGTCCAAGCGCCCTTTCACAGGTTTTCACTTGAACAGGGGAAGTGGTGTTGTGAAGATGGATTTCACCAACTCCTGTTTTTTTTTAGCTCTCTTACCCATGACTTTGTGGTCATGTCCATCCATTTCATCCATTTTTGCCCATGGTGCCCTTTTGGGGTTTTCACCGTGCCTGGGTTTATTTTTCCACGGAACTCTCTTACTTATGGTTTTGTGACCATGCCCATCCGTCATTTTTACTCATGGCGTTCCCTTGTCTAGGTATACACCAAGCCCATCTTTTTTTAAAGAAGGCATGTTTTAGGGTCGTTCCTTCGAGACCTATGCGTAGCCTTTTAACGTCGTGCAGCCAGGACGTGTACTATAATTTTAGGGTCATATAGCTGGACTATAGCAGTAAGGAATGGCAGTCAGTAGAGGCCATAGTCTAGGGGTGACTTTGACTCACTTGGGAACCTGTAGAGAGTTGATTGGATGGTAGGTAAAAAGTAGTGACCCACTAGCTAACGACGAGATGTCTTGTCATTTGGTGAGCATGGGTAAGACTTACTGGGGAATAAGATGAAAGATGGTGAAGGTGGCTCTCGCACATGAATGGGCTGGCTAGGGAAGATGGTCGTGGCGATGCACATAAAGGGTGTGTGCATGTATGTAGACTCACTGGGGAGGCAATGGAAGTGGGGTAGGTGGAACGCACATGAATAGGTCGGCTGGGGAAGACGTATGTGGTGATTCAAATAAAGGGCATGTGAGCCTTGGTAGGCTCACTGGAGACAAAAAAAAGAGGATATACGCACACCAATGGGCCAGTTAGGGAAGACGTGCGTGAAGATGCACGCAAAAAGGGAGGTGTGCACGCACATGGGGCATCTTTAAGGACGTGCGTCCTGGACCTGGGGAAAGCAGTTTAACGTCATGCGACCAGAACGTGCACTATGATTTAAGGTCATATAGCTTGGACCGTGGTTACACAGTTTAAAGTCATGCAACTGAGACCGTGTAGTTGAAGGTCATGCATCTAGACCTCCTCTATAGTTTATGGTCATATAGTTTGGGCCGTGGCTATGTAGTTTAAGGTCATTCAACATGGACCGTGTACGAGTCAGCATGTCAGTGGGGTTGCATGGGGGGTAGGTATGTCGATAGCAATCTGACCCCTTGGGGATAAAGATAGTTAAAGCTATGCACATGTGAGAGATGTAGATGAAGGTAGTGACCCTACGAGGGGTAGTTAACAGGAAAGTCTTCGCTGGGGATTAGGAGGGCCAGTGTGATTCCATGGGGATAGTGAATATCAGTGTGCATGAAGCTTCGAGAGGCTAGGGCACGGATGAACCACACCGTGGGTTGAAGGAAAGATGTCTCTAACTCTCAGGAGATGATGGGATGTTACATGCAATTAACTCCATTGGGGGTCCAATTGGAGTTATGTGTATGGACCATTTGGCGCACTACGTATTTACAGTTTTAGGGTCTTGTAGCTCGGACCATGGTTGTACAGTTTAAAGTCATACAGTTAGGACCATGCAGTTTGTGGTCATGCAACTAGACCTCTGCTACAATTTAGGATCATATAGTTTGGACCGTGGTGTTAAGCCTTTTAACATCATGTGGTCAGGACGGGCAATATTGTTTAAGGTCACACAGTTGGACCATGGTCAAAATTTTAATGTCATGTGACAAGGACTTTGCAGTATGAGGTCGCGCAACTAGACCTCTACTATAGTTTAAGTTCATACAGTATGGACTATGGTCATACGATTTTGAGTCATGATACAGGGATTATGGCTATGCAGTTTAGGGTCATGCAGCTTGGACCGTGGCTGTGCATATTAAGGTCATGCAGCACGGACGATGGCGGCACAGTTTAAGTTCATGCAGCGTGGACCCTGGTCATAAGTTTAAAGTTATGTGACAAGGACTTTATCTTTTGAGGTTGTGCAACTAGATATCCACTATAGTTTAAGGTCATACAGTTTGGACCATAGTCATATAGTTTTTAGTCGTGAGACAAGGACTATGGCTATGCAGTTTAGGGTCATGCAGCTTGGACTGTGGTCATACAATTTAGAGTCGTGAGACAAGGATTATGGCTATGCAGTGTAGGGTCATGCAGCTTGGACTGTGGGGGAAGCGACCCCATAGGGAATAGATCCATTACCATAAACTAGGCTCGTTGAGGGGCGAGATTGTGGTGTAGGGAATGAACTTCAAGAGAGTACCAAGGCCTACGTATTACGTTAAGTGAAGCATTAGACCCGGATGATGGAATCAGATCCCTTAGTGAAGCATGCAGTAGTAGCCCTTGGCTAGACGCAGGGCGATAACTCCTTGAAGGGGTGCGCAGCAACAGCCTCCTGACGAAGCGCTCGGTGGTAGTCCCTAAAAGAGATGCACAGCGACAAACTTCTGAACGAAGCGTGCGGCGCTAGTCCCCTTAACGAATACTTGAAGAGGCTTGCGGTGATGGTGCTTCGAGTCTCGAGCTTGGCCGCCCCGGCCTGGCCTTATCGCCATCAAGAGATGGGGACTGGAGCGTGATTCTACGTTTGTTGGGGCAGTCTCCGGTACTGCAGGGTATAAAAGGTGAAGAAACCCCACATTACTATTTTACCGAAGGGTAAAATAGTCGAGGGGCTTTTTAGAGAGGGAGAGAGCCAAAGCTCTTGGCAAGGAATTTTCGACAAGCACTTCCCAGCCAGAACATGCAAAGAAAGATCCTTAGGGATTTTTTTGGCAAACATCAAGAGGAGTGAAGCGTCGCAGCATGCTTGCGATAGTTTTCGGCCAGCATCGAAGCTTTCTGAGCACTGAAGAGGATCTCTCGAGGCCTTGACAGAATTTGTAGAGGTGCCCTGCCGGAGTTAGAGTGCTTCTTCGGTCGTTCTACTGCTGAAGGGAAGGTCGCAAAGAGCTCAGAGGGCTCTATCTGCTCTCTCGTTGTCGGAGGAGAAAGAAAAGGGGCTGCATTGAGCTCACCCTAATTTTAGCAAGATTTCAGTGAGCATTGGTGGACTGCTGAAGTGGGAAAAATCGAGGTGAAGGGCAATCCATCGAGTCTCAAGGAAATCTTCTGGGGACTTCCGGTGGTTTTCACTAACTTCAATAACAAGCAGGAGGTAGGAGAGAGTTTTCCCAGTGAACGGGAGTGGATTCCCGACGAGCAAAAGAAAGTGCCGGTGGGAAACGGAAGGGTTAGGAGACCATAATTGTCGAGGAGGTGAAGAATCGTGGGATGGCGATTGGTCACCCTCCACACACGCGGTGATAGGCCATGCTGCAAGTGTCAAGCTGTGTGTCTGAATTTCAAGGGACGCACGTGTGGTGCGTGTTGACGGCTGGAGCAAGGCATTATTACGCCTTGGTTTGTGGGACATCGATGGTCTTGACTGATCGGGAGACGACGATTCCCTCCTCGTGGCAGATGGCAATAGTCTTGCCTTTGACTGCGAGACGGTGATATTTGGTGCCCCCCGACACATGTCTTCTCAACGATTAGTCGAGGTTTCTAAAGCTTCAGGGAGACAAGCTTCTTCAAGCAGGCACCTCATAGTTATTGAGGACAAAGAGCCTCTTATTACTGAGAATGAATAGCATCCCATTCCCCAACCTCCTGTCTCTAAAGGTGAGAGCGAGTATGATCTGATAATTATGGGCATTCGGGTGATTCCCCTTGCAACCATGAGAGAGGGACTCATGTCTCCTGTTTGAAGGCAATCCATCATAGGCGCGGCTTTTGTAGTCAACTCCATTTTGGGACAAGTTGTTCATCGTCTTATTTGGCACATTCAAGGAGGCTTTGTTATTTCGCTGGACGTGATGCCTTTCCCTGCACAAATCATCAAGCTCAACCATCGTAATGTCACTGTAAACAACAGACGCAATCTTCTTAGAGCCGCTTATCAACTCTTTAGCTAGGCTTCTTTCTTTGAGCTGATCATGTCCACTCTTTGGCAAAGAGGCTGATAGACAACCTCTTAGACTTCGATGTTCCTTGCATGGACTTGTTCAAAATGAAAGTGATTGAGATGGCTCGACAAGATAGGAAGTTCCGTGTTTAGAAGAGTCGGTTTCTATTAAGGAATATCCCTCCATCAGACTTCTACTTAGGTTCTTTCCTGGGCCTTTTACTGTTACAGATTATGCGGTAACACACTTAGGAAACCTTAGAACTAGCTTGCTCACGCGTCAGTTCGTTCACTCAGATTTCAAGATTTTGCCCTTTGAAGTTCCTTCGATATTTAAAGAGGTCTCCTATTTTGAAAATGAGGAGGACATAGTGATTCTTAAATGTAACATTGGTGATTTGCAAAGCTTGATTATCGTGGCCCACGAGGTGGGAAAGGATACATTTTCTCCTCAGTTGGAGTGTGAGGAATATCCTCCTTTGGTTAGGAAGTTTGCGCTCCTCCAGGCGGCAGCTTTGCAAGACGGGATCAAATGGGCATAGCAGGACCATTATAGGCTTAGATTTGAGATCTGAGCGGATATTTCTACTTATTAATTCTTCGTATCCAAATTGTTGGCATTAGTGAGATAATCCCCTCTTTTTTCCTTTTCACTAATATTTGTAACAATCTTTGATTGATGAATGGAGTGACTCCTTTCTCTTCCAAGTGAATGGCATGTCTTTTGTTCTTCCCTTTTCTTTGGTTTCACTGCTTATGCCCTTTCATGGTTTGACATAAAGCAGAATAGCCCACTCCTTGCTTCATCTTATGACATCCTGTTGTGGCTTTAATGACCTCGAACAGAGGAGTAGTTGTGTCCTCACCCCCGAGTGTTTGATTGGAGAGGGGCTCATAATTCATGGTTCTCATGATTTGATGAGCCTACTTGCTATAAATGCTCCAGTCTAAGGGAGCTGTGGCGTCGATTCGAGGTACATTGCTTTTGAGCTCGTCGTAAGTCCTGGTCTCGGGGACAAATTCCCTTAAGGGCTTTGAACTGACATGCATAGCCTTCAATTGATTCTGGAGGCTACACACCTCGTTTCTCAAGACTACCATGGGGTCCTATTCTTGAGGGATGGAGGGCTGACTCTTATCCACCTGTACTTCTTCGACAACCCCAGAGAAGTGTAAGACCTTCTTTTGGCTGCCGGCTATCCCCTTGTTCAGGGAGGACAAAACCTAAAGCACCTTTCATGGTGGTTGGTGCGTCAATTCTGTCTCTAAAAGGGCGATGGGGACAAGCATAACCTTTTACTAGTCTGATGTGTAGGAGATCCTAGGTGCTGACAGGTCCACCTCTGGGGCTACCTCAGGCTCAGGGGCTACATCTGACTTGTCGTTTTGTTCTGGTGAATTAGAAGTAGAGCGAGAAGCTTCACCTTCGGGAGAGGATACCATGACCTCGGAGAGGTGGCAAGGTATACCTGGGTGGTTAGGGGTCAAAGGGAGGATCTTGCCTTGTCTTTCCTCTTCTTTGAACATGTCTGTAATCATTCGCCCCAGATCCTCAATGTCATAATGAGACGAAGGTCCCGTCACTCTCACAGACTACCGGTCATCATCTTTTGACTTTCCAGGTGCGGGAAGGTCTATGAAATAGTACTTGGTGTCGGTGTAGTGAGTCTCAGCTATGGGGAATGGTCTTTGGTCATCATAGACTCTGTATTGTCTTTTATCTTAGCTGTACTTGAAACATTGGTGGAGCGTGGAAGGAACCACCCCCTGATCATGAAGCCTAGGATAACCAAGTAGAATGTTATACGAGGTAGCGGTGTCGATTACGTGAAACTGAGTGTAATCATTGAGGCCACTGATCTTGAGGAGGAGGCGCATTGTGCCGGGTGGCTTTTCTCCTGACTAATTGAACCCTTGTACGGTGATGTGAGTAGGAGTGAGGTCATCGGACCCTAATCCCAATCGGGTGAGAACCCTTCATGGGATCAGGTTAATTGCTAACCCTTCATCTAACATGATCCCATTGAGAGGGTAAGCATGGAGTTCACCATTCACGAAGAGGAGGTGATTGTGGAATTTGCCTCCCAACTGAAGGTCATCTTCAGAGAAGGAGATTGTCAGGCACCCGCTTGGAATGGCTTGGTCGACCTTAATGGATTTCTCCTCTGACTCGTACACCTCTGGGTTAGAGAGTGCTTGGACCAAAGCCCTAAGGTAGTCTCTAGATACTAAGAGGGCATCAGAGATACTCAAAAGGGCTGGAAACCTTCTCAAGTGCCCAATTACATCGTATTTTACTTTATCCTCATTTGTCTTTTATGTTCCTGATCCAGTCACTGGTGTAGGTGGTAGGGTAGGCTTAGGAACAGGTTTTGGTTGAGTCTTGGTTTGTGACACTGGCTGACTTTGCTAACCAACCGATGTGGTCTGCGTTGATGGGGCAGAAATAAGAATTTGTAATAGGAATGTAGAGGTTTGAGGTTTAGGCTTAGGGGAAAGTTGAGGATCAAGAAATTTGGGACCTTGAACTTTTGAGGTGTGGACTGTAGCTTCTTTCCTGATCTTAGGACCATTTTCCCCGTGCTGGCTGATACTTCCAAGATCTACACCATGTGAGAGGCTTCATGGGAGTAGGAGCTCTGAGATGGCTCAGTTTTGGCTTGGGTTGCCAAGGTGTCCACGACTGTTGAGAATCTTGCTTCTTGGGCCAGCATTTCTCATAGGCGTTCTTGCTGTGGCATGGTGAGGCTGGTGTCTCTGAACTCCTTGTTTAGAGAGTCGAAGTCTGGGCATAATCGAGGAGCATCTGTAGAAGGAATAGAGGAGAGGAAAGGAGAAGAAGGGTTAGAACGTTTTGGGCAGCTTTTTATGTCGTCGTCAGAGTTGGACATTTGCAAGGGGTATTTAAGGTCCTCCCCTTGCTTTTACCATTGTGGAGTGCTTTTAATGTCGTCAACCGTTTTGGCTGTCTCATGTGATATTGATGACTCAGGGCCATTTGCCTAATTGGACGATAAGATGAGGCAAGTTGTGCCTAGGATGAAGTCTCGCAAGGTCGGCAGCAGAGGAAGGGGTCTGAGGAATTCTTCCTCGACTGATGGCTGAAGAAGATGATTTCTTCGGTGGGTCAACCTAGGTGTTCGTCATCTCCTTTGGGATACCTGAGGGGGTGTTTGGATCGCCCTATCAGGCTGGTGAGAGGCGATAGCCTGGCGGACTACCTCATGTCTCAGGGACTTGAGCCCACATCTCCCATGGTAGAGTTCTCAGGGTTGAGAGGTCGAGGGCCCTGAGCAGTCTAATGCATACCTATGAGGGGCTTACAAAGTGGCTTTTCCTTGAACGCGAGCGAGGGCTTGGATGCATTCTAGAATAATAGCACAGTCGATGTGCCTTGCAGGACTTTCTCCCTGACTATGGCCTCGAACCCAAAGAAGTCATTAAGTTTGTGGCCCCACACTTAGTGATAGGGGCACCAGAGTACTTTCGTACCATGGGCAAGGTGTCTCGGCTACTTGGCGAGCTTGGGAGTGACGAGACCTTGTTGGAGCATTGCCTCGAAGAGAGCTTACAGAGGGTCTAGCTTGGCATTTCCCTGCACTTACGTCGAGAGGTCTTCTTGTGCAGGCAGGAGAGGGAATCGAAGGTGTCTCACCGGATCGCCTTGAACTTCCTGGCACTGCTGCATCCTTTCGCCCACGAGCTTATGGAAGCCAGAGCACTCGCTAACGTCATGACCTCGTATCCATTAATATGCACACTAGAGGTTCTCGGTCCCTGGAGGCAGGAACTTAGGCAGCCTTTTCAGCTTTGGGGTGGCGATTCCTTCTTCGAGCATTATATAGAAGAATGCACGAAGGATAGCGGGTGCCCTGTCATCTTCTTGGATTGTGATTCTGTGAGATACCTCAACTGCCCCGAACGCCTTTTTAAATTCTTCTAGCTTTATCTGACCCTTGTTGATAAGGGCTTCGATAGTGTCGTTGAGCTTATAGCAGTCGTGAGTGGGGAGGCAGACCCTCTTGTGATAGGAGCAGTGTGATAGGAGCAGTACTTCTCATTAACATCCTGTCCAGCCAACTCTGTATTGGCCTCCGAAAACTATATCATGTTTTTCTCTTGCAGCAATTGAAGTAATGTAGGTGTCCACTCTGTGTCGAAGGGGTAAACCTTATTCTGGTGCTGGACCAAGTAGTTGCTTCGCCCAGTGTTTTTAGGCTGCAGAACGCTGTTGTTGGACTGCTGCTTGCCCCTGATCGGAGACGCCTGTGCCTTGGAGAGTATTAAGGTTTAGGAAATCGAGCCTTCAGTGTCAGCCACGGTGACGGTCGCGTTGATTACTACCTTTTGATTGCCCCGACTGCTGGGGCGTGAATTTGAACCTGCAGGTTGCTGGTGGGTGTTGTCGTGCTTGAACAATCCCTCAATACGGACTGCGTTAGAGATGAGCTCTGACATGGAGGGTGGATTAGATGCCTCAACATGTAGGGCGATCTCAAGAATCATATTCCTTATGTAGGTCTAGATTGCTTCCTTCTCGGTCATGGGAGTGGCGTGAAAGGTCACCAACTCTCTCCATCGGGTGATGAATTTATCAACGGGCTTACTAGGGTCCACCATCAAGGTGATGAGCTCGATGATTTCCACGTTCCTTTGGACTTCGTAGAAGAGTTGGTAGAACAACTGCTCCATTTCTTGCCAAGTGTTCATGGAGTTCGGCGACAACCAAGCACAACACTGGAACGCTGGTCCTTCAAGAGTTTTGACGAACTGATGGAGGAGAAGATATACGTCAGTTGTCGTCTCCCGACAGGCCGCTTGGGAGTGGGCCATATGCTGGTGAGCAAACAGGGTACCATTGAACAAGAGGAGTTTCCCTTTTCCGTATTTCGGGGGAAATGGTCAATGTACGAAGGATACAGCTTTTGGTAGAGTGGCGTCTCCTGCATGCCCGAGACCTTATTCTTGAGGCTATGGGCCACCATAGCATCTATGTCGGTTTAGGAGACCCTATGAGGAGAGGAGCTGTCTTGAGAGACCGGTGGGAGAACCTGCCTAGGAGATGTGTCCTCACCGATCGAGGAGTCAGGCGTAGAAGGGGCCCTAGAGGCCTCTAGGCGCTCCATCGTTTAGAGGATGGCTTGCATCATTTCCTCGAACATGTTCATCCGCTCCTCTTGAGCGTCATTCGGGTCATTGATCACCATGACACTGACCGGTTCTTTTGGGAGGTCAGAGTCAGGTGATGGAGCGAACTGCCGAGGCTGCTGAGTTACACGTGGTAAGTCAGTCTTGAGGGGCTCAGCTTGCCCTGACTGGACTCGAGCTTTGTATGTCAATCTTGTGAGGACAGTTTCGTGACGGTCTTGGGATGATGGCTTTTGAGTGGTGATCACCGAATAGTACTCCTAGACTTGCTCAGGCTCCGAAGTTTGAAGAGGGAAAAATGGATAACAAGGTAGGAGGTGGTCAGGGGTGATGACTTCGACTGCCTTGGAGGCTTCCCTATTGCTTGATCCTGAGGTGGCTGTGAATCTCATTCCAAAATCGAGCCTGAGACCTGGACTGCCCCGTCTCCTTTGAACAGGTGAGGGCCATGTCTATGAGCTGGAGCAGGGAGTGGGACCCAAGGATGGAGTGCAACTTGGGTTCTTGTTTTGGAGGCTGAAGGCCTCTGTTCGACATCAACTCGTGCCATGAATTCCTTTGTGAGGCCAGGGTGTTCGGATGATTCGAGGTTAGCTCAAGGTGGTACTCTTAGACCTTTGAGTACTAAGGCTCGAGGTGCTTGCCTGGCGTCGGGAGAGCGGCAGAGGAAAGAGGGGTCAGCTCGTGACTCCACTTGAGTCTGGCACCAAAAGGGACTTGTAAAGATGGTGCATGTTCACCTTTAAGGTTAGCTGTCTAGGTGACATGGGGGTCAGCCCCGGTCGAGTCAAAAGGTTGGACCTATGGAGGCCGAGACCCACGAGCTGTTGTTTGGAAGGGACGAGGAGGGAGCTTGTCGCTCACAAGGTGAAGCTATGTGTGTCGGGAGGGAAGATGGAGCAGTCGCTCTCGTGCTCGAGGTGGCATATTGCTAGAGCTGCCCCGAGCTGTGGAAAGAGAATGCATGGCGCATGAAGGGTTTGGCCCGAGAAGGCCTAACCTTGGATGCGAGCTCAAGGCAACATGAGGGTCATCTTGAGGTGTGGCTCGAGTGGATAGAGCACGAGCCTTTGAGTGTGTACTGACCCTCCAAGTGTGGGGGCTCAGAATAGTGAAAGGGCATAGGCGGTTGTCTCGTGGCGAACCTTAGGAGCGACGGTAGTTCGTTTGCCTTCCACAGGGATGAACGGGACAGCCTTTTGGCATACCGTAGCAGTATGACTGGCAGGAGATTTACCAGTAGCAGGGTGCGCGGCAGCAGAAGTGCAGCTCATGCAAGGGGCCTTGGTGGAGAGTCCACCAGGTTGAGAAAACGGTGAGGCAGGGACCTTTAAATCCCCCTCTCACTCCGACCCAGGTGAGAACCTGAGAGCCGGATTGTGAGTCCTGACTCAGACGAAGAGTAGGGAAGGAGGCTTGAGCGGCTCGCTTCTTTGGGACACCCACAAGTGCAGGAATAAGGAAACCCCCAACCCAGATGAACGGGTTGAACAACCTAGGTGCAATAAAAAAAGGTGCAGAAAGTCAAAGGGAGATTTTTCAAACAAGAGTGAATTGAAAATGGGGTAGTAAGTCTCCAATGAAGTCGCCAAGCTGGTTAAGTGCCTCGATCTCGCCCTCTGGATCTGGTGATCTGGTGGCACATGTATCGGGTCTCTGGAGGACCCAGGATTTGAGATCGCTCTCTCAGAACCTTGCTCGAGGGCAAGGGCAGGTATACCAACCAATGAGAGAGGAATTTTAGGTGGGTTCGGCACTTACTCGGGCTGGCTCAAGTGGGTTCCCTCTTAGATCACAGAGAAATCCTCCCAGCTGCTTGAGCTGGTTCGGCATCACCTCCCTTGACCTGTAACCCCATTATTTTTTTACACAACACTTCTATGGTTAATTTGTAAGACAAGTGGGTTGAAAAGGACCCACCCTTGTCTTAGGCCAATGCACGTTCAAAGGAGAAGGTGATGAAGTACAAGGTTAGATGAAAGACAAAAAGGAGAAGAGAACTTGACGGAGAGGCGAGGCTAGCATGACAACCGAAAGACACCAACTCAGAGTGGTAGCAAGACGGGCATGGTTCACAGTACCAGCACGGCAGCAGTACTACTCGAAACCAAGGTCGGTGTGTCGACGCTAGGCGAGGACTACCCTCAATCAAGTGAGAATAGAAAAAGGTGGAGAGGAAAGAATGAGACGGTGAAGAGAACGAGAGATCCGGACTTTGATAGGCATCGCGGTGGGAAATGCAAGGAGGCGACGCATCCCTTATGGAGGGCGCTAGCTCTTGATGAGGCACACAACGATGGTTTCTCCTAGGTCACACGATGATAAATGTGGGAAGCAAGGAGAACGACGATAGGCACCAGATGCATGGAGGAAGCTCACAGACAGTGATGGGTGTTGCCTTGGCCTCTAGCAGGCAGCAATAGTATCGCTTTCTACGTTAGATAGGCAGCAGAGGAAGGCTCCTGCAGGCAGCAACACACTTCGCCGTCTAGGTTCTTCACCAAGACGTCAAAGCTACGTCTGTGGGTGGCGATGGGCAGCACCATCTACAGACTTCACTAAGAGAAAGAGACAGACAAGAAGGAGAGAAAGAAGACTCGTGCATGGCACTGCCAATGCCATGCACGACCTGTGAGACCAAGGGAGGGGCATACACGGCACTGCCACCACCATGCACTACCTCCACGAGGGACTCAAAAGAAGAAGAGGGAGAAGAAAGGGAAGAAGGGAGAGAGACGAATAAAAGAAAAAGAAGAGAGAGGAGATTTACCTCAACCCTAATGGTACCAGTCGAAAGTTTCTCTCACCTCACCCTCTCTCAAGTGTAACACCACAATGGTAAGAAAGGGAAACTTGTATTAAGTGAAAACTCTCTTGTGTGTGTACGTGTCTGCCTTCTCTCTTTTTCTACATATAATGATGGTATGTATATATAGAAGTGTGCCCCAAACATGGGTGGATGATCAAAAGTAACCCTAATTTTTGAAAATTAAGATTAAATTGAATTAAAAGAAATTAAAAAATAAGGTGAAAAATGATAGATTTGCTCCTTCCTAACAAGTTGTGGAATTCTAGAACAGTCCATGTGTTGCCCTAGGACTTGTGTGTTCTTGCATGACTGATCTGGGGTCGTTCCAATACCCGGTTGATCGTAAGATGATTGTTTTCATGTACAGCTCGGCATGGTGATCGATTAGATACCATCTTCGAGCCATGGATCGTGTTTTTGGTGCACGATCATGTCACTAGAATTTTGAGTAGATCTTGAAACTTCGAATCGATAGTGTGTTCGTTCATTGATTTTTTTCTGTTTTCTTCGATGAATCACATTGGACATACAGCTATGATTACGGGGCCCGAAACGAAGCTCGATTCCTTGACCAAACGAAGACTTTCCAAGTTTTGAATTTTGGTCGAAATCAGGAATTCTAGCGACAGAATTTGCAATTTTTTCCGTCGGCTTCATGTGCAGAATCCAACCGTTTATCATGTACGGGGTTCGGGTCAGAGATGGCCCGAGACCTTACATCCGCAATGGAATTAGTTTCATGTCAATCGAGCTCACAAGCGATGTGATTTGATCTCTCGAGCGAGGCACGATGCTATTGAATTTCTAGCACTTTCTTCACGAATCAAGTATAGTCATGGGGCGTGCCAATATCGAATCACTCGCCTTGACTAGACGAACATGCTCACCAAATTTGAGCGCGATTCAATGTGGGATGGACGAGATATGAGGATCAAAAGTCACTAGTCGTGACTGTCACTTTATTGGTATAGTGTTGCAGGGTGGCCACAAGGAAATAACATGCGGCTCCTCTTGTTTCACTCTTTCGCCTATAACTTCTTCCTGGAATGTCCATTTGGGATGAAATGTGACCCTTAGTGGTTTTCAACTGTGTCGGATCCAATGGTGGTGGTCCCACATCAATTTGGGATGCTTAAAATATAGCTTTAATTATAGGGACCTTTTCAGGGTACAATAGGTCGATTTTGCTAGAACTATTTCTTAGTCTGCACTTCCTTAAACATGTTAGAATGTGACGAAACTTGATAGGAGACTTTTGAGAGACCTCATGAAGATCTTGGCCAATCTGGGGCTGTTCTGAGACAATTTAAATTTCCACTACTTGCTAGGCCTTTATTGAGCGGGGCCTAAAAATACCTTCCAACACCTGCATGGTTTCGCAAGCCGATATATATGCCATGGTGACCCACAGTCTTAAGAGTAAAATCTCGAGCATGCAACAAGTTCCATTTTATCAAAAATCGTACCCCTCGTATATCGACCAGGTGTCGTTTACCTTAGATTATCAAAAAGGAAAGCTCCCCCTGTTCAATTGTACTACATCCCCGCACCAGCAGATCGCACACTTCCAAGCGGCTTGTTGCGATACGGCAGCTGACAGGCAACTTCTCCTCTATCAATTAGTCGAGACTCTCGAAGGGCCAGCCTTCTAGTGGTATTCTCGACTACCTCCAAGTTCAATACACACATGGTAAGAAATGGAGCAATTGTTTTACCTGCGTTTCTATGATCAGAGAAACATGGAAACCATCGAGCTCCTCACTCTAACTCAAGAGCCTGGTGAGTTAGTGGATAAGTTCATGGCCCGATGGAGAGAGTTGGCAAACTATCATGCCACTCCCATGACTGAAAGAGAAGAAATTCAGACTTGCATAAGAAATATGCTGCCCAAGACTGCCCTGCATGTTGAGTCTTCCAAAATACCCTCCATGTCAAAGCTCATCTCTAAAGTTGTTCGCATAAAAGGTCTATCCAAGCACCATGGTGAATCTCGTCAGCAGCCCTCTAGCTCGGGAAATGGCCGGGGCAATGGAAATTCTCGCTCCAACAATCGAGGCTACCAGTAAAAAAGGGTGATTTGTGCGGCTGTCACCGTGACTGACACTAAGAATGATGCCCCTCAAACCTTGGACCTCTCCAAAGAGGTTAGTCACAACTAAGGCACAGACAATACCTCAAGCTGGAGGTAAGCAGCAGCAGTCCTGTAACAAGGTTCTGACCTTAAAATATAAATCGAAGTAACTACTGGATCCAGCACCCGAACAAGGTGTACCCCTTCAAGGAGTGGGTTCCTGCGCTGCTTTGGTTACTACTAGAGCAAAACATGATTCAACTTTCGGAGGTCAAATCCTCAAAGCAGGCTGGACGGGAGAGACACGAGAGATACTACACCTATCACAGGAGAGTAGGCCACCCCACTCAGGAATGCTATACGTCAAAGACATTATTAAAGCCCTTATTAACACGGGCCAGATAAAGCTCGAAGAGTTAAAGAAAGCATTCGAGGCAATTGAGGCTGCCCACGTAGTGACAATCCAAGAGGATGATGAGGCACCTACCGTCCTCCATGTAGTATTCTCTGTAATGCTCGAAGAAGGTCTCATCACGCTGAAGCCGGCAAGGTAGCCCAAGCTCTTGCCTCTAGGATCTAAGAACCTCTGGTGTCCATATCAACTGATACGAGGTCATGACCTGAGAAAATGCACTGGCTTCCACAAGCTTTTGACAATGAAGATGTAGCAGCACCAAGAAGTTCATAGTAACCCAGAAGAATACCCTCAAGTCCCTACTCCACCAGTACAAGAAGACCTCCCGACACAAGCCCAGGGAAGTGCTGAGCTAAACCCTCTACAAGCTCTCTTCGAGGCAATGCTCCAACAGGGGTATCATCACTCCCAAGCCCGCCAGGCAACCTAGGCATCTTGCCCAAGGAACAGAAAATCTTTGCTGCCCATATCACCAGGTATGGGGCCATGAGTTGGGGGAATGCTCTGAGTTTGAAGCTATAGTGGCGGAGAAGGTACAAAAAGGCCACATCGTTTTCACCGTTCTCCCATAACGCTTCCATGCCATTACTCCCATTCAAGAGGAAATCCCACTACAAGTCCCCTACAAAGATACCCTAGACCCTTCAGAGCCTTCGACTTCATGGCCTTGGGAAGTCTACCACGGATAAAGCAGGCTCAAATCTCTAAAGTGTGAGGTAGTTCAAGAAGCTAGGGCTACTCATCAGCCCAATAGGATGGACCAAACCCCGCCCTAGAGACCTAGAAAAATAATCTATGGCTACTCATCAGCCAGATAGGATGCACCCAAGTCAGCTCGCCAAAGAAGCCATATTCTTCAGCCACCAGTCGAGGAAGAATTTCTCAAGCCCCTTCCTCCGCTGCCAACCTTACAGGACTTCATCCCAGGTGCAACTCACCTTATCCTTCCGTCCAATCAGGTGGATATCCCTGATTCATCAACTGCTCAGGGCTCGTTCAATACGGGTGACGAAGTTAAAAGCATCCCCCATTGGTCAAAGTCGGGGCAAGATCTAAAATACCCCTTGCACATGTCCAATTCTGGTGATGATGTAAAAAGCTGCCCAGAACACTCTAACTCTGCTTCTTCTTCTTCTCCTCCTTCCTCTTTTATCTCTTTCACAGGTGCAACTTGGCAGTGCCCAGACTTCGACGCTCTAAAGAGAGAGCTAGAAGGAACCAACATCAGCAGGTCGCATCGGAAGCGCTTAAGAAAGATGTTGGCCCAGGCGTCTGGATTCTTGACAGTCACTGACGCCCTGGCTGCCCAAGCCAAGTTCGAGCCATCTTCGAGCCCCTATTCCCACGAGGCCTGTCACATGGTTCAAGTTCATGAAGCACCACCTAGCTCGAGGCCAGTACTAAGTGACCGCAGTCACGATGCTATGGACTCCACGTTCAAAGTAAACCCTTTCATTTCTTGGTCCGGCCAGGGACCGAAAATCGTCTCCCACACTGGGACCCTCCTAGACGCCAAAATGTCAGGATCATGGGTCTCTGCACTTTAGGTTAGTGAAAAGCCTGATGAATCCCCTGGCGAAGAGTTGTAAGAAGCTCCGGTAGAGTGGAAGAAGGTGGTCAGGCCACAACTGACGAGCTTGAAGAGATAAACTTAGGGAATGACGCCGACCTAAGGCCAACTTTCATCTTCGCAAGAATGTCCCCTAAGGAGAAAGAAAGTTATATTTCCTCCTCTGAGCAAACTGGGACGACTTCACCTGGCATAATCATGAGATGCCCAGTCTAGACCCTCAAATCGTTGTCCATAGCCTCGGTATTCACCCGTCTATCAAACCCATAAAGCAGAAATCAAGAAGGTTTAGAGCCAACCTCGAGATGCAGATCGATGCTGTGGTGAACAAGCTCAGGCAAGCTGGATTCATAGGTGAAGTCAAATACCCAAGATGGATGGAAAATGTTATGTCAATCGAGAAGAAAAATGGCCAAATCAGGGTCTGTATTGACATTTGCGACTTGAACACCGCCTGCCCCAAGGATGACTTCCCCCTGCCGTTCATCGAGATGCTTGTTGATTTCATGACTCATTGCCAGATTTTCTCCTTCATGGATGGGTATTATGGTTATAATCAGATCAGGATGGCAGCGGAGGATGAAGAGGCCACTGCATTCTTGACCCCAAAAGGTGTCTTTTGCTACACTGTGATGCCTTTCAGGTTAAAGAATGCCAGTGCCACATACCAGCGAGCCATGATGACCATCTTCAAGGACATGATGCACAAAGAGGTCGAATGCTATGTGGATGACTTAGTGGAGAAATCTGAAACAAAGGACACTCACATGAACGACCTTAAAAAGGTATTTGAGCAACTGCGGTGTCACCAACTCAAGATGAATCCCTTGAAATGCCCCTTTAGTGTACGCTCAGGAAAGTTCTTAGGGTTCATAGTGAGGTATCATGGGCTGGAGATTGAACCGGTCAAAATCAAGGCGATCCAGGACATGTCGCCGCCTACAACCTTGTGTGAGCTTCGGTCTCTCCATGGGCATGTGATGACCCAGACCTTTCCTCGCCAGTTAGAGTGCATGATGGGATAAGGAGGAAGGAAGGATAGCTGAGAGCCCAGTGTCAGCTGTGTAGTAGAGCCCAGTTCCGGTTGTGTAGAGGCCAGCACCGACTACGCAGAGAGCCCAACGCCAGCTGTGTAGTAGAGGCCAGCATCGGTTGTGCAGAGAACCCAGAACCGATTGAGTAGAGACCAGTGTTGGCTGTTTAGAGAGACCAACACCAGTTATGTAGAGAGCCCAGCGCCGACTAAGTAGAGACCAGCGTCGGCTGTGTAAAGGCCAGCGTCGGCTATGTAGAGAGCTCAGCGCTGGTTGTGTGTCCGACATGCATGAGTTGTGAGTGCCACTTGTTAGATGCATGCTGATTTAAGAGCCACTTGTCAAGATTTTTGAGCCTCTTGGTGACACTTGGTCAGCCACCCCAAACACAAGAGTACTTAAGCCTCTTCTCTCACCCATGCCACTCATTCTTACTTCATCTCAATCTTTAACACACAAAGTTTGAAGAAGTGACTGTTGCTGGGCAGCCATTGTTAGGCCAGTGAGAGCTGTGAGAAGAGGAGTGGAGAAGGCACCATTGTTATTCATGTAAGTGGATCCATCACCATTTCATTTTAGTCGTAATGATTCGTGGTAATTTATGCATGTTAAATGAGTAAGGAAAGGGTAAGTGATTTAGAAAATCCTTGCACATTTTTCACTAAAACTTGAGGGTTTTGTTCTATAATGGAAGTGGATGTTAAAACTGAATGCATGATTTTATTGATTATGTGAGAATTACATGTTATGTGTGTACATTGTGAGAGAATGGTGATTATCATGTTCTTCATCATGAAATTAAGGTCATGGAATGTGTTCTTGAGACATGTTATATGCCTCTGTGAAATTCCAAGAATATGTGTCTTCTTGAAAGAGGCTTTTGAACTATCAAATGGGGTCTGATTGACCTCAAACTACTACCATTGGAAATATATACGAGCCAAGTAAAATGTTTGTTTTTTCCCACTGTTGAAATTCTTTACAAAAATGAAGTTATGTTCAAAATGAAAAGGTATATCACTGCTGACTGTTTTCCTGGATTTTTCACTAATACCAATGTGGTCACTGATCTTAACTAATCAAAAGGCATTCATTTTTTGCCAAACGATATCCATTTTAAATATATTTGAATGGGATAAAATTTTCATGAAAAACTTTTTTGAAATTCGTTTTAGATTGAAGTTTATACTTCATTTTATGAAGGTATGTCACTGTGGGAAGTGTTGATGAAATTCAAAACTATCACCTTGTTTGGCACTAATCTTTGAACCACCAAATGGAATCCAAATCCTTTCACGTTTGCCTTGTTAGAAACATGTACGTCATTGCTTAAAACTTGATTTTGAAACGGTCACAATTTGCCTCACAGTTTGAATGTTATAGTAATATGAAGCAGGGTATGTCACTGTTCATTGTATACAACAGGGTGCAGCTAGTTAACCCTCACCTCTTTGAACCTTTAAGAGGTCAAAAGGGGTCAAATTGTCTTCAAACTACTCCCATTTGAGGGATAGGTCTGGTTAGTACAATTTTTTTTTGGAATCAACTTTAAACTCTAAATGGCCCAAAGGTTACGACCCTAATGGTAAGTACACGTCATTGCCCTTGATGGCAGAAAATTGAGCTGTAATGCTTAATTGAATTAATGTTACAGTTACTATGATATTGTCATTGTGATCTTGTTAAAATGTGATGTACCACTACCAAATTGAGATGTTTATCATGATGAGATACGGATCGTCATAATGTGAATGATGGTACCATGCTGCTTATGTGATATGTGAATGGGTACCTACTGTGTGAATGATAGTACCATGCTACTTATGTGATATGTGAATGGGTACATACTGTGTGAATGATGGTACCATACTACTTATGTGATATGTGCATGGGTACCTACTGTGTGAATGATGGTACTAGCAGCTACCTAATGGGAAGGGCACCTACTATGTGAATGATGATGCCGGCAGCTGTGATCTTCCCCTGACTCTCCATGATAGGACGAGGGTTAGGCTATGAGTATTTGAGAGGGTAGCGCCCCCCAGATTTATATGGGCACTACACATTGGGTCACCTAATGGTAGTGTAACGCTTTCTCGTCAGAAGGGCATGAGGAGAGAGTTGTGTGTTGCAAGGCCACTGCCTATCGAAAACCCCAAAGCGCACTGGCGATGTGTGTGTGTGTGTGAGGGCATTACGAAATGGGGCATCAACTTGTCATTGTCCTCCCTCCTGAATGAGGGTAGAGGTTTCAAGCAACTGGATTGGCTCAGCCTGAGCGATGGGGAATCCACTTCGGGAGCAAGCCTTACTAGTTTTATGACTGTGATCTGTTGTCCTTACTATTCTACTTTAAGTAGGTGATTTTGAATTATGCATTGTATATTAAACTGCTTTTATCATATTACTGTTAGAATGATGAGAAGCATATTGGAGGATTTCACTTGATACCTTGTGAATATATGTGTATTGCATATTGTTATCATTGTTATGTTAGTTGGAATGCAATGGTGTAGATCTGCTTACTGGGCTTTTAGCTCATTCCATCTTAATTTCATAAATGTAGAGTGAAGGGTGGTGGCATCTATGCTAAAGGTGGGTGGCAGTTTGGGGGTTTGAGCCTTAGCAGACTTTCTCGCGGCTCACCCAGTCCCTTCAGAATCTCCCCTGCCAAGTCATCTCCCAGATGAGGAAGTTTTTTTTACGGTGCTAACACGGTCGTGGGAGATGTACTTCGATCAAGCATTTCAGTCTGATAGAGGGGGTGTCGTGTTCCTGGCTCTCGATGGTCGAATGATTCTTCTATCCTTCTCACTCACATAAGAATTTCTCATAATGAAGCTGAATATCAAGCCCTCATAATCGAATTGAAGATCACCTGAGAGCCAGCTGGACTTCTTCGACGACTCTGAGCTGGTCATCCAGCTGCTTAAGGGGATTTATGACATGTGGAAGGATACTCTCAAGCCTTATCATGGTACGGCCAAATCCTCTATGGCCCAGTTCGACGATTTCTCCCTAGGTCCTATCCTTAGAAGGCTAAACTAGCAGGTCAATAAGCTCGCAAAGCTCGAGGCCACCATTCAACTATCTTCATCAGGGCCTACGCCTATCTGGATAACATAATGGAGACACGTTGGCTTGAGAACTGAAGTTGATGCAGATGATGAGAGAGATGTCTACCCTGAATGCCTGTCATATCCATTTGCAGCACTCCTTACAGCCGAGGATGTCATTAAGGTTGAATAGGAAATGTCTCGAGGCAACGAATCCAAGGCTAAGAACCAGGAGTCAGAATTCTTCGACCCGATATGTGCAGAGGTTGAACAAGTGGAAGACTGGAGGGAGCCTATCATGAACTTCATAAAGCATGGAAGGCTGCCTGAGGATCAGGCAGAATGCAATGGTAAATGATGGATGTCTAAGAAGTACATCCTTCTCGATGGAGATGTTCTCTTTTGTCGATCATTTGACAGAATTCTTCTCAGATGCGTTGATGCATGAGAAGCAAGTAAAATACTAGAAGAAGTGCATTCAGGTATCTGTGGGCTGCATCAGTCCGACCCTAAGCTCTATGAGCGCCTACGCAGACTCAGGTATTACTGGCCTTCAGTGGTGGCTGATGTCCAAAACTATGCTAAAAGATGTCAGGTGTATCAAATGCACTCAAGCCTCATTCAATAGACCCTATAGCCTCTCCATCCTACAGTGGCATCATGGCCCTTTTCCCAGTGGGGTATGGACGTTGTAGGACCCATCGACCCTCCTTCTATTTTGGGTGATGCCTTCATCCTAGCATCGATAGATTACTTTTTCAAGTGGGCTGAAGCGATCCCTCTTAAGTAGGTTCCAGGGGCCACTGTGACTAACTTTGTGTGTCACACATCATATACCGGTTCGAGGTTCCAAACCAAATAATATCTAATAATGGTTCTCAGTTCAGAAGCCATAACATGGTCACCTAGTTAACCAGTTTGGTTTTGAGTGGAAGTACTTGACCATGTACCACCCTCGAGCCACTGGTTTAGCTGAGGCATTCAATAAAACCCTTTGCGGGGTACTCCGAAAATCAGTTTTGAAGTCAAAGAAGAATTGGCATCAAAGGCTACCTGAAGCTCTGTGGGCCTATCGCACCACCACTCGGAATGCTACAAACTCTAGTCCTTAATCCCTGGTCTATGGAGGTGAGGTGGTTTTACCCCTCGAGGTTCAACTACCATCACTTTGTGTCGCTATACATCAAGGACTGACTAAAGATTGGAGGATCCAACTCCGTTATCAGTAGTTGAATACTCTTGATGAAAAGAAGCTAGAGGTTCAGCAAAACCCTAAGCTCAATTAGAGGAGAAAACCTTGAGCTCAATCAGAGAAGAATAGAGCCTTTTTATAGATTCTCTCATTCGCTCGGGGGGATCTAATCTTAGCAGTCATGAGACCAATTGTCATTCATGGACGCCACAAAGCAAAGTTTGAACCCAAGTGGGAAGGTCCCTTCATAGTAAAAAAGGTCACACCAAACAGGGGATATATACTGGCAAACTCTGATGGAGAAGAGGCATTGCCCCCTATCAATGGGCGATACTTAAAGAAAGTATTATCCCTGATGTGCTCTTAAAATGTAGTGCATGTAGTAAAAAGAAAGAAATGGAAAAGAAAATAGCAACCCAACTCAAAAGAAATTTGTTTCTTTAATTGCAAAAACCCATTATCAGGGAGGTTACAGATATAGTATCAACAGTTTCTCTTGCTTCAGAAGAAAAGAAGTTGTTCACGCTGAAGTGTTGCTCTAGCTTTAGGGGAGGACCAACCATTTTCGAGTCTACTTAAATTCATCTGACGAGGCATGGCTTGTTTCTAGGAGAGGGAAGAAGGAACTGACCTATGATGGATGCCCTTCCTCAAAACAACATGGACTTCACTGTTGTGCTGGTGGACTTGGCTTCCAACAGACCACAGTGGCCGGGCCTTCTCATTTTCCATCACTCTTGACCCCCACAAGACACCACCATCCATGGTCATCGTCGTGCACAGAAGGCAAGTCTATCACCGTGAGCAGAAGGCAAGGCTATCGTCATGCGCGGAAGGCAAGGATATCGTCGTGCATAGAAGGCAAGGATATCGTCGTGCACAGAAAGCAAGGCTATCACCGTACGCAAAAGGCAAGGCTATCGCCATGTGCAGAAGTCAAGGCTATCGTTGTCTCCCCACACAAGACAAAATGAAATCTTCCAATTGAGAGGCTATTGCTATCTGCTGTAAGGGACTAACGCCGTCTGTGTCTAACACCGGCTGCAAGTTGTTTGCATACACCACATGTGCAGCCCCACGTTTCTCAAAATCTGGGCAAGCTACTTGGCACTCCCGACGTAGCCTACCACCACGCATGTGAAGGGTGACCTTTCGCAGTCCCATGACCCTTCACCTCCCCAACCATTACAGTCTTGCAATGCCTCGGGGTTCTCATCGGTGTTTCCTCTCCAAACCAGAAACTCACTCCTTTCCGTTGGAAACTCTCCTTCATCCACAAGGTGACCATGTTCTTCCCCCTCACGATGTGCATCCCTTGGATGCTAACACCGTACAACATATCACCATGCGTCGCTCTTCCCAAGCTCAATGTCGTGCACTTTACCGGAGGCTTAATGTCGTGTGCTTCACCAGAGGCCTAACGTCCCGCCCATCATCCACGGGCCTAACGCTATGGGCATCATCTATGGTCCTAACACCGTGCGCATCATCTAAGCCTAGCTCCACATGTGTTATTTGAATCTTAATGTCGTGCACGTGCTGTAAGTGCCTCTCCCACTATCTGCTCCAACAAGCTACACCCAGATGTTATGACACGTCATCTTCAGTGACCATCATTTTGCATCCCTAAGGAGTCCATTCTCTACAATACAGTCATGATATCCTCAGGGAGTCAACTATGGTCCCCATGGAGTCACATTCCCTCACCTAAATGGTCTAGGTGCACGACCCTAAACTGCGTGGTCCAAACTATATGACCTTAAACTGTAGCAGTAGTCTAAGTGCACAATCCTAAACTGTATGGTCCAAACTACATGGCCTTAAACGATAACGGAGGTCTAGTTGCACGACCTTAAACTGCATGGTCCTAACCGCATGACTTTAAACTCCATAGCCATGGTTCGAGTTACAAGACTTTAAAACTGTAATGCACGTATCTGTAGCAAGACATTAAACGGCATGATAAATAGTTCATTCCCATGACTTTAAATTGTGAAATGGATGCATCTCTCCATCGGGTATGTTCCACCACTATCCCCAGTGGGGTTGCACCTATGCTCCGGCCTACCATCCCTAGTGGAGTAACATGCATGCCACTACCCTTCATCCCCATAGAGTCATATTTACCCCAGTAATCCCCAGTGGGTCCTCTTCTCACCAAACCACTGTCTCTACTCCCCCACGAAGCTTTACTTACATGGCGACCCACCTAAATGGTCTAGGTGCACGACCCTAAACTACATGGTCCAAACTATAAGACCTTAAACTGTAGCGAAGGTCTAGTTGCATGACCTTAAACTGTATAGTCCTAGTTGCATGACTTTAAACTGCATAACCATGGTCCAAACTATAAGACCTTAAACTGTAGCGGAGGTCTAGTTGCACGACCTTGAGTTGTATAGTCCTAGTTGCATGACTTTAAACTGCATAACCATGGTTCAAGCTATACGACCCGAAACTATAGTGCATGTCCTGGCCGCATGGTGTTAAAAGGCTTAGCACCATGGTCCAAACTATATGACCTTAAACTATAGTGGAGGTCTAGTTGCACAACCTTAAACTGCATGGTCCTAGCTGCATGACTTTAAATTGCATAGCCATGGTCCAAACTATATGACCTTAAAATAAAGTGCACTTCCTGACCGCATGACAATAAACTGCTTCGCACAGGTCCAGGACGCATGACCTTAAACACACCCCCACACACGCGCACACGCCCTTTACAAGTATTTTCACGCACGTCTTCCCAAACCGACCTGTCCATGTGAGTGCATCACTTTCATCATCTCCTCAGTAAATCTTTCTTTCTCCATTACCATTCATCGTTCCCAGTGAGTCTCACCTGTGCTCATAAAACATGAGCCATCTCGCCATCCATACTCGTCGTCAGCTAGTGGGTCACCACTTGTCATCTTCCATTCATAAATCATCCATCTTTCATAGATAGCCTCGTGCCATCTCCTCAAAAGTGAGTTAAACCACCACCATACTCACTCCATGACCTCCACACACTTGCCATTCATCATCACCACGGTCCAGCTACATGACCTTAAACTATATTGCACGTCTTGGCCATATGACATTAAAAGGCTTCGCACAGGTCCTGAAGGCTTTACCTTAAACAAGCAAAAAAAAAGGGCATGGTGTATACCTAGACAAGGGAACGTCATGAGTAAAAATTATAGACGAGCATGATCATGAAACCAGGCGTAAAAGAGTTCAGTAAATAAAAACCTGGGGACAGTGAAAACCTGAACGGACACTGTGAGCAAAAATGGATGAAAAGGGTGGACATGACTGCAAAATCATAGGTAAAAGAGCCCAAAAATAAAGGAGGTTGATGAAAACCATCTTTACGGCGCCACTTCCCCAGTCCAGGTGAAAACTCGCAATGGGCACTTGGACTGACAAAGCAGGTTGATGCAGCATCACAGCCTTAGCCGGCACCCAATTGCCAAACTTGCATAATTTTGGCTAACGAGGTTCACACAAAATCCTCAGCTGTCAGGATCAATCACAACGCAATATGTCTCACCCTGAAGTGAGAGCCTCACAAGATCTCTCAAAACTCCAAAATAAATTTAAAAAAAGAGTCCTTGAGGATGAGGACGATGACAGAAAGATCCCTCCAAAATAAAAAAAAAGAGTCCTTGAGGGTGAGGACGTTGACCGAAAGATCCCTCAAAATAAGAAAAAGAGTCCTTGAGGGTGAGGACCCTGACCAAAAGATCCCTCAAAATCAAAAAAAGTCCTTGAGGGTGAGGACGATGATCGAAAGATCCCTCAAAATCAAAAAGAGTCCTTGAGGGTGAGGACGATGACCTAAAGATCCCTCCAAAATCAAAAAAAGAGTCCTTGAGGGTGAGGACAATGACCGAAAGATCCCTCAAAAGAAAAAATAGTCCTTGAGGGTGAGGACAATGAATGAAAGATCCCTCCAAAAATAAAAAGAGTCCTTGAGGGTGAGGACGATGAACAAAAGATCCCTCAAAATAAAAAAGAGCCCCTAGGGTGAGAACGATGACCACAAGAGCCCTCAAAAACACAAATTGGCCCTCTGGGGTACCGTCCGATAGGGGTGAGGACTGTAAATACCAATCTCCCCATGTCGCAAACTCTTATGATAAGGTGAAGACATTAAAAACTAATCCCTACGGCCCTGTGAGGGTGAGGACCGTGAAAACATCCCTCATGCTCTCTTCTCCCCCAAAAGTCTCCATGGATGGATCTACGACAAAATGCTTCCAAACGTCTGAGTATCCTAGTTACAACATTGTGTGGATTTCTCCTCGACATTCACATGGTTCTGTGGCTAGGAAGAAAAAAGAAATAAAGCCGAAGGAAATTTTTCGAATATTGTCCTTCTCGCTTTTCTCGAAAAACAAAATTCTGGGGGTCATGATGTTTGAAGACATTTTTCAACACCATGGATCCCCATGCAGAATAAAAGAGAAGTCAGTCAATAAAGCCTGACAAACAGTTGAAATTTTGACAATCTTAGAATGGCTCCAAAACTGGCCAAGATCTTCACGAGGATGCCTAAAAGCCTCCTGCCAAGTTTTGTCGCATTCTGACATATCTAAGGCAGTACAGACGAAGAAATAGTTTCAAAAGAATTAGCCTCTAGCACCTTAAAACGGACCCCTATAAAGGGAAACCTACTTTTTCAGCATCAAATGATCATGGAACCAACACCATTAGATCCGGCATGGTTGAAAACTCCCAAGGGTCAAATTTCAGCTTAAACAGACACTCCATAAAGAAGTTATGGGTAAAAGACCGAAACAAGAGGAGCCGCACACTATTCCCATGTGGCCACCCTGCAACTCAACTCCATTAAAGCACAGTCACAAATAGTGAACATTCAATGTCCATATCTCCCTCGTCCAAGATCGGATCACTTTCAAACTTGTTGGAGCGTGTTCATGACGTCGAAACGAGTGTTTTGAAACGTGGTACGTCCCATGACGATGTCCAAGCCGGGAGAAAAGCTAGAAAAAAGTTAACAATTCGAAGCCACACGTTGCAAATTTCCAACAGTTTCTCCACTCACTTGAGCAGCCAAATCACATAGCCCATGAGCCCGATCGACATGCCACTAGTTGCATCGCGTGCATAAGGCCTATGGCTACTAGTTGCATCGCGTGCGTAAGGTCTGTGGCTATCACTGGTCCGAACCCCACGCATGATGGATGATTGGATTTCACACAAGATCAAGTCGAAGTCACTGCTGATTCCGGCAATTGGAATTTCAAACTCTAACCAAAAGTTCAAGTTTGTGAAATCTTCGTTCAGGCACCAAATAGTGTCCCGTTTGTTGCAACGCAATCATGGTAACAGGCTCAGTGCAATTCAGGGAATAAATCAAAGAAAAAAATCAAAATGAAGACACACTATAACTTAAAAATTTTCAAGATCTATTCAAATTTCAAGTTATGTGACCATGCCTTTAAAGTGTGATTCATCGCTTAAAATTGATATCAAAATGATCATAGCATCGAGCCCTACACGATGAAAATCATCTTTTGATCATTCTGATGCGGGATCGTCAATGGATTGTTCGATAAGGATCAAGATCATCCTTAGTTCTTAGCAGGGACTGTTTTGAAATTTCTCTAATTGTTAGGAAAGAGCAAATCAATAATTTTGCAACCTATTTTATTTTTTTTTAATTCACATAAATTGTAATTATCCCCAATTAGGGTTAGTTTTGGGTAATCCACCCACGTTTTAGCCTTAGTCTATAAATAGATGCTACCTCTCATTCAGAAAGGGTTATGGGTCCAGAGTTCAGAGTTCTTAGTTTTTTGGACTCACGAAATCATTGTACAAGAATTCAACTCGTGATCAATAAAAATTAAGGCTTTCTTCTAGAGTTCTTTTGAGCACGTCTTAGAGAGAGAGAGGAGAGAAAAATTTTAGTACGGTACCCCTCCTTTCTTCAAGTTATTTTCTCTCTCTCCCCTTCTTCTCTCTCTTTAGTTTTCTTCTCTCGCTTCTTCTCCTTCCTCTTCTTAGTTTGTCTTCTTCTGCTAAGTCTTTCTCAGAGGCCATGCACGGTAGTGGCAGTGCAGTGCATGCCTCGTTCGTTCTTCTCCCTCTTTCTTTCCTCTTCATATTCTCTCTTCCTCCTCCTGTGACTTTGCAGGTCGTGCGGCAATGGCAGTGTTGTGAACTTCTCTTTTCTTATCTCATTGCTCGTCTCTTTCCCTTGACATGGTTCGTGCATGGTGTTAGTCGTTGTTGTGCATAGCACTGTCTGAAGGAGAACACGGTGAGCCGGGCCGCTCTCAAGTAGCGGGTTAGGCTCCTATTTCGGTTCTAGGACTGGTGCCACATGCGGAGATGCATTGCCTACCACGGACTATCTCTCTTTCTTATCACGAGTCATAGATGGCACTGCACATCGTCATCCACAGATGTGTCTTAGATGTCCTACACAATTGTAGACAGCGATGTCTATCGCCACCCAGGGGGGTCTCACACGTACTGCACGTCTATGGTAGACATCGATGCTTTCCACCATCCATAAGCCTCTCTTTTGCACTCTGTGCCTATCGCGAACAGCGATACCCATAGCCCCCCGTGAAGGGTCATTGCTACCTTCCCGTGTCACAGACGTCGAAGACTATCGCAGCCCGCGAAGGGTCATTGAGACCTTCCCATGTTGCAGATGACGAAGCCAATCGCCGCCCGCGAAGGGTCGTTGCTACCTTCCCGTGTCGCAGACGAAGAAGCCTATCGCTGCCAAAGAAGGGTCGTTGCTACCTTCTCGTGTCGCAGACGGTGAAGCCCATCGCTACCTGCAAGGAGTTGATGCTGCCTTTCGGTGTCACCGACGGCGATGGCCAACATCGTCTGCGGTTCACTGCCCACCCTTCTACCACAAGCAGTATTGTCCAGTGTCGTCCAAAGCCCATGATATCGTTAGTCCTTAGCTGTGGGAAGCGATGCCTAGCCCCGTCTGGGACCTTCTCTCTCCTTCATCTCACGTCTTCTCTCCACTCTCTTCTCTTCTCTTTTCTTCTCCATTCTTGATTAAAGGATAAACTCAGTCTAGCACTTTCAAAGTGTTCTGGCTGTCAAGCAGTGTTGCCGACATGCTGGTCAAGAGTACCATGCATGTCTTACTGTCACACCAGATTAGGACAGTCATATCGACCATATTTTTGAGTAATATTGCCATCACGCCAGTCTGAGTTACCATGCTCGTCTTGCTACCACTCTGAGTCGGTCATTGTACTGGTCCACCTATCTTGCTAGTCTCGTTCCCTTGTCAAGTTCTCTGGTCCTTTCTTCTCCTTATTTAAATCATCTTCTTCATCATCCTAAATTCTTATCTCCTCGACCATCTGGATGTGCATAGCTGTGCATGTTCACTCAAAGGCAAGGGTGGGTCCCGCAGCCCACTTGTCTTGCAAATTAACCGTGTCAGTGCTTTGTAGAAAACAAGAAGATTGCAAGTCAAGGGAGGCGATTCCGAACTCGCTAAAGCAGCTGGAGGGCTTTCATCGTGATCTAAGAGGCGCCCCCGCTAGTTAGCTCAAGTAAGTCATGGACCCAGTTAAGGTTGCTCCCCACCTCACATTTAAAATTCCTCTCTCACCAGTTGAGCACCTGCTCTTGTTCTGTGAACAACATTCCCGAGAGAGCGATCTCAAGTCTCGGGTCTTTCGAACCTGAAACACGTGTCTCCCGATCACCTAGATCTGGGGAGGTGAGATCGAGGCATCTGACCACACACCAGGCAAGCACCCACACCCAAGCAGCATTACTTGGAACAGAAGTCGAGTCAGTGCCAGCCATGGTCCCCGACTAGAGTGCTATTTGGACGATGGCGAACGCCGCAAAGGAGGCCTGCACAGAAAGCACGAAGGGTGCTAGTTTTTACTTAGGGTAAAAGCCCTAGGTAAAAATGAAGAACAATCGCCCCTCCTTTTATAAAGCCTAGCAGCCAGAAGGGCCAGTCAATGGGCTACTCATCCTCCAATCACGAGGGAACCGGCAGCACGCGAAGCAAGGCGTTGAAGGCAAGATAGTGAAACACCATCGGCAGGGGAACCGAAGTGTCACATGAGCGAAATCCCATGCGCCCTGTAGTACCGATGTACCAACAGCACACAAAGCACATGCGAAAGATTACGCTCAATCCAGAGGAAGCACTAAGGACACATAATCGAACCGTCGTATGTTGTCAACACAGCTGGTTAGATGCCTCGATCTTACCCTCAGATCGAAGTGACGTACTGACATGGCTCCAAGTTCGCGATGGACCCAAGACCTGAGACCACTCTCTAGTGAACCGCGTAAGGAGGACGCGGGCAGGAATACCAACCGGTGAAAGAGAAATTAAGTCGTGAGGCAGGACTTACCTCCCATGGATCCGTAACACACTCGAGCTAATTCACATGGGTGCCCTCTTAGATCACGTAGAATGCCCCCTCTGTCCTGTGGCCTGGTTTGGAATCATCTCCCTTGTGTTATTTCTTCCTACTTGTAAACACACACACACACACATTAGAATACATACAAGTGGGTCTGAGGACCCACCTTGTCATAAGATGAGTGCACACGTGCGTGTGTACTCAAAGAAAAATGGGAAATGACATGATTGAGTCCATGTTGATTCGACAGCCTTACGGTGTCTCTCTGATAAGGGACTCTTTATACATATGTTACAGTAAAGGGGAAGAGAAAAAGGGGTTAGATGAAGAAGAGACATTAGAAAGAAAAAAAAAGAAAGAGAAGTAGAT
This sequence comes from Amborella trichopoda, assembly GCF_054954075.1. Taxonomy (NCBI): domain Eukaryota; kingdom Viridiplantae; phylum Streptophyta; class Magnoliopsida; order Amborellales; family Amborellaceae; genus Amborella; species Amborella trichopoda. The sequence continues at coordinate 31,151,291 of NC_142337.1, read as the reverse complement.
AGAGAGAGAAAAAGAGAGACGAAGGCTGGTTTGTCTTTCACCTAGCGCTTCAGAGAAAGAAGAAAAAGAGAGATGAATGCTGATCTATTTTCCACCCTAGTCCTTCAGAGATTGAAGAACAAGAGAGATGAAGACTGCTTTGTTTTTCACCTAGATCCTTCAGAGATAGAAGAAAACGAGAGACGAAGGCTGGTATATTTTTCACCCAGATCATTCAGAGATAAAATCCATTTTTATGAGGAAAGAAAAGAGGAACGAAGGGTTAGTATGTCTTTCAACAAGTCCTTCAGAATAGGCATGATCAAAGAGGAAATAAAGAGAGAGAACGCTGGTCTGTTTTTCACCCAGATCCTTTAAATAAAAGAAATAAGGTCATTAAGAGAAAATAGAGAAGGAGAAAATAGAGAGAAAAATGAAGGAAAAACATAGACGGTGGCATAATTCCCGTCTGTAGAGATAACACAGATGGTGGCTTGTTGTCATATGTGAAGAGAGAGAGAAGGTAAGTGAGAACAAATAGTAACTTACTATCATCTATGAAGAGAGAGAAAGAAAGAACACGGACAATGGCTTGCTGCCATCTGTGAAGAAAGAGAGAAAGAAAGAACATTGACGACGGTTTGTTGCCGTTTATGAAGAAAAAGAAAGAACACAGATGGCAGTTTGATGTCGTCTACGAAGAAGAAGGGGAGAGAGAGAACACAGATAGAGGCTTGACTGTTGTCTGTGAAAAGAGAGATGGAAGATAAGAGAACACAGACGACGGCTTAGCTGTCGTCTGCGAAAGGAGAGAGAGGGGAAAAAAGAAGAGAGTGAAAGGAGAAGAGGGCATACAGACGGCGGCCAAACTGTCGTCTATGAAGAAAGAGAGAAAGTAGAGAGAGAATATAGGGATAGCAATGAGGCCCACCAAAAATGGTAAGCCCACGTCACTACCCCTGTGAGAGGAGAGACAGAGAGAATACAAAGACCATGACGAAGCCCACCAAAAAGGGTAGGCGCACATCACTACCCTCAATGGAGAGGGAATTATAGAGAGAAAGAATAAAAAGGAATGGAAAGAAGAAGAGACATGAAGGAAAGGAGAAGAGAAAGAAGGGAAAGAAGAAGAGAAAGAAAAGGAAAGAGGAGGAGAGAGAGAGAGAGGAAAGATGAGGAGAGTGAAAAGAAAGAAGATGAGAAAGAAAAAGAAAGAAGAAGAGGGAGAAAGAAGAGAGAGAAAGAAGAGAGAGGAAGAAGAGCGAGAGAAGAGAGAGAAAGAAGAGTCCATAAACGGTGGCTTGCTGCCGCTTGTTAAGAAAGAAAGCGGGAGAAAGGAAAGAGAGAGAAGAAATCACAAACGATGGCTTGTTGCCATCTATGAAGAAAGAAGAGGGAGAAAGAAGAGAGAGAGAGAGAAGAGAGAAAGAAGAGACTACAAACGGCAGCTTGTTGTCATCTATGAAGAAAAGAAGTGGAAGAAAGGAATGAGAGAAAGAAGAGAGAGAAATAAGAGAGAGAAGGAAGAGAGAGAAAGAAGAAATCATAGACGGTAGCTTGCTACCGTTTGTGGAGAAAGAAGAGAGTGAAAAAAGAGGAAGAGAGAAAGAAGAGAGAAAGAAGAGAGAGAAAGAAGAGAAAGGAGAGAGAAAGTTACTTACAAGTACATATCCAAATTTTCTCTCTCCTCTCTCTCTCCAAACCGTGACCTAAAAGTCAAACAAAAGAGAATTTTTTATTGATCAAAAGAAGGGTCCTTTACACGTAGAGAGTACGTCCTTATATAGAAGTGGGGCCCAAACATGGGTGGATGATCAATTTCTAACCTAATTAATGGAAATTAACAATTAAATTAATTAAAAAAAATTATGAAAATAGGGGTAAAATGATGTTTTGTCCTGCACCAACAATCGGTGAAATTTCGAATCAGTCCCCATAATGGCCATGCAATCTTCACGATCTTCAGAGTTCCATTTGGGGTCCTTCTGGTCTTCATCCGGCCAAAAGATTATTCTTTTCTTGATCAGCTTGGGATGATGATCATTTTGATACCTTTTTCAAACCATAGATCGGACTCTCAGGTCATGATCATGACAAGACAAAAACATGGGAAAATGTACGATCTTAGATTTATGATTCATCCTGTTTCTCAGTGTTTTTCACCGGTTTCTTTGTTGTAGTGTGTCGAGCATGTTGCCATGATCGTTTTGTAAAAAGAACGACTTAATTTGGTGCCTGAATGACCGTTTTTCAAATTGAGAACTTTAGTCAGAGTTTAGATTCTGCTGGCCGAAATTGAAGCATGTTCGGACTCATCGTGCATCGAATCCAACCATCCATCACATGCGAGGTTCAACTCAAATAAAGACTCTGACCTCATGCTCGTAATGGGTCTGGTTTGAGGTTGATCCGACGCACGAGCATCGTGATATGGCCGTTTGATTGAGGAGACATGTTGCTGAAAATTTCCTGCTACTTTTGGAAGTTTTATGGCGAACTTCTCTCTTCGATTACTCTTGGCTCGGGCCTTGTTATCATACGTTTCATATATCAAATCTACCGGGTCGACGAGACGGACATGCTCCCAAAATTTGAGCTCGATCAAACCCGAGATGATGAAGATATGGCCATGTGAAGTTTGCCCCCAAAATTGAGAACCACAGTTTCCATTAATGGAAATTGGTTAACCGAGGGTGCATCGTAATAGTGTACGACCTACCCATGATGGATAATATGGCCATAATTTTCTCCAGAAGCATCCAAATGCATCAAAAATTGGTACCTAGTGGTTTTCAAATGTTTGAATCCAATGGCGATGGTATGTAAACCATTTGATGTTCCGATAATGGTGTTGTAGTTCATAATCCATTTTCAGCATAATAGAGGCAGAATTTCCAAAATGTTTTGTCCTTTGCATTACCTTGAACTCGTCAGATTGTGTCGAAACTTGGCAGATGTTCTTAAGGGAATCTTAGGCATGATCTTGAACCTTCTTGGGCTATTCTAAGAATGTCGAAAATTTCACTTCTGGATTAGGGCTTAATGACCTATGGTTTCCATAGTCTACAGACATTTTGGTACCTCCAGATCTAGGTTGCGAACTACTCTCTCTTAATTAGCACCAAGGATATAAGTGATGGAAATGACCTCAAACAGCTTGCCCCATTGAATGTTGTGCTTCGAGAGAAGCGAGGAGTGCAACATTCAGAAACAAAATTGTTCCTTCGACTTTAGTTTTCTTCCTGGTCACCGAATCACACGAGCATCAAAGGGATACTCATGCAAAGCTGCTTCTCGAAGGGATGACCAAGGCACTCAGATGGTTGGGGGCCATGGTTAAGGGCTTGTAGACCCAAACATGGAGACTTTAAGGGGGAGAAGAGACATTTGAGGGATGATTTTAGAGTCTACACCCTATTGGACGTATAAGACGCTTTTCGAATCTTCACCCTTGTCGGGAGTACAAGATACTTTTAAACTCTTCACCCTTGTCAAACATTTTGCGGCTTTGTTTGCTGCTACACCAAGTTTGCTTTGACAAGCAGGGTACCTCTATCGGTCCTATCCTGCCGAGCCCAGTCGGGTGCTTTTTGTTGGCTATTCTGAATGTCTGGTCCAATTAGGGAGGGATTTTGACAAGGTGACCTTAAAAGGGCGCTACTCTGGTTGTTGTGGGCAAGTATTTACCTGATTTGACAGTTTTTTATCTGTGATGGATCTTAAGGGATGATTTTAATGTCTACACCACGTTAGACGTATGGTGGGATAATTTTAAAGGCTACACCCTATTGGACGTACAAGATACATTTAAAGTATTCGCCCTTGTTAGACTTTTTGGTGGCTTTGTTTGCCGTTACATCAGGTTTGCTTCGACAAGCAAGTTACCTTTGTGGGCCCCATCCTGTTGAGCTCAGTCGGATGCTTTTTGTTGACTGTCTTGAATGTCTGGGTCTGGCTAGGGAGGGATTTTGGCTTGGCGGCCTTGAAAGGGAGGTGCTACCTTGGTTGTTATGGGCAGGTATTTACCTGATTTGACAGTTTCTTGCCTATGAATGATCCTATTTTTGGGTCCCAATAACACGGTATTCCGCTACTGAGGAATTTTCTTGAAATGATGGCTTAAACCGCTTATGGAGGAGACCGTTGCGTCAACCTACTTATTGGTCCGATTGCCCTAATGGGTTTTCACTTGAACAAGGGGAAGCGATGTTGTAGAGACGGTTTTCACTGACCTCCTTTTTATTTGGCTCTTTTTCACGTGGCCTAACAGCCATGTCTTCCCTTTTTCCATTTTTTCTCATGGTGCCCTTTGCGGGTTTTCACCATGCCTTACTTTTATTTTATGAAACACTCTTAGTCATAGTTTCGTGACCATGCCCGTCCGTCATTTTTACTCATGTCGTTCCCCTTTTCGAGTTTACACCATATCAGTTCTTTCTGTTTTTATAGGGGCATGTTTAAGGTCATGCCTATAGGACCTGGGCAAAGCAGTTTAACGTCATGTGGCTAGGACTGCACTATAGTTTAGGGTCATACAGCTGGATCATGATGGCAATGGATGACAGTCTGTGGAGGCCATGGGCTGAGTATGGTGGTGGTTTGACTCACTTTGAGGTGATGGCACGAGACCATCTATGAATGATGGATTTTGTTTGGATGAAAGGTAGATAACGGTGACTACTAGCTGATAGTAAGTGTGGATGATGGAATGGTTCACTATGGTTTCGTGAGCATGGATCCGACTCACTAAGGAATGTTGCGAGTTCTTGAAGGGTTATGGAGATGGACTTGCTAGAGAGGAAATGGAGATGGTGTGGACGTGTATGGAGGCGCATTTCAGGTCATGCCACCTGGACCTGGGCTAAGCAGTTTAACGTCATGCGGTCAGGACGCGCACTATAGTTTAGGGTCATATAGCTGAACCGTTGTGTGAAGCAGTTTATTGTCATACGGCCAAGACGTGCACTATAGTTTAGGGTCATACAGCTGGACCGTTGTGCGAAGCAGCTTAACGTCATGCGGCCAGGACGTGTGCTGCAGTTTAGGGTCATGCAAGTGGACCATTGTAAAGTAGTTTAACGTCATGCGGTCAGGACGTATGCTGCAGTTTAGGGTCATGCAACTAGACCATTGTGCAAAGAAGTTTATCATCATGCAGTCAGGACGTTTGCAACATTTTAGGGTAATGCAACTAGACCGTTATGTAAATTAGTTATCGTCATGCGGTTAGGACATGCACTATAGTTTAGGGTCATACAGTTGGACCTTTTATGAGTCGCTATGCATGTTGGTCGCTAACGAGGGGTGGACTCATTAAGAGATGTGAAATAGATGAGCCTCCATGGGGAATGGGCCTGTGGATGGTGGTCTGTCTCACTGGGGATGAAATGGTTGAGACCATTTATTGGCAGTGGGTTCAGATGGTGAATGATGGCCTAGTGAGGGATGGTAGGCAGCAGCAAACTCACAGGGGATTATGGCGTGAATGTGATTCCCTGGGGACAAAAATTACGTCATGAGCATGACTCCAATGAGGATGGAAGGTGATGAGGGTTGACCCTTGATGATGCACACATGAACGGGCTGGCTAGGGGAGGCATGCGTGGAGGCGCATGCAAAAGGAGTGCGTGTAGAGGCAACAGAGTTGGTGGCAACATGGGAACACGCTGTTGTACGTCATTTTTTACATACCTCCATTAGCCTATGTGAATAAGGAGAGAGCTGGTGACAGTCTGGTCTCGTAGGTTCATGAAACACCCACAAGCCAGGATTGTGCCGAAAAATAAAGCCTCCAGCTTAGTGACCTGGGAGCGGTGCCCTTGAACCAAAGAAGGACCCTTCACTGTACCCTATGATAGTGGCTGCAACAGGGCACCAAAGCATCGCCATTGTGTTCAGAATGTTGAAAAACCCCTGAGGACCAAATTTGGGTTCAATCTGACCCCTCTAGAAGGGTCTATGCTCATGCAACCTAGCAACTCATGGTTTTTACCATAGCACAATGCGGCTTCACCAAACCAGTCTCGGAAAAGGGGACTGCAAGAACGTTTTCCGACAACAACTTCTCCAACCCACAACACCTTCCTCTGAAATCAAATAGAGCTCAAACATTGACATGTTCTAGATCATGCCAGCCCCACCAAATAGAGCTCAAACATTGACATGTTCTAGATCATGCCAGCCTCACTCACTGTGGCGTGACCAGGAACCCCCATTGCTCTGAAGAGGAAAGCAGTCACAGAAACCAAGAAAAAAAAAAGGGGTTCAACAAGCTTCAGATTCGATGAAGCATGGCTCAAAATCCTGGCCATGGATTAACGTGAGGATGAGTTCAAAAGAACCACCTCGCACAGAGCTACATTCTGGTATAACTCTTGCATTCAATCCCTTGTTCAATGGATGAAAGTCCACAGGTCACCAAAGAAGCAAATCCAGTCGGTTGTCGAAATCCCTTTCTCTGGTAACCTTCCAAATTAGGCAAAGGCATAAATCTGCACCAAATCAGCAACAACTTGGTGTAAAACGACTGCAACGACCTCCTCTCTGACTTGCAAGCAGAGCCAAGAGCTAAAACAACGTAGCTCGACGATGCATTAGTAAACAAAGTTCGCAAAATTGGCTGGACTTTCACACTGGGGAAGAAAGCCACCACAGCGCGATTAAAGAGCATCAAAATGCTGGCAATCGAGAGAAGAACGAAGATATGTTTCTGAAAAAACTGACTTATTTCCGCAAGTTGCAAGACCAGCTTTCAAGTTCTTCCTATGGTGGAGAGACCTACTTGCAGGGACGGTCTCATCATTCGGGCAAAAGATCACAGCGACATTTTGGTCATTTGTGCCCAATTTTGGATTTGTTTTCAATTTTTTTAATTGTATTTAAGCTTGGCTTTTGAGCGTTCACCCCTATTTAGTGAATCCTCTATATAGCCAAGATTAACTCATTTGTAAAAAGCTCTAGAAAATTGCTCCAAAAATCCCCCTTTTGGAAGCTCCAATACCCTAAGGATTGGGAAGAATCAAGGCTAGTTTATTCTTGTTCTCTTATCCTACTTTGTGAGTCCTAGTCCATTTGGGGGAGAAGGGAGAGGGAGAGAGAAAAAACTTTGAGAAAGAGGGTACCCTGAGTGTGCGGTCTCGTGGACATCCCGGTCGCGCAAGTCATCCCACCTCTCTTAAGCTGAGTCATTCCTCCTCTCTCTCTCTCCCTATCTCTTCCTCCCACTTCCACGCATGTGACCCTGCTTGCATGGCAGTCTGTGCTCGTCCACAAGCTTGCAGACGTGTGCTAACCCATGAGCCTTCACCCTCAGCTTTTACCCATGCCTCCCCCCTTTTAGCAGCCAGCAAATCCCGTTAGAAAGGGCACCCATGGAGGAGGGACATCAGGATCCCATCCCAATAGCACAGAGAAGTGAACGAGAGAGATTGAGAACTTGAGGAGGGCTCTTGTCCAAACCGTGCTGATAAAATAGCCGTAAGAGCTTGTAATTGCTCTAAAAGGGCTATACGCTCGGGCAAGTCCCCGAACCCCCAAGCGGCGTAAGAGCGATTCATGCTCCAGTCGCAAAAATCTCTCCCAACGTTTGCCTCCTATCTGCAAGCAGGAGGGCCCGTGCATCAAATGTGCACCGGACCTCCGCGGTTGTTCGAGAGAGGGTTTCCTCATCCCCGAGTGGAGGGGAACCAGGACCCCACCGACAGGACTTGGCGACTCCATTGGGAACACGTCACCTTATCGTTGGGTTCGAATCGTCTCCAAGTACCAACCTCTCTTTCTACTCTTTTTGCTTTTGCTATAGGATCCGATTGTCCCTCTTTCCTCCAAGTTAGGGAGTTTTACATCCCCATACCTGTAGCTACTCATGGAGAGGCTCGACCGTTTGGTCCTCCCTCCCGTGTGTGCCCTCTATGCAGTCATGCTAGCCCAACTATCCTGGCCTTGACTGGGAAATTTTGTGGCACGGGCCCTCTGGCACCTTGCCTCACCTCTTCCGACGTTAAGGGGGAACCCCTAATGCTCACTGCACGGGCGACCCTACTACCACCCCCTCACTAAAACACTATGTTGATGGCGGACACTTGGTTGGTACCAATAGAACCGCCATCGCCGCGAGTAGCCAAAAGGATGTTGTACGTCATTTTTTACATACCTCCCTGAGCCCATGCGAATAAGGAGAGAGCCGGTGACAGTCTGGTCTCACGGGTTGATGAAACACCCACAGGCCAGGATTGTGTCGAAAAATAAAGCCTCTAACCTAGTGACTTGGGTGCGATGCCCTTGCACAAAAGAAGGACCCTCCACTGTAGCCCTATGATAGAGGCTACAATAGGGCGACCATCTCCATTGTGCTCAGAATGTCGAAAAACCCCCGAGGACCAAATGTGGGCTCAATTTAACCCCCCTAAAAGGGGTCTATGCTCATGTGGCCTCGCAACTCATGGGTTTTACCATAGCATGAAGCGGCTTCATCGAACCAATCCCAAAAATGGGGACTACGACAACATTTCCTACAGCAACTTCTCCAACCCATGGCTCCTTCCCTTGAAATCAGTTAGAGCTCAAATGTTGACATGTTCTAGATCATGCAACCCCCCCTAGAAGGGTCTATGACATGTTCTAGATCACTCACTTTGGCGTGACCAGGAACCCCTATTGTTCTGATGAGAAAAGCAACCAGAGAAACCAAGAAAAAAATAAAGGTTCATCAGGCTCCGAATTCGGTGAAGCATGGCTCAAAATCCAGGCCATGGATTGACGCAAGGAAGAGTTCAAAAGAACCACCTCGCACAGAGCTACACTCTGATATGACATGCATTCAATCCCTTGTTCAATGGATGCAAGTCCTCAGGTCACCAAAAAGGAAAATCCAGTCGGTTGTCGGAATCCCTTTCTCCGATAACCTTCCAAAATAGCCGAGGACGTAAATCTGCACCAAATCTGCCCCAACTTGGTGCAAAATGACTGCAACGACCTCCTCTCTGAATTGCAAGCAGATCCACGAGCTAAAACGACGTAGTTCGGAGATGCATTAGTAAACAAAGTTCACAAAACTGGCTAGACTTTTACCCCGGGGAAGAAGGCCACCACAACACGATTGAAGGGCATCAAAATGCTCGCGATCAAAAGAAAGACGAAGATATGTTGCTTAAAAAGCCAAAAAGTTGCCGCAAGTTGTAGGACGAGCTTCCAAGGTCTTCCCATGGCGAAGCAGCCTGCATCTAGAGACGGTCTCGACATTTGGGCAAAAGATCTTTGGACATTTTGGTAATTTGTGCCGAATTTTGGACTTGTTTTCAATTTCTTTAACTGTAATTAAGCTTGTCTATTGAGCGTTCACCTTTGTTTGGTTAATCCTCTATACAAGCAAACTTAGCTCATTCGTAAAAGGGTCTAGAAAATCACTCCGAAAGGTCCCCTTTTTAGAAGCTCCAATACCCCAAAGGCTGGGAGAATCGAGGTTAGTTTGTTCTTGTTTTGTCTTATTCTTTGAGCCCCTAGTCCATTTGGGAGAGGAGAGAGGAAGAGAGAGAAAGCATTGAGAAGGAGGGTACCCATGAGTGCGCGGTCTCGTGGACACCCCAGTCGCGCGGTTCATTCCATTTCTCCCAAATCGAGTCATTCCTTCTCTGTCCCTCTCTCTCTCCTCCTCCCACTTCCACGCATGTGACCCCTGTTGAAGTGTATTTTTTGACACTTGTTATCCCCAGTTCATATAAGGAGAGAGCAGTTTGTGACCTAGGACCACAGGAACCAAAATACCTGTGGACTACGGTAGCAGTAGGCCAATATGCCCTTATGCTGAGTGCAATTCTTGATGGTCTCATAATGGCCCCAAATCGTGGCTAAGGGTCCCTTAAGAAGGCCCGCTAAGTCTTGTCACAATCCGACGAAATTAAGGTGGATTATATGCCAAATCCATTTTCAGAATTCTACCTCTATCGTGTTATAAAGAGACCCTGCAACTGCTACCCTATTTTTTGAGCTTTAAATGATCACCAGATCGTGTCCATTGGATTCAGAAGGTTCGAAAACCTCCGGATAATAGATTTCAGGTTATTCGAACACTCTTAGACCAACCTGTGGCCGACTTACCAAAAATGGGTAGGCCGCACGCAATCCTAGTGCACCCTCGAAGAACCAGCTTCCACTTATGGAAATTGTACTTACTAATTTAGAGTTGAACTTTCCATGATTGTATCTCCCTCATTGCGGGACAGAATAAGCCCTAACTTTGAGAGGATGTGCATCTCGTCGGCCCGACTATTTTTACATATGGCTCGCCTGATGGCATAACTTAAGCCGAGAGAAATCAAAGAGAGAAGATCACCATGGAAAAGTAAAAGTTGTAGGAAATTTGAAGAAGAAAGTCTCTTCTATCAAATGACCAGATCATGACACCTGTGCACTCGATCGGCCTAAGAATGGATGCATCACGATCCCAAGGTCAAAGACTCTATCTAGGCTAAACCTCATGCATGATGAACGGTCGGATTTATCGTATTTCAAGGACAAAGAAGAGGCAATTTCCGACCACCAAAATCCCAATTTCGGCCAAAGTTTCCAAATTGAGAGAGAGATCATTCGGACACCAAACTAAGCCATTCTTGTTCCAAAATGTTCAAGATGACTTGCTCGTCAATCTACAACAAAGGAATCGAGGAAAACAATTAGTGAACAAGAGAAATCTTGGATCCAAAACTCTCAAGATCTTCACTATTCTACCTCTGAGAGTTAGCTGCCAAAGACCTCGATTCATGGCTTAAAACTTATATCAAAATGATCCTCTCACCGAGCACTCCAAGTTACTGATACTATTTTGGTTGAACAGTGGCCGAAAGAACCCCATGACAGCCACAAGAGGTTCACGTGGACTCATGGCCATGGCAAGAACTCATCTGAAATTACTTAGCTTGTTACGGGGAAGGGGCAAAATCATCATTTTGCCCCAACTTTTAGCATTTATTTAATTCAAAAAAATATATATTGTTCAGCAATTAGATTAGTTTTTGGGCATCCACCCATGTTTCCCATGGTTTCCTATAAATACCCAACATGTAATAACTCAAGGGTCTTCTTTTGATCTCTCTTAAAGGATATCTTTTCTTTTCATCTCGGGTTGATCTCTTGATCACCTGGCGTAACTTTTGAGAGCTTCTAGTAAAGAGTTCCCCTTTTGCGGTTAATTTCATTTTGTTCTCTAGAGAGAGTGAGAGAGAGAGAGGGGAGAGAATACTTTTGCCCATTGCCCCTGGTCTTAGCAGCCGAGCCAAGACCCACTAGGTAACCTTCTCCCTTCCTACGTGCAAGGTAAGGGGCCAGCAGTTAGACTGCCGGCCCTGCCATTTTCCTCTTTCTCCTCTCTTATTTCTCTCTTCCTTCTTCTCTTTTTCTCTCTCTTCTCCCTTTCTTCCCCTCCTCTCTTGCATCTCGCCTTCTCTCTCTTCTTCTCCTTCTTCTTCTTCTCTTCCCCAAACGGCGGTCTGAACCTCGTCCCATAGTGACAGGTCTCAACCGTCACTTCACTTCTTCTCTCTCTTCTTCTCCTTCTTCTTCCTCTCTTCTCCGAACGGCAGACTGCACGTTTTCCAGGAGTGGCAGGTCTCAGCCGTCGTTTTGCTTCTCAGTCCTCTTTCTCCCTCTCCACTAAACAGCAGTTTGAGCCTTTTCCCAGAGTGGTAGGTCTCGATCGTCGCTTCGCCTTCCCACTCCCTTCTCTTCTTTCTTTTCCTCTTTCCCTTTCTTCTCTCAACTCATTCTTTCTTCTCTTCCCTCTTTCCCTCTCTTCTTTCTCTTTCATATTCTCTCTCTCCTCTCTCCTTTTTCCGTCTTCTCTTCTTTCATCCCTTCCCCGAACGGCATTACAAGCCACTGTCCACGTCATTTCTTTCACCCCTTCTCTTTTCTTCCCTCTTATGCCTTCTTCCTTGCCTCTCTTCTCTCGCTCGAACAGCAGCATATACCACTGCCTATGTTTCTCTTTCATCTCTCCTTTCCTCCTCTTTCGTTCTTTCTCACTCTTTCCCCTTCCTTATCTTCACCTATGGCCTTCACAGACCGTAATCCATCTCCATCACGGTCCAATTGTATGACCTTAAATGCTAGTGCACATCCTGTCTGCATGACTTTAAACTTCTTTGCCCAGGTCCCGGAGGCATGAGCTTAAAAAAACCCCGACAAGAATAAAAAAAAAAAGGCATGGTTTAAACCCAAAAGGGGAATGCCATGAGTAAAAATGATAGACGGGCATGATCACGAAACCATGAACATGAAACCATGAGCAAGAATTTTCTGTAACTAAAAACCGAGCATGATGAAAATCAGCAAGGGCCACCGTGAGTAAAAATGGAAAGAAAGCAGGCATGGACGTCAGGTCATAGGCCAAAGAGCCTAGTAAAAAGGGAAGTAGGTGAAAACTGCCTTTGCGGCACCGCTTCCCCCAGTCCAAGTGAAAACCCGAAAGGGCGCTTAGACCAATAAGCAGGTCGATGCAATGTCCGCCACCATAAGCCACTTCAGCTAGTATTTCAAGAAAAATTCTCGATAGCAGAATATCCTATTATCGAGACCCAAAAACAAGAGACTGTCAAACCAAGCAAAACAAACTTGATGGGACTGCAAACAAAGCCATTCATAAGTCCAACGGGGTATAAACGTTAAAATCATCCCTCCAGATCGACACAAGCAAGAACCTATCAAATCAGGTCAATATCTGCCCACAGACAAAGGGTGAAGCCAATCGAGGCTGCCTCGCCTAAATCCCTCCCTAGCCGGACCTTACATTAGGGACAAGCCAACAGAAACCCCGACTGGGCTCGGCGGGATGAGGCCCACAGAGGTACCCTACTTGTCAAAGCAAACCTGGTGAAGCAGCAAACAATGCTACAAAAAAGTCCAACGAGGGTGAAGACTCTAAAAGCATCTTATACATCCAATAGGGTGCAGACTCTAAAATCATCCCTCAAGTCTCCACGTCTAGGTCCACAACTAGGTCTTCAGCCATCTGAGTGCCTTGGTCACCCCTCTGGGAAGCAGCTTCGCATGAGTATCCCTTTGACGTTCGTGTGATCCGATGGCCATGAAGAAAACTAAAGTGGAAGGACCAATTTTGATTCTGAATATTACCCTTCTCGCTTCTCTCGAAGTGCAACATTCGGCCAGGCAAGCTATTTGAGGTCATTTTCGATCACTTGTATCCCCAGTGCGAATAAGGAGAGAGCAGTCCATGACCTAGGCCCGCAGGTCCCAAAATGCCTGTGGACTACGGAAGTCGTAGATCAATAAGCTCTGGTCCGAAAGTGAAATTTCTTACAGTCTCATAATGGCTCAAGAAGGATCGAGATTGTGTATAAGAGTCTCCTAAGAACACCTGCCAAATTTTGTCGCAATCCAACGAGTTTTAGGCAGTGCGGTCATCAAAAGACTCAAACCAAAGCGTGGCCGCGTCTTTTCCCATTTAGTTTAACCAAATCGAGAAAACCCCTCGCTCGCCTTTTCAACCACCCGAAGAGACATTGCTAGGCGAAAACCAACCCAGGAGAGAAGAATTAAGACATCCATGGAAATTTTAACCTGAGAGAGGAGAAAATAGTCGATAACGTCTGAAGAGAGTCCCTGACCAAACCGTGCTGGTGACAGCCGGAGGGCTTTCGTAACTGATCTAAGAGAGCAAGCCGCTCGGACATGTCCCACAAACCCGCAGCAACAAGGTGAGTAAATTGACCTTCTCTCGTCGTAAAATCTCTCTCTTTGTTGGTAGCCTATCCGCACTCGAGAAATCATGCACGCTTGCGTCACCTGAATGTGTCACGCGCACGAGCCTTAAAGGTTGTTTGAGAGAGGATTTTCTCCCCACACGCCGATGCGAGGACCCCAATGAAAATCAGGCCCCAACCAGTGACCAAAGTAGGTAGTAGACCACAATGCATCATATAACTTTGAAATAACGTAAAAAATGCCATGTGGGCACCACCATTAAGTAAACTCTAACTAGTTGACCAGCACCCCTCTTAACCAACTCTCAAGTCCATGTATACCTTCTTCACTAAACCCAAACCTTCTTCATTATGGTAAAAACATGCATAAATACCTAACCTTCTTCATTATGAGGTCCCAGCCTAGATTAGCTCCCTAATCAGCCTTTAAAATCTAGCTTTAATTTTGGTGGAATATGGGAATAACAAAGGTCCAACAAATACCAATGTTAAAAGGTGTTTAAATACATCATAATTCCCGTTTGGATGATCTCATGAGGAGCAGACTATCTTAACTAAAATTAACATAATTTGCATAATGTTATCTTGTTAGTTGTTTGCATTATATATTAATATTATTTAATTGTTTAACGTTTTTATAATTTTCAACTATTTGTAGTTATTTCTTGCTAAAAATAAGAGATTTCAAAAAAATTAATTTGAATAAAGTAAAAATAGATTTTCAAAACCAGAACTTATATACAAACTCATCTACAAATTTATCTCAAATAATTTTGTTAAAATAAGCGTTAGTTCTGTTATGTGTCATGCTCTCTCCATCACCATTCAACTCACTTATTTGCGTGGTGATGATGACAACGACCCTTATGACCAAATATTCATGTGTGGATCATTATGGGTAGAACCCGTCCTAAAAAACTAAGGCATGGCCCACAAAATGTTGCCCAAGGGCCAAGCCAGGACCCGGCAATCATGGAACGAGGGTAGGGCCAAGCCGGCCCTCGTTTTTTTTTTAAATTTCCTTCTTCTCCTTTTTTTTGTGTTATTTGACATGGCCTAGCCGGCCATGATAGGATTGGGGCCACACTTGGCCTAGGCCTTCTTTGGCGCGATTAAGGACGGGTGGTTTGGGCCATTAGCTTGGCCTATGGGGGCTACGGCCAAGCCTGGCCCGGCCTGACAAGCACTGGCAGGGTCGTTGCCAGCCTGATACTATAAATTCCCTAATAACGAAAGGATAACGTGCTTACTAAAAAGTGGCCACCCGAATAGGGCCCACGGAAATTTACTAAAACGGAATAAAGAATCTCTTTTGGAAGCCTAAGATGCTTAAAACTCAAGCAAATGATAGGTGCTAAAAGCAAGGAAATAAAATTAATGATTCCAAAAAGATTAAATTACGAGGCTAAAAGTTAAGATTTGGACAACATGGGTATGGTGTAGAAGGACGACAAATAAGCACGTGTGGCGTAGTTGTAGAATATGTATCATCTACAAAGGGTGCAGTTTGCATAGAGCCTACGCTCTAATCAATCAAATTAGAGCCTACCATCGAATAGTGTCGAGAAATATGGTTTCAATACTGGAAATCTTTGTGATAGCCTTAAAATATATTTTCATCGCTATTTATAAAGTTTAAAGCTTCAAACATGGTGTAGATAGACATATCTATGAAAACTTGAAAATCTTGAAAAATGATAGTCCCAAAATGCGTTATGAAATATACTATTTTCAACACTTGAAATCCATTTTTTTCTCATGCCCATGCATCTTGATGTGGAGATGATCAATTTGATGGTATTTGAGCATCGAAAGAACCTCTTCTGCTTAAATTTTGAGTTAGGCTCTAATTTGATTGTTTAAAGCTTCACCTCTATATAAACTTTTCCCTTAAACCAATGGATAAGATTTCTATTAAGGTATAGGCTTTGTGAAAATGAAAAAGTCTCATCTCAAATTTTCGTCTAGAAAGTACTTTCGTTGACAGAAATCTCTATGATGGCTTTAAAATCAATTTTCAATACTGGAAATAAAATTTGAAACTCAACAAGTGGTATAGATTTTATAAATCTATGAACATTTATTTTAAAGGTAAAATAGTCGGTTTAGATATTTTCATGCAATATACATTTTTTTTAGAGCTTGAACTCCTAATTTTTTTTCACAACCATAATGTCCAAGTCGAGATGATCGATGTAAAGATTTCTAATGCTTAACTTGTCATTTTTGATGAGTTATGAGGTGAGGATTTACTTATTTTGATAGAGTTACAGCCCTATCAAAGCATTTTCTTAAACTAATTATTATATACTTGAAGTTGAAGACTGAAATAATAGCAGTAGAGTATTGGATGGATAGAAGGGATTAAACCAATTTTATATTTGAAGAGTAAAACAAAAGTAGAGCAAGGGATGGAATCATGAAATAAAAACCACGGGTACTGCTCTCAAAGGCTGCAATATACAAGAGGGAAGAAGGAAGGAAGATGCGCTCATCTCTCTCTCTCTTGCAAGGTGAGGAGAGGAATCTTTGTGGGATTGGTAAAGAAGAAAGCATCGATTCTTTGGAGGAATGGGGTGAAGCATACGCAACACAACACGCCCTTTTATCTTTTTTTCACCTCTCCTCACTTGACAAAGCTTTGAAAACTTTAATCCCATGGAGACTGAGGTGGGTTTAGAAATTGTTGTTTGTTGATGCTCATCCACCCTTTCGTTTTATATTTTTGGGCATGAGGTGGGTCCAGGGGTTCAACGTAGTGGGTTTTGACCTATGTATTGTATTATTGATCAGAACTGTGCATGGAAGAAAGAAACAATCTTCAATTCTACAAAAGGTGGAGGACAAACTTTAGTTGTGATGGCTCCACCTACGCCACCCCTTTATCGAAAATGCGGCTCCCTAGCAATAATCGAAAATTGACGCACCCCATATATTAGTCCCAATACTAAAGTAATACCAAAAAAATAAAGAAATAAGAAATAAAACGATGAACAACTTGAGATTTGTACTTAAATTACACAACGGATTTAAGGTTTCATACCAAATCCTATAGACCGAGCCATCCGGTTACATGCAACAATTGAGAGTTCCCTTTTGGTGAATTCCATTCACGTTGCATATCTTTTTCATCCTTCTCTATCTTCTTCTCTTGTATATTTCTTGAAGGGTTAACCTCTTTTTATAGAGAAAACATTTCTTTTGTAACTCTTACATTTATGGTCTATAGGAGTTGAGATCCAAGTGTAATTCTTATCTTAATTCCTATAATTGCAGTAATTATGATTAACAAGTTGTCCCCAAACTGGTAATCCTATGTAATGAGCTAAACATGTCATTAGTCCATTAATGACTCACATAATAGGATGTCATCCAAGAATTCCAACAAATTGATAAAAGAAATTTAGGAACTAAAAAAACTTTGTATATCTATAATATAGGAAAAACATTTTTCACAAGGAATCCAAACACACTACTGGGTTTTCCCTCCAATGACACTGCTTTTTCCTTTCCCGTACTACATCCTATTAAAGCTAAAAAATAGATTCAAGTATATGATATTGCCTATGTTAACCACATGAGATTTCACACATACTACAATGTGACTTATATACCATTATTGAAAAACAAATAAATTTTTGGAAAAAAAAGGCCTCATGGGCCACATTTCCCACAACATATCCCATTATGCTCTCTCTCTCTCATCAAAAAATGACTCTCTTTCTCACGCTCTCTTTGCTCCTTGCAATAGTGGAAAATTGAGATACGCACATCAAATACCCTATTATGACATAAAATGTACTCTCTCTCACTCACTCATTCTCTCTCTCCTCCACCATGTTAGGATATAAGAACCCACTTAAATACAAAAACAGGAATCCCAAAAGTTAGATCCCACTAAGATTGTGTACTTATTCAACTAAAAACAAAATGGAAGAGAGCACGAGCAATAATACGAGATATACACCACAATAGTGCAAAGATTTACATGGATCACCGCAAAAGGGTACAACAAACTAATATCAATTATACCAAAGAAAGTAACATTGTAGATTTTGGGACATAGAGTTACGCTCTAATCTTAGACAAAACCCAGTTGGGTAAACCCGCTCTCTTGATCGACAACACCCATCGATCTCTCATCTGTATTCCATAGCTAAACCACTGTCCAGGAATAGATCCATCTTTGTTCCATAGCTAAACTATTGTCCAGGAAGAGAACATTGAGAGAAACCTAGAATTTCTCTCACTAAAAGGGGAAACTACCCAAAATTTTTATCGAAATCACTTCTCTTCAAGAAATCAGCCTCTTAATCTACATGAGGCACATCCATAGTGTTTCTCTCCATAGAAATCTCTCTTCTAATCGATGGGGAGGCCTTGCATCTTATGTATACGAGGCCCCTACCTCACTCTCTCTAGAGGAATTCACCGTTCTCATATGGTGACCTAAATAGGGTACTTGTGATTTTCCATCTTCCATCTCATATATGAGGTTATGAGTCTACACTACATAGGAAACTTCTTATAGACGTTGCATATATCTCAAGAACCAAGAGATATATCCCGGAGTCCTAATATTTTTGGATTTCTTTTTCCTTTAGGATACTTATCAATATCAATCCCAATGCCACATAATATGGGATTTCCTTATGTGGGTGATTTCGGATATCACCATATCCAACAATTTCCACCTTGATATCAAAATCACAAGTCTACCATGACAACATCCTTTGGATAACATTACAAATTCTTCATCTCTTGCCAAATAAACTCTTTTATCATTCTTGTTAGAAAGATTGTACTTACTTGCCATCATATTTCTCCAACTAAAATAAAATGCTTGCAAACTTTTCCATGTGTTTTTCTTCAACTGAATGCACAAACACTAGCTTTATATTGAACTATGAGCTCTGATACCACTTGCTAGGATTTAAGAACCCTCTTAGATGCGGAAACAAGAATCCCAAAAGTTGGATCCCACCAAGATCGTGTACTTATTCAGCTAGAAACAAAATAGGAGAGAGCACGAGTCATAATACGACAAATAAAACATGAAATACAAATACGACAAGAACCCAAAGATTTAAGTAGTTCATCCAAGAGGGTTACATCTACAGGCATGCAAACTAAAATCCACTATATCAATTAAAGTTACATTATAGATTTTAGGACATAGAGTTACCTCTTTAACACTGGACTAAACCCAGTCGAGCAAACCCTTTTAGACCTGCTCTCTCGGTCGGCACCACCTGTTGATCTCTCATCTCTATTCTACAGCTAAACCATTGTCCAGGAATAGACTCATCTTTGTTCCACAATTAAACTAATGTCAAGGAATAGAACATTGAGAGCAACCTAGATTTTCTCTCACTAAAAGAGGAAACCACCCAAAATTTTCATGGGAATCGCTTCTTTACAAAAAACCAGCCTCTCAATCTACAAGAGGCACATCCATAGTGTTTCTCTCTATAGAAACTCTCCTCTCTCTGAAAGAGAGGCCTTGCCTCTCATGTACAGGAGGCCCCTGCCTCACTCTCTCTAGAGGAAGTCACATTTCCCATATCGTGACCCAAATATGACACGCGTAATCTTTCATCTTCCATCCCATATATATAAAGTTAGAGTCCACACTAAATAGGAAACTTTTTATAGGTGTTACATATATATCAAGAACCAAGAAATATATCTCAAAGTTCTAATCTTTTTGGATTTATATTTCTTTGAAAAAATTTACCAATATCGATCCCAATCCCACATAATATGAGATTTTCTTATGTGGATGATTTGAATATCACCGTATACAACACCCCAACCCCTAGCAATAATCGAAAATTTACGCATCTAAAATCACTCTCTCTCTCCCCCTCCCCCAACCCCTCCCCCTCCCCGTCCCCGTCCCCGTCCCCGTCCCCCAACAATAATCGAAATTTGACATATCCGAAATTCCTCATAACATAAAATGTAAGTCTCTCTCTCACATAATGCCTTGATTGCAAAATGGAGGGACCTTCGCATCCCAACCCTGAACCCTTTCGCTCTCAATCAGAACCCCTTGAAGACCAAATCCAGAGACTGATTGCACCCCGTCACACACTCTCTCTCTCTTAATCATATTCCCATTCCCCACTATCATGAATGCCTTTTCGAACTAGAGACATAAAGCATTCATTCACAAGTTTTTGTCAAAACCAACTCCATTTCCGTCGTAGCCCACATGGTTCTTTGGGCCAAGCACCAAATGGACTTGCTACAAATAAAGCTAAATTCTTACGTCATTGTGCAATTTTGCCTGGAGGGGTGTTACATTTTGTTGTGTATGAGAGAGGGGCCTCTCTCTCTCCCTCTCTCTCTCTTCCGCAACGCCTTTTCTTTTGTATGGATAGAGTAGATGGGCATCTTCTCATTCTTAGTGAAGATTTTCAAATATTACCCTTTCTTTTCGCTTTAATGTCTAGCATACCCTTCCAAATGATTAAAATGAGCCCTATATTTCAATTGCAATCACATGAAAACGTACTTCAATAACTCATTCGCATGAAGATGGAGTAATGTAATAATATGTGAGACGCATGTCTCTCTCAAATATTGGAATTCCCACTACTTGCCAAGGTCAGCGACGCCTCACATAATCACAAACGTGCAAAAGGAAATTATATCCATATATTATTCACGGATGAGGTCTTGGTAAGGTCACGGCTGTACGAAATTTGGTGCCCGCATCTCATAATCAATGTTATGGCACAAAAAATTTAAAAGATAAGAAAATTGAAAAAAAATTAAAAAGTGTAAAAGTGTAAAAATAAATAAAAAACAACATAAAAGTCTACATAAGTTAAAAAAAATTACAAAACATAGATTAATAAAAAAATTCATTTACAGTTGGAGATAAAAATAAATAAAAAATTAAAGATAGGGAAAATATAAAAATAGGCATTTGATGAGAAGAACCATGGATTATTGTCAACAAATGTCTAAATTGTATTTAATTCATTGTTTCCATAAATTTATATAAATTTTTATAACTTTTTCTAATCTGCTTGAATTTAATCTAGTTATTCAACTCGACAAAAGGCCGAGTCTGAATAACTCAGCTGAATTCGAGTGGAATTAGTCGAGTCATTGAAGAGCTCATAATTATGCATGACAAACTAGATCTCATCGCATCTGATGTCCTGCAAATGGTTTCCACCCCTAATCTTGAAGTATGAAGCTCCAATTATAGTGCAAACATGATGGTTCTTCTTTAAACATATAAAATGGAGAGTCTAGAAAAGGCATTCCCAAATTTTAGAGCTTCAAATGCTATTTTTTTTAGATTAGTGATTGTCAAGAGGTGATCATCCATCTGCAGAATTTCTATGTTTGAAAGGAATTTGTCAACAAATGAACCCATTTTAGAGCTTCAATATTTTTATATTAATGGTTGACAGGTGATTATTCCTTTGCTGTTTTTCTGTGGTAGAATTGAATTTTTCAAAGGGAATGGAGCTGAGGCTATATATTCCACAGCTTTACATAATTCTTTTCTTTTCTTTTTAGGAAAATTACAAATAACCTCCAAGAGTAGACTTCCTATGCAACTTACCCCCAACCAAACTTTTCTTACTCATTTTTTTATCCCAAATTTAACTTCATTAGTAAATACCCCCTAAGTCATAAAAAAGATAAAATGAAGACCAAAATAGCCTTTAGAAAGCATGCGGTCCAACACAAATGTGCTTCTGGAAAGCATGCAGTCCGACACAAAATAGAGGGTTCCAGCACTTTGGGCATACGGTTTGGCACAAATTGGGGGCGGTTCAGCACTTTGGGCTTTTTTCCATGCGGTCCGACAAAAAATACGGGCGGTCAGGCACAAAATGAGGGTAGTTTGGCACTTTTCTTCTAGAAAGTATGCGATCCGGCACAAAATAGGGGCGGTCCGACACATTGGGCATGCAGTCTGGCATAAAATAGGGGTGGTCCGACACTTTGGGCTTCTAGAAAGCATACGGTCTGACACAAAATGGGCATTCCGGCACAAATGGGGGATGTCCGGCACAAAATAAGGGCTGTTTGACACAAAATGGGGGCGGTTCGGCATTTTGGGGTTTTGGAAAGCATGCAGTCCGACACAAAATAGGGGCGATCTGGCACTTTGGGCATACGGTCCGGCAGAAAATGAGAGCGGTCTGGCACTATGTACATTTTTGTCAAAAAAATGACTTTTATTGACTTGGGGGGTATTTGTTAGAAAAGTTCAACTTGGGGTAAAAGTTGTTAACAAAAGCTATGTTAGGTTTAGGTTGTCTAGAAAGTCTCATTTTGAGGTCTTTTTGTAATTTATCATTTTTTTTGTCTTTTTGTTTACAGTTCAATTGTAGGAATTGAATTCGAGATATATATCATTACTAAAAATCAACCACTAATCTCTCAAGCCCAAGCCCAAGCCCAAGTCCTAAAATTGGAATCCTTTAAACCCATAACCTCACACCACCCAGTCATCTCACCAACTTGTCACTTTAGTGTTATGTTTTTTTTGGGTAGATCAGCATGGAATGGCTACCTTAGTCATGTTAGGAATGAAACTCAGGACCACATGTTATAGAAACCTACCACCATGACCACTTATACCCACCTAGTCGTCTCACCAACTTGTCACTTTAGTGTTTTTTTTTTTTTGGGTAGATCAGCATGGAATGACTACCTTACCTATGTTAGAAATGAAACTCATGATGACATGTTATAGAAACCCACAACCTTTACCACCTATACCTCGAGGCCATTCCTAAATATGATTCTTTGGGTTAGTTTAAAAATAAATATTTTAGGTGCTAATCACTCAAGTCCAATTTTGATACGCACATCATTTGACTTTGAGTAGTTAAAATACTATGAGCAGAAGTTAACATGTAACATTATTAATGTCTCTGGCTAACTACGCAAGCACGAACTCGATTGCAATCCCATAAACTTTTTCTTCACTGGCATAGGGTTTTTTTTTTTTTTTTTCTTCTTTTTTTGTTTTTTTGTAATTCAATGGGGAAGACAAACCTTACTTTTTTTTTTTCAAGATATTGAAGAGTTACATTTTGATGGTATTAATTGGGGGTATCAATGGTAAGAATGGATACCAAGATGCCGTAGCTGGGTGTGGGACTACTACCACAACACAGAGGTATATATCCACCGTTCATTTTGGAACGTCCGTACAAAAGTTCTTCTCCACCGTACATTTATATTCTTGAATATGGGCCACATATTCTACCTTTGTATATTCAATAAAAATGCATTGTGCGTAGACTGCACTTTTCCTTCTCTCCCTCTCTCTTTCCTCATGCACGCGCGCAAATACAAAGAAAATTTGGTTTTCATATAAACCCTAATACAAGAAAACTGTAGTGGTATCCCCGCTCTCTCTCTCTCTAGCTTTTATACGCGACAGAAAAGAGACGAAAGCAGGAAGATGCGCGTTTGAGTCGGTGGCTTTTTCACAGTCGGACCACGACCCCTTCCATTCCCAAGAACTCCGTCTTTGAATTCTTTGCCCTTCACAATGACCTAACTCCCCTCACAATCCCTCCTTCGAAGGTGGCAACGGGCTCGACCCGAACCCGCACTTTGTCCACATGGGGCTCAAATCAAGAAAAAATAAGAAAATTGAGAGCTGGCCCGGATCAAACCCGCCCATATTATCCTGAGCCGTACTTTTTAGGGCCGGACTGACCGGACCAGGCTGCGCCGCCCCGTTCATTGCCAGCCCTACCAGTCTCTCTCCCCATTCTTTTTGTGTTTGGTTAATTTTATTGAGCTTGGAAAGTGTAGGAGCAACGCTACCCCCTTCTCCCTCTCTTATTATCCCCCCCTATTATATGCCTTACTTTTAGAGCGAGGAGCACCTAATTCTCTTGGAGAACAACCCAGCCCCAAGAGAGAGAGGGAGAGAATGTTCCATCCAAAGAAGCCCCCAAATATGTGCTCTCAGGAGAGGCAGATGTGCGTGCAGGGGGATTCGGGTCTCGTCCTCACTACTGACCCTAAGCCCCGCCTTCGCTGGACAGTCGAGCTCCATGACCGCTTCGTCGATGCTGTTACTCAGCTTGGAGGACCAGACAGTCAGTACACCTCTCTCTCCATTCAATAACACACTCTCTCTCTCTTTCTCTCTCGAATTTAGCCTGTTCTTGCGTTGTGTGATATTTGCAGAGGCCACACCCAAAAGCATCATGAGAGTCATGGGCGTTAAGGGTCTCACTCTCTATCATCTCAAGAGCCATCTTCAGGTATTTGCACAATATCTCCTTTTCTTCCATTTCTTTTCTTGCAGCTTCTCACTTTCTCTATCCTCCATGGAAGCTTTTGTATTCACCCTTACTTAATACTCATGATTGCAACTGTGTAGAAATTCAGGCTTGGGAAACAACCTCATAAAGAGTTCAATGATCACTCCTCAAAGGAGAGTGAGAGAGGTGAGAGATTCCAACAGATTGAATTTCAATCCATTTCCTTCTTTACTGGTTAGGCTCTCCATTTTTTTGCGAATTCTTCATTCGTCCTCAGGTTATAATCCTGGTGCAGCTGCTGTATTGGAGCTGCAAAGGAGTGGAGCTTCATCCTCAGGAATTATGGGTCGAGATGGCAACGAGTAAGTAGCATATCTGAATTCCAAAACTCTCATTCCACTAAAGAAAGAAATGAGAAGAGAGAGATAGAGAGACAAGCAGTGCAGCATGGCAATTTGACTTAGAGATAATCAAATTTCCCTGTGATTAGGAAAATAAAAGAGGAAACAGAAGAGTTTTCTATCCTCTTCAACTAAGATTTGTTTATGGCAGTAACATGCAGGTTAGAGAAGCTGTTAGAATGCAGATGGAGGTACAAAGGAGATTCACTGAACAATTAGAGGTAAGCATACCAACCAAACAGGAAATGGAGCAACATTAGTGGGAATACCGAACCTAGTAGTGTCAATCATATGAAAGACCACAGCAACAAAAAGCATACACTCAAAAAACCATTCAAGCAGCAAAGAAATTCCTATATTACGAGAATTTTCAATCGAAAATTACAAGATAAGATCAAGAAGAAATAAAAAGATTCAATATTTTTGTTTTTACAGGTCCAAAAGCACCTCCAATTAAGAATCGAGGCGCAAGGAAAATACATGCAAAACATATTGGAGAAGGCCTTCCAAACCATAGCTGGAGAAACCATGACATCGGGCTCCTTGAAAGCCGGAGGAAGCAGCCATCAAGGACTTCTAGATCTTGGAGCCTCATGCATGAATTACCCTTGCCTTCAAGATCTCCACATTTACGGTGGAGATCAAAACCCGCATCATCATCAGTTGGAATTGCAGAGCGGCGGGCAAATTGATTCAGCTTTCATGAGCTCTCAAGAAGACACTCAAGAAGAATTTGATGGAGCATTCGAGACAAAACCCTTACAAGTAATGGAGGGAGATTGTTCCATTAACAAGAAATTCGAGATGAGGGCTCCTTCTAACCATATGAGTATGCCGCGCCCCATCACTCCCTCGGCCAGGAACCACTCTTATGGTTGAGGAATGGTGCATGAAAACACTCCTGATTCTAATTAGAAAAATGACACAAATAACTCACATTATATTTATGAGACTTGGACAGCATTTTCTGATTACTTTTGAGGTGAATTACAGTTGCTGCTCTCTTCTGTGTAATAGTTTTGGCCTTGGATATGCTGTACCTTCATAGGAATAATAGAAAGATAGATGTTCCTTGTGGGTTAGTGGGGGCAGCACCAACTTGGAGAGAGAAATCCATCACTTTTCTTTTTCTTCTCTGCTTTTCTTCCTTTTTTTTTTCCTGTTTCTGGTTTAAGTTGGTTAAAGAAAAGCGTGTTGGTTTGAGTTGGTTAAGAGAAAGTTTGAGAAAGAAACCGCATTTTGGGTTCAACTGATTGCACCTTTTGTTGTGTTTTCCATGGAAGGTTTTTTTGCGCATTTTGATTACTGATGTAGCACAGTGGCAGCTCTGGAGCTATGTTGCAGAATTAACATGGAAATCTACACCACCTTTGCAAGCCAAGGGACGGTCAATCATAGCACATTTTCCATTGACAGAGAGACAGTCTATGTTATGCTTAAAAATTTTTTGTTGAAGAATCAAACAATTGTCCTCCTAATGCTCTGAATAATATGGCATTACAGCAACATGGCAATGCAGCAAATCAAATACATATGCCCTCGGCCAAAAACCCCCATCTAGGAGTGTTTTTAGGACCCGAAAGTTCTAGGATGTAATCTATCCAGGGACCAACCACAAAAAACAAAAAAAGAAAAAAAAAACATAATTTCATTGGCATTCTGTATGTGCCGAAAAATATAAGGACAAATGATGTCCACACCACATTAAAATATGGTAATCACAGACTTGTCTAAATTTATCAAAAATAATTTCATGAGTACAGTGGTCCGATATTAACAACATCGGATCAATGCTTATTTTAAAAATACACCATACCCGTTCTTTCCCCATTTTTCTCTAAAGTCTATTCCAAACTCCGGAGCTGTTATTTATTTATTTATTTTTTAATTTTTGAAGTGTAGGGATTGCCTGATGTTGAAAAAGTTGGACCACCCAAGCTCTCATAATTTTTTTAAAGTGTGTAGTCCAATGTTTGAATACATCGGACCAAAGTTTTATGAAAAAACAAGAAAATAGGCCGGTCCGGTATGTCCAATATTAGACCTTCCAACCACAAAGGCCCCAATTTAACAAAAAAAACTAGAACCTAAGTGCACAGTAAGGAAATAATTGGGTAGGTCTCATATTTGAGATACCAAACGACGTTATTTTCCTCTCTTTTTATAAACTTCAGAAAAGTATAATGCATAAGGCATTTTGAGAATGTAGACCTCAGTCCGGTCTCTAGACTCAAAAACTTTTAAAAATAAATTAAAAAAGCAATCTGATATTTTCAATGTCATGAAGAGGCAAAATTGGAAAAGAAAAAATGGACCTACACAAAAAAAATTCATTAGTTTCAACCAGTCTGTAATTACTATATTTATATATGATTTAGGTGTAATTTTTTTAAAAAAAATAACACCCCAAGATTATTCACCTCAAAAAGAAAACATCCCAAGATTTAAAGGAGAGTGTCTAATTTATGGATTGTCAAATCTAAGCATTTAAAAAATTAAAAATCAACTATCATTTCTTGAAAAGTTTGGTGATTCCAAAGTTGATCTCCGATTGACAAAATACTCTCAAGTAGCTCTTAGACTCGATGAAGCAAGTATATAATAAGGAGACGAATCATCTTAAAAACGTGAAGAACCTTCATACAAAACTATAATTTATTTCATTCGTGCATCTTTAGAACACTGCAATTATTTACCAATGATAAGCAAAAACAAACAGACAGTGAATGGTTTGTCTGCGACTTGCATGCCCTACACACCATGTATTTGTTATACTTTCCCTTTGTCCTTTCGTCTTACACGTTTCTTTTGCCTTGACGAATATAAATTCTATTCACTTGTCTTATCCATCACTTAGTCTTACATTGTTTGTTTCTTTTCTTATAATCGTTTGAGAAGCAAAGAAGTACAATGGAACAACGAGATAGAGAAAACGAGAGGCAATTGAGAGAGAGAGAGAGTCATGAGCGTTTTAAGAGTAGAGAACAGTGTTAAAAGAGAGACAATGATGGGAGGAGTGGAGAGAGAGTTTGTGTGCATGTGAATGCCGGAGATCACGTGAGATTAAGACGAGCGAGTTTGACTGGATGGGATGGAACTCATCACCCATGTGGGTCTTGGCTTATGTTGCTGATCCTGTGCTACTGTTTGGCATTGTCGACCACCATATTTTAGTTCTTCTTTGTTACTTTAAGATCTGGTGCAACTGCTGATACAAGGTTGTAAGATAAATATGTTACTTTTTTATTTAATTAATAAAAGATAGGGTAGGGGACCTTCTCTTCCACTGACTTACCAAAAAGAAAAAATGGGTCTGGCTTGGGCAGGCTGCTTATTGCTCTAATGCGCCTCTAATTTCAACCTGGCCGCCCCGACGTGACGGAGCAAAAGAGGCCCTAGCCTAGGTCTAGCTTTAACCCTATCAAGGCCAGGCCTAAAACAATACAATAAAACTAAAAAATAAAAAATAAAAAATAAAAAATAAATAAAAAAAAAGCGGGGCTGGGCTAAGCAAACCAGGCTAACCCTACTGCAGACCTAGCCCCAGCCCAGGCCGGTCCTTTCTTCCGACGCCAAAGACGCTTATTTTTTAGGGTGAGGTCGTTTCGGAATGAGACGAGCCAACCTGCGAGCACCAGTCATGCATAGGGGCACCGAGGGGGAAGGCGAAGGAGAAAAAAAGCAGCAAGGCAGAGTCTGGCTACGAGCCCTTAAACCTAAAAAAAAGGAAGAAGAAAGGATGAAAAGAGAGAAAAAGAAAAAGCAAAATGCTCGCGCACTCCCACGCGTACGGTTCTCGAGGAAGCTTCTATCTTTCTTTCTTTCCAAAGAAAGGAAAAGAAAATAGAGTCATCATCAACATGGTACTACAAATAGTAAGACTAACCTATGCGATGCCTCGGTCTCCCATGTACATATTATTTTGTTTATTTACTTAAAAAACACCAAATCATTTGCACCCAGCGCATGCCCCTTTGGATTCCGTTTCGAGAATAAAGCAATGGATGAGTGAGCCTCTCACCTATTCATGCATGTGACAATACAGCCATATGATAAAAGAATCCACACTTAATAAAGAATGATACTTCTCTAAGGCTAGGCTTTATGAATACAAACTAAACCCTCACCTCAAATCCTCGTCCGGCAATGAAAATCAACATGATGGCTCTAAAATTAAGTTCTATCATCAATAATGAAATTCGAAAGTAAAAAAAATGAAAATCAACATGATAGCTCAAAAATCAAATTCTATCATCAATAATGAAATTCGAAAGTAAAAAAACGAGTGCATATCTTATGGATCTATTAATATTTATTTTTAGAGCGAAATAGATCATTTAGATAATTTGTTACGATACATACTATTTTTAGAGCTTGAAATCCTTTTTTTTTTTTTTCACAACCATAATTTCCAAGTCGAGGTGATCTATATAAAGGTTTTCCAATGCTTGAATTGTAATTTTGGATTAGTCATAAGGTGAGGCTTTACTTTGATAGGGATGCAGTCCTACCAAACTATTTTCCCTTAACTAATCCTCTCTGATTTTTGGAGAAGCTACTAAGCCATTTTACGCCACCCACTTCAATTTTAAGGTGACTACGAGCTTTCCATGAATTTAGGACATACAAAACGTCGAAGATCGCTTTAGATCCATCAGTTTGCAGGCCATAAATAGTGTTGATCTGATGATATGTGAAGAAGTAAAATAAATATTACAAGAAATAAAGAAAAAATCAAAGTGGTCTACTGTAAAAGTTCTTCCTCTTTAGTTGTTCATTTGTTCTTTTCATATTAATAACTATAGTGCTCAAGATTATCAATATATGACATTTCAGTTCCAGACTTCATTTTGATTATTGGAAAAGCAAGCTATATATGAACAAGTGTGTCTGTATAGCCCCAAATCTTGTCTACAATTAAAATAGCATCAGGTCTTTGTGAGCGACCATGATATCGTTCCAATATGTTGTCCCTCTGTGTAGGGCAGTTTTTTCCCAATGAAACTTACATGTGGACCAAAACAAGATGCGGTATCGTAAGTTGATCCATAATTTGCATCATTTCCTAAATTTTTCAGTTCTTTTTTTTCCCATTTTACCTCCTATTTGAAAAACCAAACTTTTGAACTGCTCAATCATTAAAAAAATTAGGTGTTTAGGCTGTTAAAAAGTCCAATTTTCGAACCATTAGAACATAAAAAAAAGACTATATTTGCGCTGTTCGAAAGTACAGATTTCAAACTGCCTAAAGCGCAAAAAAAAAATGGCATTTAGACAAGTTGAAATTCAAACTTTCACTAACCCAAATACTTTTTAGTATTTTTTTTATTTATTTTTAATGTTTGGTGGTTTCAAAGTTAGAATTTCTAATTGCCTAAATAATTAGTTACTTTTATCTTTCCGAAGGTCCGAAAGAACATCATGACTCACCAGATCTTTGCACGTTGGGATGAGGAATTGGTGTCCTTAGAGTCACAAAATCCCATATCATGAGGATAATGTATGAGGGCAATTAACAGAGAGGTTTGAGAGTTATCCCAAGTCAGGGTCCATGCGAGAATACATCATGATCATAAAATCCATGGAATTAGTAATAAGTTTGTGATCAGAGAATTATCGAAGCTCGAGTATTACTACCATGTTTTCTAAAAGAGCCTTGCAGTAGGTGATCAGCTTTTGAAAGGACATAAGCCATAGTTAGCTTTTGAAAGGACAAAAGCCATATCCAACATTGAACCATCTCATGGCATGTGGATATACACTCGCAAATGGGAAGCCTCTCTTTTCAGTCTCGAACCACTAAAAAGAGCTATGCATATGTGCAAGACAGTGAATCCCTACATATATAAGACTACATGTCCTTGAAGTTCCACCTACTATCCATTCCAATTCTGGGACCCAGTCATTTATTAAATTGACTTTGATAAGCCAATCATGAGCCTCTATGAAATTCAGTAGGCCATAGATTTTGTTGAGTTCATTTGAGAAAATGAGTTGGAGTTATGGGACTCGTCCAATAGAATACTTGACTATCCAATTCTTTTTCTTGAAGGATCCTTACTTTCCTCAAAAAAAATTTATTTGTTTCATAATTAATTTTAAATGATAAAATATTCCTAAAAATGATTTTTGAGAGCTTTTTTGAAGAAAAATTGACATTTCAAAAGAAAAATTTAGACATTTCGTTTGAGGACACTTCCTGCACATGTGGGGACCAAAAGGCTAATGGGCCTTACACCGACCTTGTCCTTGTGGCAGCCACATAAATCACACGCTGATGGTGTATGGGTGATGTTGGCACCAAGAGAGGAATGTGGAAGAATGGTGTTTGGTTGGTGCCCTTGTCTGTGATATGTTTAATTGTGTATTATGTGACTTATCCATTATCTTAATGTGAGGTGTATTTTAGTCGCATGAAAGACTAGATATATTTTAACGAGCACTTGACAGAATTTGAGGTGATTATAAAATAAAGGCGCTAATGCACGTCAGATGAAAGCCTTTATAATGGTTGTTTTAGGATATCGTTTAGGTTAATTATGTTTCTAGTCATCATCGGGGGGCTAAGTGTATTATAACCAACAATTGATAAAGATAACAATATGGGAACTGCAAGCCTCCAACCAACGCTTGATAAAGGTATTAATGGAACCATGAGTTTTATAATGAACGCTGCATAACTATGAGGTTCATAATGAATGCTGGATAGAAGATATGCAAGCAAACCTTTGAAGATATATATTGGATGTTAAGGATGTTTCTTAGCTGCCATATAAGATTAAGCGTGTTCTAATGAACACTTGATAGATTGAAGATACCAATATAAAGTGAACTTTCTAACGCATGCTTGATAATTGTCCTAATAAATAGTCGATAAGAAATGAGAACGATTCTTGATAACTCCTGCTCTGATATGTGATATGAAGATATGAAAAATATGATATGCTCAAGATTCGTCACACGAAGGTCCCAATATACCTTCAGAGTTTTGACTCGTTAGTTAGGCCCTATATGTCCTGACTTAGGTCGATAAAGATATGATACCAATTGTTCAAGTTTAACTTACAGTCGATGATAGAGGATATGAAAGCTATCTCATTGTGAGACAAGTTCTAGGATACATATACTCCTAATGCCTCGATATGCCTATCCATGTGACATGTGGAGGAACCTGATGTGGTTTAATATACATATTTTCCTGAGTTTAGCATCAGTTATGCATGTTCATCGTAATTAGTGGTCTATGATAAAAGATCATAAAGAAGTTTCAATTTGAGAAGAAACTTTGAGACATATATACTTCCATGGCATATGTATGCCTCTTCACTAGATATTGAAGGAGTTTTGAGTCAGATGCAATATGACTCTTTAATCCATTGTTAGTTAAGAATATGGGGTTTTAATAGATGGAGCATAAAGGAAACCTCACCATATATTGATATATCTAGGTAAATCCTTGAAGATATACACGTTGAAGCTTTATATACCTTAAATTCCTAGAATGATATAACTTTAGCAATATTTGGGCTTGGCTTAACCCATGTTCACATCCACCATCAGTTAAGATATGCCTTGACTTACACCCCAAAACCTTATATTTTGGAATTGATCTGAGGCTCTTAGAGAATCATATTTTAGGCATTCAACCCCTCACCCTGAAGTTTCACATCATCCAGAGGTGAATTAACTGATCATCTGCATACCCCGGCAATTAGAGCAATAAAAGATTTATACTCCATACATTACAGCTAGGATGACACTGTTATATGATATTTTTGACGTACCTGTATCCCCGGGATGAATAGGGAGAGATCCAGTTGCAACCTGGTCTCGTCGGTACCAAAAACGTCAACGGACCACGGGAGCACTGAAAATATAAGCCTATTATTAGGTGACCTTGAAAACGAGTTAGATCGGCCCCAAAATGAATGAGATGGCATCTTTGGATGTCTTAAATACACTCATAAAGTTTCTTCATGGTCCAACAAGTTTTAATCCCTTTAGGACGAAACTCAATTCTCGATTTTAATTCCTATCATGCTGAAAACGGACCTTATAACTATAGCCCTATTATCAGGGTTTCAAATCAGCACTAGACCACTTCCATTAGATCTCTAACGTTGAAAAACCTCAATATACTAATTTTCGGCTCAATCGGACCCTCTAAGACCATTCTGGACCTAACTTACATAAATAGCTGGATTTTTAATATTATGATGGAGCCTCGCTGAACCAGTTTCCATTTATGGAAACTTTGTTTTCCAATTTCGAGATGAATTTATAATGCTCATAACTTGCTCATTTGAAGTCTAATTACTCTCAAATTCGGATGGGATCAAGGTCTCGCCGATACGCTCGTTTTGACATATGGCACGCCTCATGAAGTCACCGAAATGGTTGAATTTTTAGAGAGAAGTTGGATTCGACACACTTGAATTTTCAGATTTTGAAAGTGAAACATCTCATTCAAGAGGTTATATCTCGAGATCCCGATATTGGATCGTCGTAAATATGGGTCTATTGCGACTGTGCTTCTGAGAGCTTCGATTTGAAATAAATTTTGTGCGTGATCAAAGGAAAAATACACTTAATTTTGAAGTTAGAGATGGCAAGTTTTCCGGTCTCTGGAATCTCATTTTTCGGTGACCTCCCCAATTTGAATTGCGCTCAAACGAAGATCAAGTCAGACATTTTTTATGACAAAACAATCGTGATAGAGTCTTCTCCAATTTATGATTAAAAAAAAAAAAAGGCTCGAAACGTGAAGAATCATTTTAAATCAGTGATTGAAGATTCAAAAGTTTACGAACTTGGCCGGATTTTGGGATCTTCTTCAAAACTCCGAATCAAGTCAATTAAGGGATATTAAAATGTTTGTGATGATGCAAGCAACAATTCTACGGTGTTTGATCATCCAAATTTCCATCGAAAATATTCGAAAAAGCTCTCGAGGCATAGCAATGGCAAAATGCCCCTCAAGGATGGATGGTTTTGTCATTTCGTTAAAAGTGTCAAGAGGCAAATTGGTTATTTTGGACAAAAAAATGATTTTATTTTTATTCACTTAATTGTGTATTTTCAAACAAGTTTGATAGTTATTAAGCATCCACTCGTATTTCATGGATGCTCTATATAAGCAAATCAAGTCATTTTGTAATGGAGTGTGGAAAGCTTGAGAAATTAATGAGAATTTGAGCTCTTGCTCTTACTTCTAACTCAATTCCAAACTTAAATAGAAAGAGAGAGAAAACTTTGCCTAGAGAGACTAACTTTGGAACTTCCTACTCCTTAGCACTTTTAACTTCCTACTCCCTAGAACCCCAAACTTCCAACTCCCTACTCTTTACGCCACACTTCCATCTAACCTACTCATAATTTCATACACCCCTATACCCTAGATGACCTTACACTCTAGACCACCCTATACCTTAGACTACCATATACCCTAGACCACCTTATACCCAAGACCACCATACACCTTAGATTACTATATACGTTAGACCATCACACACCCTATTTATCTCTTTCTTAGTCTCTCTCTCTCTCTGATGCACAGACTCGCAGTGGGTCCGTGTACGTCTTTCTCTTTCTATTGTATGAACCCACAGTGTGTCCATGCACACCTCTCTTTCTCTGTCTCTCTCTCATGCACAGGGCCCTCAGCAGGCCTGTCACTCTCTTCCTCTCTCTCTGCCATTCTCTCTCTCATGTACGGACCTGTAAAGGGCCCGTCACTCCTCTCTCAGTCTCTTTATCTCTCTCCCTCTCTCTCTCTCGTGTGCATGGACCCACGGTGGGTCCGTGACACTTCCCCCTCGCTCTCTCTTGCTCTTTGTTTCTCTTTCTCTCCACTCTTTCACTCACTCACATGGGCCCGTGGTGGGCCTGTGTTCTCACCCTTCTCTCCTACTCTTGTCTTCTCTTCTCTCTCACTCCTCACTCCCTCTTCTTCATACGGGCCCATGGTGGGCCCATACCCCTCTCTTCCCCATTCTCTTATTCTCTCTATTTGAAGATATTTTTCAGCACCATGGGTTCCCGATGTGGAATAAAATAGAGAAGCCGATCAATAAAGCTTGACAAATAATGGAAATTTCAACAGTATCATAATAGCCCCAAAACTGGCCAAGATCATAATAAAGATTCTAAAACGTCTCCTGCCAAGTTTTTTCACATTCCAACATGTCTAAGGCAGTGCAGACTGAAAAATGGTTTCGGCAGAATCAGCCTCTAGGCCGCTGAAACGAACGCCTATAACTGGAACGCTACTTTCGGTACATCAAACAACTATGGGACCACCGTCATTTGATCCGACACGGTTGAAAACCCCAAAGGTCAAATTTCAGCTTAAACGGACACTCCAAGAAAACGTTATGGGTAAAAGACCGAAATAGGAGGAGTCGCACACTATTCTCGTGCAGCCACCCTACAACCAACTTCATTAAAGGGGCAGTCACGAATAGTGACTTGTGAAACTCATATCTCACTTGTTTGAGGCCAGATCATGCTCAAATTTTGGGTGCATGTTCGTCTCGTCAAGACGAGCGTTTCGATATGTGGCATGCCCCATGAAGACACCCGAGCACGAAGAAACGCTAAAGAGAAGTTGTTCATCCATGAAGAAAGTTACAGGAAAATCAGCAGCGACACACCTCACTTGAGCGGCCAAATCACAGCGCTCGCGAGCTCATCGAGGTGAAACTAGTTGCATCACGTGGGTAAGCCCATGGCTGTCATTGGTCTGAACCCCACGCATGATGAACAGTCGGATTTGGCACATGAAGCCGATGAAATGACTGCAAATTTCGACGTCGAAATTCCAGATTCTGATCAAAACTCTAAAGTTGCAAAATCCTCCTCCGGACATGAAATCGAGCAGCGTTTGTTGCCATGCGATTATGACGGCATGCTCAGTGTGATCCAATGAAGAAATCATGGAAAAAACATCAAGGAATGAGCACACTATCGATCCGAAGTTTGTAAGAATCATCAAAATTTCAAGTCACATGATCGTGGCTTAAAAACACAATCCATGGCTGATATCAAATCGATCACCATGCAGAGCCCTACAAGAAAACAATCATCTTTAGGATGAATAGGCAATAGAGCAACCCCGGATCATCCATGAAAGATCATGCATGTTCTAGGGCAGTAGTAGGGACAGTTCTGGAATTTCCCCAATTGTTAGGAAGGGGCAAATCAGTCATTTTGCACCATATTTTTTTATTTTATTTAATTCAATTAAATCTTAATTTTCAGCAATTAAGTTTAATTTTAAACAATCCACCCATGTTTGGGCAAAACTCTATATATATCACATACTATCATTGTACATGGAACGAACTTTGCTTAACAAAATTTCCATCTTTTCTGATTGTTGAGTCACATCTTGAGAGAGAGAAGAAGGAGAGAGAAAATTTTAGGTTGGTACCCCTAGGCTTAAGGTAATTCTTTTTCTCTCTCTTCTCTTCTTCTCTCTCCTCTTCTCTTTCTTCTTCTTCGTTTGAGCTTTTCTCAGAGGCTATGCACAGCAGTGGTAGTGTCATGCATGCCTCTTTCTTTCTTTCCCCCTCATGTGGTTTCACAGGTCGTGCATGATAATGGCTGCGCCATGCGCGAGCTTCTTTCTCCCTCTCGCCATTCGTCTTTATCTCTCTACGAGGTTCACAGATGGGGCTGCTTATTGTTATCCACAGCTGTATCCTTGGCATCCTACGTAAGCACAGACGGTGACGCCTATTGCCTCCTGTAGGGTTCTCATCCTGTTGCGTGCCTATCGCAGATAACGATGCCTATTGCGACCTGCGAAGGATCACGACAATGTCTATCGCCCTTCGCTGGCTTCTCATGCGTCCCACGCCTATCGTCGTGTGCTTCACGAAAAGCTATCGTTGTGCACCTCACTAGAAGCTATCACCGCCCGCAAGGGATGTGTTGCCTTCTAGTATTGCCAACGGTGATGCCTATCGTTGTCCGCGGGCTTCTCTTACTTCCCGTGCCTAGCGTCGTGCGCTTCACAAAAAGCTATCTCTGTGCGCCTAATAAGAAGCTATCGCCGCCTGCAAGTGATGTGCTGCCTTCTTGTGTTGCCAAAGACGATGCCTATCGCCGTCCGCAGGCTTCTCTTACATCCCACACCTAGCATCGTGCGCTTCACGAGAAGTTGTCATCGTGCGCCTCACCAGAAGTTATCGCCGCCCGCAAGGGATGTGTTGCCTTCTCATGTTGCCAATGGCAATGCCTATTGCCACCCGCGGAGGGATGTGTTGTCTTCTCGTGTTGCCAACGACGATGCCTAACGTCCTCTAAAGTTCGCTGCCTGCCACTTTCGCCATAAGCAGTAGTGTCCATCGCCTTCCAAGGGTCGCGACATTGTTACTCCACGACTATGGGTGGCAATGCTTAACACCGTCGGGACCGTCCCTCTTCGCCATCTCACCCCTTCTCTTCTTCACTTTTCTAGTCATTCTCGCTTGACTGAAGGGTAGAGTCATTCTAGCACTGTCATAGCAGTCTGGTTGTCGAGTAGTATTGTCGTCGTGCTGGTCCTGAGTACCATGCCCATCTTGTTGCGACACCAGATTAGGATAGTCATGTCGGCCTTGATTTCGAGTAGTATTGTCATCATGCCGGTCTGAGTTACCGTGCCCGCCTTGCTACCACTCCGAGTCGGTCATTGTACTAGTCCAGCTATCATGCTAGTCTCGTCCCCTAGTCAAACCCTCTTCTCTTTCCTCTCTTTATTCAAACTCTCTTCTTCATCATCCTAACTTCTCATGAATGTGCATTGCCCTAAGATAAGGGTGGATCCTTCGCCCCACTTGTCTTGCAAGTTAACCATGATAGTGTTGTGCAGAAAACAAGGAGGTTTCAAGTCAAGGGAGGCGATTCTGAACCAGCTAAGCAGCTCAAGGGCTTTCCATCGTGATCTAAGAGGGCGTCCACGTGAGTCAATCCGAGTAAGTCACGGACCCAAGGAGGTTGGTTCCCACCTCAAGTTCAAAATTCCTCTCTCACCAGTTGGGCACCTACCAGAGAGCGGTCTCAGGTCTCGAGTCTTCCAAACCCGAGACATGTGTGACCCGATCACCTAGATCCAAGGAGGCGAGATCGAGGCACCTAACCAGCTTGACGACTCCACTGAGGACTTATTACCCCTTCGTCGGTTCCCTCTTGTATGATTAGCATCACTTTTTACTTTCTGTACTGCATTCATGGCATCTAGGTTATTCAACTCATTCATCTGAGTAAGGGATTTTCTCGTCTCCACACTCGTTACCATCCCTGGAAAGCGGGCTTCTCAAGCCTCGTTCCCTACACTCCTCTTGAGTCAGGACTCACAGCCCGCCTCCCA
Source organism: Amborella trichopoda (assembly GCF_054954075.1). Classification (NCBI taxonomy): domain Eukaryota; kingdom Viridiplantae; phylum Streptophyta; class Magnoliopsida; order Amborellales; family Amborellaceae; genus Amborella; species Amborella trichopoda. The sequence continues at coordinate 31,113,577 of NC_142337.1, read as the reverse complement.
GGTTCTCTCCTGGATTGGTGTGAGAAGGGACTTGAAGATCCCTAACTCCCCACTTTCTAGCCCTGGTGGACCCTCCACCAAGGCACTTCGTATTGGTGGCACACATGCTAACACACACAGCACGCACCCTGCTACTGACAAGTCCCTTACCGGTCTTATTGCTAAGGTACGCCAAAAGGCTGCCCTGTACAGTTTAGTGAAAGGCAAGAAGGTTTCCATCTCTTCTGAGGGTCACCGCAAGGCCACTCGCCACACTTCTTCACGACCGAAAGCTCTATGCCTAGAGGCTCAACACATCGAGGGGGAGATCCTAGGGCCTTCACCTCTCGCAAACACCTGATGACTCATGGTCCAACCACTCGAGCCACACCTCGAGGCAACTTTCATGTTGCCTTGAGTTCACGTCCAAGGCTAGGCCTTCTTAGGCCAAACCCTGCACGGGTCATGCATCTACATCCCACAGCTTTGGGCAGTGCCAATTCTGCACCAACTCGAGCACATCAGGGTCGACCACAATTTCCTCCCTCTCAGCACACACAGCTCCACCCTGTGAGAGATGAGCTCCCACTCGGTTCCTCACAGACACGAGCCCGTAGGTCTCGGCCTTCTAAGGTCAAACCAGTAGACTGAGCCCAGGCTGACCCCCAAGCCACCCGGATGGCTAACTCTAAAGGTGCTACTAGCTTTACAGGTTCCTCCTCGATCCCGACTCAGGCGGAGTCATGAACCAGTTCCTTCTTCTGTCGCTCTTCATTCTCCAGGCAAGCACCTTGAGACCAGGTACTCAAAGGTTTTCCCTAAGAGTACCATCTTGAGTCAGCCACCTCAGGTCAGCCATGCACCCGGACCTCACAAAGGAATTCGGGGCAAAGACCTGATGGTAGATAGAAGCCTACAACCTCCAAGGAAGCAGCCCAAATTGCCCTCTATACTTGGACCTCACTCTCTTCCTCAGCTAATAGACATAGCCCTCACATGCTCAAGAAAGACAGGGTAGTTCGAATCCTAGGCTCAATTCTGGACTGAAGTCTGTTGCAGCCTCAAAATCAAGCAAAAGAGAGGCCTGTGGCTCCCGACTAGAAAGGCCCCCAAGGCAGTTTAGGCTATCACTCTTTATGACCTCCTGCCTCACAATCCCTTCTTCCCTCTTCGGATTCCAGAACCTGAGTGAGAAGTCCAATATTACTCGGTTGTCACCGTCGCAGTAAGATACCAAGCTGTCAAGAAACCACGGTCCAAAGACTGTCAAGAATCGGTCCTCACACGGTCAGCGTACAAGGCTCGAGTCGAGTCGGGGCATGCTGAGCCCCTACAGACCGACTTGCCACGTACGACTCTCCAACCCTAGCAGTCCACTACTCCACTTGTCTCTGACCCTCCAGAAGAAACGGTCAATGTCATCATGATTGATGAGCCAACTGATGCCCAAGAAGAGCGAATGAACATGTGCAAGGTGATGATGCAGTCCATTCTCGAAAGGATGGATCGCCTAGAGGCCTCTAGGTCCCCTCCTCCTCATCATGAGGCCAATTCCCCGTCTGGTGAAGACACAGCTCTCAAGCAAACTCCTGCACTGGCCTCCTAAGATAGCTCTGCTCCCCGTGCGGTTTTACAAGCCGATATAGGTGTCATGGTGACCCACAATCTTAAGAATAAAGTCTCAGGCATGCAAGAGGCACTGCTATTCCAAAATTCATACCCCTCGTACATCGACCAGATGTCGTTTCCACCAAACTATCAAAAAGGGAAGCTCCCTCTGTTCAATGGTACTATATCCCCGCACCAGCATACCGCTCACTTCCAAGATTCTTGTCGAGATGCCAACTAACGGGGGACTCCTCCTCCGTCAGTTCGTCGAGACTCTCGAAGGGCCAGCCTTCCACTGGTAAGCTCGGTTTCCACCAAACTCGGTACACACATGGCAGCAAATGGAGTAATTGTTTTACCAGTGTTTCTATGAAGTCTAGAGAAACGTTGAAACTATCAAGCTCCTCACCCTGACTCAAGACCTTGGTAAGCCAGTTGATAAGTTCAAAGCTCAATGGAGAGAGTTGGCAACCTATCATGCCACTCCCAAGTTTGAAAGAGAAGCCGTCCAGACCCGCATACAAAATATGCTACCCGAGATTGCCCTGCATGTTGAAGCTTCCAATCCACCCTCCATGTCGGAGCTCATCTCTAAAGCAGTTCGTATAGAAGGTCTGTCCAAACACTCTGGTGGATCTCGTCAGCAGCCCTCTAGCTCGGGAAACGATCGGGGCAACTAGCAAAAAGATGTGATTAGTGCGGCTGTCACCGTGACTGACACTAAGAAAGTCGTCCCTCAAACCTTGGACCACTCTAAGGCATAGACACCTCAGGCTGGAGGCAACCAGCGGCAGTCCTATAACAAGGTCCTACTCCTTAAAAATATAAATCAAAGTGATTACTAGATCCAGCACCAGAACAAGGTATACCCCTTTAAGAAGGAGTGGGTTCCTGCGCTTCTTTGATTACTCTGAGAGCAAAACATAATCCAGCTACCGGAGGTCCCAAAATAATACTCACAAATACATTGTCGAAGCCCTTATTAATCAGGGCCAAATAAAGCTCGAAGAGCTAAAGAAAGCAATCGGGGCACCTGAGGATTCCCACATAATGACAATCCAAGAAAATGACGAGGCAGCCGCTGTCCTCCGTGCACTATTCTCTGTAATGCTTGAAGAAGGTCTTATCACACTGAAGCCGACAAGGGAGCCCAAGTTCCTTCCTCTAGGAACTGATAACCTCTCATGTCCGTATCATCTGATATGAGGCCATGACCTGAGTAAATGCACTGGCTTCCACGAGCTACTGGCAAAGAAGATGCAGCAGCACAAAGACGTTAATGGTAACCTAGAAGGATGCCCTCAAGTCCCTGCTTCACCAGTGCAAGAAGACCTCCTGACACAAGCTCAGCAAAGTGAGCTAGACCCTCTTCGAGGCGATGCTCCAGCAGGGTCTCGTCACTCCCAAGCCTGCTAGACAACCTAAGCATTTTACCTAAGGTACAGAAAATCTCTGATGCCCATATCACCATGTATGGGGCCATGAGTTGGGGGAATGCTCTAGGTTCGAAGCTATAGTCTCGAAGAAGGTACAAAAAGGCCACATAGTTTGTGTCGCTCTCCTAGAACGCTTCCAATCCATCACTCCCATGTAAGAGGAAATCCCACTACAGGTCCCCTATGAGCATACACTGGACCCTTCAGAACCCTCGACTTCTCAGCCTTGGGAAGTCTACCATGGACGAAGTAGGCTCAAGTCCCTGAAGCGCGAGGCAGTCCACCAAACCAAGGCTACTCATTAGCTCGATAGGATGAACTAAACACCGCCCAAGGGATCCAAAAAAGCCCGAACAGCGAGGTCAGCTCGTCGAAGGAACCACAGTCCTCAGCCACCAAGCGAGGAAGAATTTCTTAGGCCCCTTACTCCATTGCTGACCTTATAAGACTGCATCTCATATGCAACTCGCCTTATCCCTTTGTCCAATCACATGGACGTCCCTGAGTCATCAACTACTCAGGACTCGTCCAATATGGGTGACGATGCTAAAAGCAACCCCCAACGGTCAGATTCGTGGCAAGACCTAAAATACCCCCTGCACACGTCCAATTCTGGCGACGACGTAAAAAGCTACCCAAAACATTCTAACTGTTTTCTCCTACTTCCTCTTCTATTTCTTTCACAAGTGCAGCTCGACAGTGCCTGGACTTCGACGATCTGAACAGAGAGCTCAAAGGCACTAACATCAACAGATCGCAGCAAAAACGCCTAAGAAAGATGCTGGCTCAGATGGCTGGATTCTTAATAGTTGTTGATGCCCTGGCAGCCCAAGCCAAGACCGAGCCATCTCCAAGCTCCTATTCCCACGAGGCCTGTCACATGATTCAAGTTCATGAAGCGTCACCCAGCTCGGGGCAAGTACTGAGTGACCTCAGTCACGACGCCATAGCATCCCCGTTCGAAGTTGACCCCTTCATTGCCTGGTCCGGCCAGGGACCGAAAATCGTCTGCCACGCTGGGACCCTCTTAGAAGCTGAAATGTCAGGATCATGGGTCTCTGCACTCGAGATTGATAAGAAGCATCCTAAATTCCCTGACGAAGAGTTGCAAGAAGGTCCAAAAAAGTGGGAAGAAGGTGGTCAGGCCACAGCTAACGAACTCGAGGAGATAAACTTAAGGGATGAGACCGACTCAAGGCCAACTTTTATCTCGACAAAAATGTCCTCAGAGGCGAGAGAAAGTTATATTTCCCTCCTCCAAGTAAACAGGGACGTCTTCGCCTGGCATTATCATGAGATGCCCGGTCTAAACCCTCAAATCACTATCCATGGTCTCAAAATTGATCCGTGCATTAAGCCCATAAAGCAGAAATCAAGAAGATTTAGACCCGACCTTGAGAAGCAGATCGATGATGAGGTGAACAAGCTCATGGAAGCTGGATTCATACATGAAGTCAAATACCCAAAATGGCTGGCAAATGTTGTCTTAGTCAAGACGAAAAATGGTCAAATTAGGGTATGTATTGACTTTCATGACTTGAACACCGCCTGTCCTAAGGATGACTTCCCCCTACCATTCATCGAGATGCTTGTTGATTCCCTGGCTCATTGCCAAATCTTCTCCTTCATGGATGGGTATTCTGGTTATAATCAAATCAGGATGGCACCAGAAGATGAAGAGGCCAAAGCATTCTTGACCCCAAAAGGTGTCTTTTGCTACACTGTGATGCCTTTCGGGTTAAAGAATGCCAATGCCACATATCAGCGAACCATGACAACCATCTTCAAGGACATGATGCACAAGGAGGTCAAGTTTTATGGGGATAACTTGGTGGTGAAGTCTAAAACGAATGATGCGCACATGAAGGACCTTGAAAAGGTGTTTGAGCGGCTACAGCATCACCAACTCAAGATGAACCCCTTAAAATGGTCTTTTGGCGTATGCTTACAAAAGTTCTTAGGGTTCATCATGAGGTATCATGCGCTGGAGATTGAGCCTGTCAAAATCAAGGTGATCCAGGATATGCCACCGCCTACAACCCTACGTGAGCTGTGGCCTCTCTAAGGGCAGCTAGCCTACATTTGAAGGTTCATCTCGAACCTCTCAGGACAATGCAGATCCTTTTCACACCTACTAAAGAAAGACACTCCCTTCATATGGGATGAGGCGTGCCATGCTGCACTCGATGATATCAAGCAGTACTTGTTGAATCCTTTGATTCTATCCATGTCAGTGTTAGGAAGGACTCTCATCCTATACGTGACCGCTCTTGATGAGTCACTCGGGGCACTCCTAGAACAAAACAATGATAAGGGAAAAGAAGCAACACTATATTATCTCAGCAGCAGGATGCAAGGTGCCAAGAAAAATTACCCTCCCACCGAAAAGTTGTGCCTAGCCTTGATCTTTGCGGTACAGAAGCTCCGTCATTACTTGCTCGGTCATGAAGTCAAGCTAATTTCAAGCGAACCTGGTCAAGTTCCTTATGACCTGGCCATAGCTGTCAGGACGCTTGGCTAAGTGGGAAGTATTGCTGATGGAGTTCAACATCACATATATACCATAGAAGGACGTCAAAGGTCAAGCCTTAGCAGACTTTCTTGTGGTTTACCCAGTTCCTTCGGCTCCCCTATCAAGTGATCTCTCGAATGAAGAAGTTTTTTATATAATACTAGCTCGGCATTGGGAGATGCATTTCGACGGAGCATTCGAGTCTGATAGAGGGGGTGCCAGAGTCATGTTCCTGACTCCTGATGGTGGAATGATTCCTCTATCCTTCTCGCTCACAAAGGCATTTTCTCATAATGAAGCTAAATATCAAGCCCTCATAATTGAATTGTAGATCTCCTAAGAGATAGAGCTAGACCTAGAGCAGCAGAACGTCTTCGGTGACTCTGAGCTTATCATCTGGCAGCTTAAGGGAATTTATGATGTAAGGAAGGATACTCTGAAGACTTATCATGATACGGCCAAATCTTATATGGCCCAGTTTGACGATTTTTCCCCAAGTCATATCCCTAGAAGGCTAAACTCGTAGGTCAATGCGCTCTCAAAGCTTGGGGACACCATTCAACTGTCTTCATCAAAGCCCACGCCTGTTTGAGTGACAGAATGGAGACATGTTGACTTGTGAACCGAAGTTGATGAAGATGATGAAAGAGATGTCTTCCCTGAATGCCCACCTTATCCATTCGGAGCACTCCTTGCAGTCAAGGATGTCATTAAGGTAAAGCAAGAAATGTCCTAAGGTAAAGAATCCAAGGTTGAGAAGCAGGAGCCTGAATTCTTTGACCCAATCTGTGTAAAAGTTGAATGAGTGGAAGACTGGAGGGAGCCTATCATGAACTTCATAAAGCATGGAAGGTTGTCCGAGATTTGGGTGGAACGCAACGATATACGACAGATGTTCACCAAGTACACCCTTCTCGATGGGGATATTCTCTTTCGTCGATCATTTGACGGTATTCTCCTCAGATGTGTCGATACACAAGAAGCAAATAAAGTACGAGAAGAAGTGCATTCAGGTATCTGCAGGATGGATCAGACCGGCCCTAAGCTCTATGAGAGCATATGCAGACTCGAGTATTATTGGCCTTCAATGGTGGTTGATGTCCAAAACTATGCTAGAAGATGTCAGGTGTGCCAAATGCACTCAAGCCTCATTCATCAACGCCTATAGCCTCTCCAGCCTACAGTGACATCATGGCCCTTTTCCCAGTGGCATACCATCGACCCTCCTTCTTCCTTGGGTCATGCCTTCATCCTAACAGCGACAGATTACATTTCCAAGTGGGCTGAAGCGGTCCCTCTCAAGCAGGTTCTACGGGCCACTGCGGTCAACATCGTGCGTCACTACATCATATACTGGTTCGGGGTTTCGGACCGAATAATCTCTGATAATGGCCCTCAATTCAGTAGCCATCACATTGATTTCCTAGTTAATTAATTCAGTTTTGAGTGGAAATACTCGATCAAGTAACACCATCAAGCCAATGGTTTAACTTAGGCGTTCAATAAAACCCTATGCGGGGTGCTCTGGAAGTCAGTTTCGAAGTCAAAGAAGAATTGCCATGAGAGGCTTCCTGAAGCTTTGTGGGCCTATCGCACCACCACTCGAAATGCCACAAACTCTACTCCTTATTCCCTGGTCAATGGAGGTGAGGCAGTTTTACCCCTCAAGGTTCAAATACCCTCACTCTGTGTCGCTATACATCAGGGACTGACTGATGATGAGAGGCTCAAGCTCCGTTATCAAGAGTAGGATGCTCTTGATGAAAAAAGGCTAGAGGCCCAGGAAAACCTTGAGCTCAATCAAGGGAGAATGAAGAAAGCCTTCGAAAAATTTGTTAAGATTCGCTCATTCGCTCATGGGGATCTAGTCTTAGCAGTCAAGAGACCAATTGTCATGCATGGATGCCACAAAGGACAGTTCGAACCTAAGTGAGAAGGTCCCTTCATAATCAAAAAGGACACACTAAACTAGGCCTATGTACTAGCAAACTTTGATGGAGAAGAGACAATGCCCCCTATCAATGGGTGATACACAAAGAAGTATTATCCCTGATGTGCTCTAAAAATGCAGTGCATGCAGTAAAAAGAAAGAAATAAAAAAGAAAATAGAAACTCAACTCAAAAGAAATTCATTTCTTTTATTGCAAAAACCCATTATCAGGGAGGTTACAGATAGATATAGCATCAACAGTTGCTCTTGCTTCAGAGAAAAAGAGAACGTTCATGTTGAAGCATTACTCTTGCTTTCAAGGAGGGCCAACCATTTCCGAGTCAGCTTCAATTCATCTAATGAAGTACAACTACTTTCCAGGAGAGGGAAGAAGTACTCCGATAGAGTCTATCAGACATACAAGTAGACTTTCCGGGCAAGGAGTTGGCCTATGATGGATTCCCTTCCTCCAAAACAACATGGACTCCACTGTTGTGTTGGACGACTTGGCGTCCAACTGACCACGGTGACCGAACCTTCTTATTTGCCATCACTCTTGGCCCCCATGAGACATCACCGTCAATGGTCATCGTCGTGCGCAACCCAACACCGCGCACAACCATCGTTGTGCGCAACTCAATGGCACGTTCTACCATCATCTCGGGCAGGCCAACACCACGCGCCGCCATTACCCCAAGTGGCATGCTACCGAGCATGACTGTCGCTGTGAGAAGCTTAACGTCATGTGAAGGCAGCACTACATGCAACTTAATGTCATGCATGTCCGTACCGTACTCTGGCTCCCACCGTCCCCAATTCCCAAGGGGCATTAACCCTCGTGCCTTTTTGGTTTCCCCAACTATCGCCTCTGGGTGACGATCAACCTTCTCACAACCTTTCGCGTCCCCCGCAATCCTTTGGGTTTCGCTGGAAACTCGCCTCCATCTGTAAGGAACCCCAGTCTGACCCTGTTCTTTATCCTATCGGAGTTTCATCTCCTCGCTGGAAACACTTCTCTATCCACCGGGAATCATCATTTGATCTTGTTCTTTCCCCTTATCGACGGTCAGGAATATCAGGAAACCACCAGAATTCCGGTAGAAGCTCCCCTATGAGCCTGGGGGTTTCCCTTCTCCCTTCTTTGCACTCGTCAAAACAAAAAAAAACAAAAAAATCACAGAGTTTCCAGCAGAGACAATGTACGTTCTCCTTCCCTGCCGCTGAACGCAAGACCGTCAAAGTACCCTGACCTCTCTGCAACCTGCCAGAAACCACAGAACTATCAAAAAATCACTGGAACTCCGGCAGAGTACCACTCCGACCCTCGCAATTTGACTAGCATCTCGATAAAAGCTCTAGAAAGCTCCATGTTCTCAACTCAAGAGGCCTTGACACTCTTTGAAAACTTTCGCAAAGCATGTTGCGAAGGTTCGCGACCTGCTCAAGTTCATTGAAAATTTCCTGAAGGCCTGTATACTACGAGTTTTGACCAGAAGCTATTGTCGAAAGTCTATGGAAGCTCTCGCTCTCTAAAACTCACGTCACTATTTTACCTTTCGATAAAACAATAACACGGGGTTTTACCCCCTTTGATACTCAGCAGTGCCGTGAAGTGCCCCTCACACGTTCGAAATGATGCCTCAATCTGCATCCTCAAACAGTGATAGGTCCAGGTCGGGGCATGTCAAGCCCGAGGCCCGAATACGAGTCGTTACCTCCTGTGCCTCATGAACCTACTGTTATTTGTTACTATCATTTTTCTTTAACGCCATGTGTCCCTGAGAGGCGCTTTTCGCGTGCTTCACCAGAGGTTATCGTCGTGCTCTCCACCAGAGGCTATCACCACACACTTCACTAGAGGCTATCGCCACGCACTTCACCAGAGGCTATCGTCGTACGCTTCATAAGAAGCTATCACCGCATACTTCACAAAGAGTTATCGTCGCACGCTTCACAAAGTGTTATCGTTGTGCACCTCACCAAGGCCTAATGTCATGCGCACGTCATATAGGCCTAATGTCACGTGCGTCATCCAAAACTTAGCGCCATGCGCATGTTATGGCACTCCCATTTGGACCACCATTCTGCATCCCCAGGGAGTTCATTCCCTGCACCACAGTCCTCACTCCTCAGGGAGTCGATTCTTCAATTACGACTCTATTCCCCATGGAGTCACATTCCCTTGTTCTCGCAACAGTCTAGGTGCACGACCCTAAACTGCATGGTCCAAACTATATGACGTTAAATTGTAGTGGAGGTCTAGTTTCACGACCTTAAACTTCACAGTCCTCATTGCATTACTCTAAACTGCATAACCATGGTCCAGTTGTATGACCTTAAACTGTAGCGCACGTCTTGGCCGCATGACGTTAAAGGGCTTAGCACCATGGTCCAAACTACATGACCTTAAACCGCAGCAGAGGTCTAGTTTCACAACCTTAAACTGCGTGGTCCTAGTTACAGGACTTTAAGCTGCATAGCCATGGTCCAAGCTACAAGACCTTAAAATTGTTACGCACATCCCTGTAGCAAGACTACGCGACGAATAGTTCATGCGCAGGACTTTAAACTATGAAATGGACACACCTCTTCACCTTGTGTTTCTTACCACCATCCCCAATGGGGTTACACCTGTATTCCAGACTGTTATTCCTGTGGAGCTACATACAAGCCACTGTCTCTCATCCCCAGTAGGACTCACATCCATATTGCAGCCCATTATCCCCAGGGAGTTAGGGTCATTCTTACCATTTCAGTCCCTATGAGGTTGCATCTGTGCTCCAGCCTATCAATCTCAGCAGAGTTACATACCATTGCTCATTTTCTCTGTGGAGTCATGCTTACCCCTTTAATCCCCTATGGGTCAGTCGCCCACAAAGTTATCTTATCCTCAGCAGTCAGGTTACTTTCCATGAGCCATGGAATCCATCTGTCACCTTGTGGAGCCATACTTGTCCCCTAATCCCTAGTGAATTCTGTTTCTCCATCTAAACCTCTTGTTGGTTTTAATCATTTTTATCCCCAGGGAGTCAGATCACTATCCACAGACCTATCCGCCATGGAGCTTCACCTACATGGTAACCCACACAATGGTCTGTGTTGCATGATCTTAAATTGCACAGCCATGGTCTAGGTGCATGACCTTAAACTGCATGGTCCAAATTGTAAGACCTTAAACTGTATGGTCCTAGTTGCATGACTTTAAAGTGCATAACCTGAATCCAAGCTATAAGAACCTAAACCATAGTGCACATCTTGGCCACATGACGATAAACTGTGTTACACAGGTCCTGGAAGCATGACCTTAAACTCTCCCCCACATACGCGCACATGCCCTTTACGTGCATTGTCACGCATAACTTCCCTAACCGACCAATTCATGTGCGCGCACCACTTTCATTGCTTCCCCAGTGAGTCCATTCACTTCATTATTACCATTCATTATTCCTCAGTGAGCTTCACACATGCTCACAAAATGGTGAACCATTCCATCATCCATACTCGCCATCAGTTAGTGGGTCACCACTTTTCACCCACCATTCATACACCATCCATCCTTCATAGGTAGCCTCGTGCCATCTCCCAAAAGTGAGTCAAATCACCACCATACTCACTCCATGGCCTCCACAGACTGACATTCCTCACCACCACAGTCCAGCTATATGACCTTAAATTGTAGTGCATGTCTTGGTCGCATGACGTTAAAAGGCTTCACACAGGTCCCGAAGGCATGACCCTAAACACGTCTTCACAAAAAAATAACAGGCTCGGTGTATACCTCGACAAGGGAACACCATGAGTAAAATGACGAACGGGCATGGTCACGAAATCATGAGTAAAAGAGTTTCGTGAAAATAAAACCCAGGCACAGTGAAAACCTCAAAAGGGCACCATGAGCAAAAACGGATGAAAAGCGTAGACATGGTCGCAAGGTCAAGGGTAAAAGAACCCAAACATAAAGGAGGTTGGTGAAAACTGTCTTTATAGTGCCACTTCCCCAGTCTAGGTGAAAACCTGTAAAGGGCGCTTGGACCAACAAAAAGCAAGTTGACGCAGCATCACAGTCTAGCCAGCACCCAATTGCCAAACAAGCGTATTTCTGGCTAATGAGGTCCACACAAAATCTTCAACTGCCAACATCCAATCAAAACACAAAATGGCTAACCCGGGAGTGAGAGCCTCATAAGATCTCCCACACTTAAACACTAAAAAAAAAACGAGTCCCTGAGGGTGCAAGCGATGAACAATAAATCCCTCAAAAACAAAAACGAGTCCCTGAGGGTTCGAGCAATGAACAATAAATCCCTCAAAATGCTAAAGACGCTCAACAAAGGCAAGAAACTGACAAAGCTAGGCCGCAACCTGCCAGAGATTTCAGGGTGATGCCTCGTCATGAGGCCACCTCACCAAAATCCCTCCCTAGCCGACAGGCCCAGACTTTCGGGACAGGTCAATAAAAAGCCCCTGACTGGACCCGACAAGATGGGACTCACAGAAGTACCCTGATTATCAAAAGCAAACTTGGTGTAGCAGCAAATAACGCAGACCAAAGGCTCATAGCACTTGGCTGCCAGATGGGCTTCATTCTGACCAATAAGGTTCGTACAAAATCCTCAGCTGTTAGAATCACAAATGGTCCCGTGAGGGTCAGGACCGCCACAATATCCCTCAAAGTCTCTTCTCCCCCTATAGTCTCCATGGATGGACCTGTACATTGCATCCAAATGTTTGAGCATCCTAGTTACAGCATTGCGTGGATCTCCTCGGTGTTCACATGGTCCTGTGGCTAGGAAGAAAAAAGAAATAAAGCTAGAGGAAATTTTTTCCCTTTCACTTCTCTTGAAGCACAACATTCAGTGGGGCATGCTATTTGAAGAAATTTTTCAGCACCGTGAGTCCCCGATGCGGAATAAAATAAAGAAGCTTGTCAATAAAGCCCGACAAATAGTGGAAATTTCAAAAATCTCACAATGACCTAAGAAATGGGCAAGATCATCATAAGGACACCAAAAGATCTCCTGTCAAGTTTCTTCATATTCTGACATGTCTAAGGTAGTGCAGACTGAGAAATGGTTTCGGCAGAATCAGCCTCTAGCACCCTGAAACGGACCCCTATAACTAAAACCCTACTTTTAGTGAGTCAGATAGTTGTGGGACCACCTCCATTATATTCGGTATGGTTGAAAACCCCCAAGGGTCAAATTTCAACTTACACAGACACTCTAGAAAAATATTATGGTAAAATACTGAAACAAGAGGAGCCGCACACTATTCTCGAGCGGCCACCCTGCAACCAAACTCTATTAAAGGGGCAGTCACGAATAGTGAATTACGATACTCATATCTCACTCGTTTGAGGTCGGATCATGCTCAAATTTTGTGAGCATGTTTGTCTTGTCAAGACGAGCTTTACGACATGTGGCACGCCCCGTGACGATGCCCGTGAGGGAAGAAAAGCTAGAGAGAAATGCTGATCCATGAAGAAAGTTGCAGGAAAATTAGCAGCGACATGCCTCGCTCGAGCGGCCAAAGCACAATGCACACAAGTCTGATCAACTTGAAACCAATTACATTGCGTGCGTAAGGCTCAGGGCTATCACTGGTCTGAACCCCGTGAATGATGAACGGTTGGATTTTATACATGAAGCCAATGAAGTGATTGCAAATTTTGGAGCCAGAATTCCCGATTCCGGCCAAACTCCAAAGTTGTAAAATCCTCGTCTGGACACAAAATCGAGTTGCATTTATTGCCACATGATCGTGATAGCATGCTCAGTGTGATCTAGTGAAGAAATCACTAAAAACATCAAGGAACGGGCATGTTATAGATCTGAAGTTTACAAGATTCATCTATATTTCAAGTCACATAATCGTGACTTAAAAACACGATCCACGGCTCGAAGTTGGTATCAAATCGATCGTCATACGGAGCCCTACAAGAAAACAATCATCTTTCGAACAAACGGGCCCGGATCATCTATGAATGATCATTCACGTTCTAGGGCAACAACGGGGATTGTTTTGAAATTTTTGCAATTGTTATGAAGGGGTAAATTAGTCATTTTGCACCCTATTTTCTTATTTTATTTAATTCAATTAAATCTTAATTTTCAGCAATTAGGTTTAATTGTGATCAATCCACCCATGTTTGGGCAAAATGCTATATATATCACGTACTATCATTGTACATGGATCGAACTTTGCTTAACAAAATTTCCATCTTTTCTCATTGTTGAGTCACGTCTTGAGAGAAAAGGAGAGAGAAACTTTTGGGTCGGTATCCTTAGGCTTAAGGTAAATCTTTTTCTCTCTCTTCTCTTTTTCTCTCTCTTCTTCCCTCTCTTCTTCTCTCTCCTCTTCTCTTTCTTCTTCAACTAAGCTTTTTTCAGAGGCTATGAGTGGCAGTGGTAGTGTCATGCATGCATCTTCCTTTCTTTCCCCCTCCCGTGGTTTTACCGAGCGTCCATGACGATAGCTGTGCCATGCACGAGCTTCTTTCTCCCCCTCGCCATTCGTCTTTGTCTCTCAGCGAGGTTCACAGATGACACTGCTTATCACCATCCGCAAGCATATCCTAGGCATCCCGCATAAGCACAAACGGTGATGCCTATTGACATCCATAGGGGTCTCACCATGTTGCATGCCTATCATAGAAGGTGATGCTTATCGCCACCCACAAAGGATCGCAGCAATGCCTATCACCGTCCACAGGCTTCTCTTGCGTCCCACGCCTATCGTTGTGCGCTTCACGAAAAGCTATCATTGTGCACCTCACCAGAAGCTATCGCTGCCCGCAAGGGTTATGCTGCCTTCTACTGTTACCAACGGTGATGCCTATTGTCGTTCGTAGGCTTCTCTTGCGTCCCATGCCTATCGACATGCGCTTCACGAAAAGCTATCGTCGTGCTCCTCACCAGAAGATATTGTCACCCATAAGGGATTTACTGCCTTCTCGTGTTGCCAACGGTGATGCCTATTGCCATCCACAGGCTTCTCTTATGTCCCACGTCTAGCGTCGTGCGCTTCACGAGAAGTTATCACTGTGCGCCTCACCAGAAGTTATCCTTGCCCTCAAGGGATGTGTTTACTTCTGCTGTTGCCAATGGTGATGTATATCGCCACCCGCGGAGGGATATGTTGCCTTCTCATGTTGCCAACGGTGATGCCTAACACTGTCTGAAGTTCGCTGCCTACCCCTTTCACCGTGAGCAGCAGTGTCTAGTGCCATCCAAGCGCTACACTGTTACTCGACGGCTGTGGATGGCGATACTTAATTCCGTCGGGACCCTCCCTCTTTGCCGTCTCACCCCTTCTCTTCTTCTCTTTTCTCATCATTTTCGCTTGACTGAAGGGTAGACTCAATCTAGCACTGTCATAGCAGTCTGATTGTCGAGTAGTATTGTCATCGTGCTGGTCCTGAGTACCATGCCCATCTTGTGGTGACACCAGATTAGGGTAGTCTTGTCGGCCTTAGTTTCGAGTACTATTGCCATCATGTCGATCTGAGTTACTGTGCCCATCTTGCTACCACTCCTAGTCGGTCATTGTACTGGTCCAGCTATCATGCTATTATCATCCCCTGGTCAAACCATCTTCTCCTTTCTCTCTTTATTCAAACTCTCTTCTTCATCACCCTAACTTCTCATGAATGTCCATTGCCCTAAGACAAGGGTGGGTCCTTCGTCCCACTCGTCTTGCAAGTTAACCATAATAGTGTTGTACAGAAAACAAGGAGGTTGCAGGTCAAGGGAGGCGATTCCATGCCAGCTAAGCAGTTGGGGGGCATGCCGTTGTGATCTAAGAGGGCGCTAGAGCAAGTCAGCCCGAGTAAGTCACGGACCTCACATTCAAAAATCCTCTCTCACTAGTTGGGCACCTGCCCTTGTTCTGTGAACAAGGTTCCCAAGAGAGCAGTCTCAAGTCCCAAGTCTTCCAAACCCGAGACACATGTCACTCGATCACCTAGATCCGGAGAGGTGAGATCGAGGCACCTAAACACTCTCCTTTCTGTTATCCTCTCTCTCTTGCCCTCCCCCCATTTTCCTTGCAATACACGAACCCACTACAGATCTGTGAAATCTCTTGCTCACCCTCTGCTTTCTTATCTTCTCTCTCTCTTTGTTATTCTATTCTTTATCTCTTTCTTATTCTTTCTCTCCCTCTTCACTCTCTTCTCTCATACTTGAATACTCAAACTACAGTCGTTTTGAGGAAACTTCCTCAGAGAGCTCATGTCACAACCCCACCCCCTGACCCCAGCTGTACTAGCTGGAGGGCAGCTGGGTGCGAATGCCACTCAAGTGGGAGTGCTCTCAACACGTTTTTATAAAATGGTAATCACAGCAAACCACGAAAGAAAGATAAAATCTCCAACATAACCACAAAAAAACTTGATAAACTAAAACTGAAACTTATATATATACAATCTCAGAGTATTACAAAATGTCCAAGGCACCAAAGGCCGAAAAACAGAAATACATATCTTCACAACAAAATGACTATATGGCCAACTGCCATCTAACACCTACAATCACAAGGAAGCTTTCTCGTCAAGCGCAAGCCTTCAATCCGCCAGTAATGACCATCACCCGTCCGTCCTCGACTGGCTGCTGTCAATCTATAGGGATAGGAGAAAACAGAATGAGCTATAAAGCACAGTAAGTATTTCAAAGCATCAAGCATTCCTACCCATACACTATTATTCCTAACCGTCCTCAAGTTTCATGCAGGTTTTATAATATAAAGTCACGTGTCACAATTGTATTAGTAATGCGTCGTGAGTAATTTCTTTTTAGGGATGAGAAATTATAATGCAACTATCACATGAATTAGCAATTTATCAAATCCCTTTCGTCTAGAGCATCATAACGAATTATCATAACTATAACTCAGTAAGTTAAATAAGTGTAAGCAACGTTAGCAAGAATTAACTAACTCACTCCCTAAATCGCATATTCTCGAAGTAGAAGTTCTATCGATCAGGCCAAGTCAATCCTATTATTTAGGACTTCTACCATCACTCAGGAGGGAAGACAATTACAAGTGAATGACCCACTTTGTAATTCCTTCACTCACACACACACACAGTCTCCAGCGCGCTTTGGGGCTTTCGATAGGCGATGACCTTACAAGAGCTACCCTTACGCTACCATGGCTAGGAGTGTTAGACCTTCTAAGTACCAAATCACTATGAATGGGGGAGAAACCACCCAAACATCATCTACCCCGACTCCCATCCTATCATTGGGCACGTCGAAAAGGTCACAAGTCAGGCAATGCAATACGCTCAAAGCGTACCGATAAATCTCATATCACCTCATGGTCATGCAATACGGTCAAAGCATGCCAAGAGATATCATTCACAGTATGGTCATGCAACAAGCTAAAAACATGTCAAGCAATCACATTCACAGTATGGTCCTACAATACGCTCAAAGCATGCCAATTATCACTTTTCACATGTCACATAGCTGACCACACAAGTCTTATCACATATCACATTCTTATCATATTACATTACTATCATATTATAATACACTACCAACGGATTTCTCATTGCGTAGTGCTTCATATCACATTCTCATCATATCACATTACTTTCATATTATAATACACTATCTGTTATGTAGTGCTTCATATCACATTTTTATCATATCACATTACTATTATATTATAATACACTACCAATGGGTGACCCATTGCATAGTTCTTTATATCACATCTATGGCATGTCTGATTACAACCATACACACTCAATATCTCACAAGCATTCACCATTTTATAAGCATTCACTATTTCATAAGCATGAACCATGCTCATTCAATAGTACATGAGCATTCATCATTTCATAAGAATTCAATAGTTCATAAGTATGTCTTATTACAACCATGCTCATTCATATCTCATAGGCATGTCTTATTACAATCATGCATATTCAATAATTTGTAAGCATTCACTATATCATAAGCATGTCTCATTGCAACCATGCATATTTCATAATTCGTAACATAAAAGAATTTTCAGTACGATAGCCTCTTATAGAATTTGGCCTAACTTCCAATCCATAGGGAATTTAATCATGGTTCCAAAGCCAATTTGAAAATAGATTTACTCATTCTTCATTTAAAAGAGGTTTGTCATCAATCAAAGACATATTGGTCAGTGAACAACTTTTCATAAAACATATGACAGTTCTGGAAACTTCACTGCAACCACAATAGATACATCTTTATACTAAAAAGAAGAGTAACTCCTAAATCATAGAGAATTTCATCATAGTTCCAAAACAATGTTTGAATCAAACAAACCAATATTCCATTTAAAAGTGATTCAAGATCATTTAGATACCATTTGTTTAGTAAACAGTCCATTGCAAAAACATGTACAGTTTTTGGAAATTTACTGCAACCACCACAATAACACCTTCATACAAAAAGGGGCATATTTTCCAAACCATAGGGAATTTCAACATGGTACCAACACTAAATTTGAATTATACATATCTATATTTCATTTAAAGGTAGTTTGAACTCATTTAGACACCATTTGGTCAGTAAACAGCTCAGTACAAAGCATGCAACAGTTCTGAAAATTCAGTGCAACTCATAAGTGATATCTTCATACATACAGAGGCATAATCCCCAAACCTTAAAGAATTTCAACATGGTTCCAAAGCTATATTTGAAGTAGACACATCCATATTCTATTTAAAAGTTGTTTGAAGCTATTTGGACACCATTTGGTCAGTAAACAGTTAAAACATATTAAGCAATAGTTCTAGAAATTCACTGCAATTTATAACAGTGACATATGTAAGCAACAGGGGCATATTTCTCAAACCATAAGGAATTTATCCATGGTTCCAAACTAAAATTTAAATTATATACACGTATATTTTATCTAAAAGTAGTTTAAAGTCATTTGGACACCATTTGGTTAGTGAACACTTCATTACAAAAACGTATAGGGTTCCTGGAATTTCACAGCAAGGTTTTGGCATACATTATAGAATGATTAAGAACGTCCAAATCAGAATGGGTATTAACACAAAATATGTTTCATCTTAAATTAGATACATAGGGGTACTTTTCCACAATTTTTCATAGCCAACAGGAGTATTTTCAGTACTCAATTATCATGCTAATGAGAACCATATTCCTAAAAAAACAGGGCACAAACAAGCATAAATTTACTTGCAAGCAGCCACATCCCCATCAAAACATACTTATGTTATTCTTATACTTCATGCAAAACAATCAAACTCATTCATAGAAGCTTGAATGCTAGATCCACCTGCCTTGAACCAAAAGAATTCCAAGTTTCCTCCACATAGGTTTCTCTTCAAAAATACCAAGTTTCAAGGGATGGTTTCAAACTTAGGGTCTTAAGACAACGTGGGTGAGAGGGAAGGGAGGAGAGAGGGTAAAAAATACCATGGAGGTTGTGAAGGGGTGAATAAATAAGAAAAGAAAGGGGCAATATGCAAACAACAAATGGCATCAAGAGGCATCCACATGGAACACAAGTGCCAAGTGGCACCCTCATGGACACAAGTGGCAAGTGGCATCCTCATGGCACACAAGTGGCACCAAGCAATCATGGGAGACTCTCTATGCTCGGCGACATGAACTCTCTTGTGCGCCCAGCGGCATAAACACGCTCGGCGGTATCTGTTGCGCATGGTGTGTAAGGGCCAACTCTCCCAACCCAGTATCATCGCATGAGAAGAGAGATATAATGTCGAGCAAGAAGGCGTGAGAATTATCTCCACGCATGAAAGGCATATGGAGTATTGTCGCGAGCATATCACCTGCGGGTGTATTATCGCCTAAGGGGTTGCCGCACATAGGAGCTTAACGCCATCAGTAACGAAGGGGCAGAAAAGGGAGGAAAGCACAGCGCCGGCTGGGTGACTGAAAGTACAGTGTTGGCTGGGTGTTTGAAAGCACAGTGTTGGCTGGGTGTTTGAAAGCACAGCGTCAGCTAGGTGTTTGAAAGGGCAGCACTGGCTGGGTGTTTGAATTTGCAGCACCGGCTGGGTGTTTGAAAGCGCAGCGCCGGCTGGGTCTTTAAAAGTGCAGCGCTGGCTGAGTAAGAAGAAGACGCAGCGCCGACTGGGTGTTTCAAAGTGCACCGCCAGCTGGGTGTTTGACAGTGCAGCACCGGCTGAGTAAGAGGAAGACGCAGCGCTAGCTGTGTGAGAAAAGCCATCGCCGTCTGTGAATGCAAGGCCTAGCACTGGCTATGACCCAGCGCCATCTAAAAAAGAGGAGCAAGAAAGAGCAACGTCGGGAGAGTCTTGCTCAAATGTATAGCCTCCGTACGTGTTAGCGTCACTTCCTATGTATCAGATCCATGAGTGATGGCATCAGCCATAGTGCTTTCCAACAACCCCCTCCTTTTTAATCATTTTTCCTCCCCTGTGTAACACCGTCTTCCCCATTTTCTCAACTTTGGAGTTCACTGTCTCCCCTTGAAGACAACCAACGGGTGAAGGTGTGGGAAAGCCAAAGAAAGTTGTTGAAGGAGATTGAAGACACCGTGAGAGTCAATGTAAGTGGGTTTAGTTTTTAGGCATCCATGACTGTTGTAAAAATATTGAAATGGATTAGATGATATAAAGGAAAACGTGAAGTATGAATGGGTTAACATGAGGTTGAAAACTTTAGAGTTATGCTTCTAAATGCCATGACTACTTTAATCATGCATAGATGGTTTCATTATTCATGAAGACTTATGAAATTGCTCATTGTGAGGCTTACTAACATGAACAAGGTTCTACGCCCAAAGTGTATCATGGCCATGAAATATTAAGTGCTCTTTAAAAGCATATTAACTTGAGAATATCAATTTCCAGAACTGTGAATTTTTTTGCAACTATATGTTCGATAATCAAATGGCATCCAAATGGGACCCAATCAGTCTCAAATGAAAAGTATGTATGTCTCCTTGAATATTTCTTTTTATGGTGTGATGAGATCTCGTACGTATTAGGAGATATAGCTTAAGATACAGAGACATGTTCGCACAGTCGCATTAAATTCCAGCGACTGTGACCCTCGTTAGGCCACGCTTTTGGCCTAGCTAACGGTGTCTAAAAACCTTGAAATTATTTCCATTGGAAAGGTCTGTAAATGTACTCAAATTTGTATGTTTTGAAGTTTTTGAAATACCCCATGGATTTTGAATTATGACCCAAAATGTGCGAGTATGTCGCTATGCACTACTGCAGAGGAGATTTCTAGCAACTAATACTCACCTTGTACTAAACTATTGCCCATCAAATGGCACCCAAATTCCTCCAAATCACTGCTTTTGTAAAGAACTATGCATTAGCTCAAAGTTTCATGTTTGAGGTGTCCTGAAACTCCCCCTAAGTTG
Organism: Amborella trichopoda; assembly: GCF_054954075.1. Lineage (NCBI taxonomy): Eukaryota > Viridiplantae > Streptophyta > Magnoliopsida > Amborellales > Amborellaceae > Amborella > Amborella trichopoda. The sequence continues at coordinate 31,092,732 of NC_142337.1, read as the reverse complement.
GGAGCTATGCCCTCGTTAAAAGAGGCGTGTCTCTGTTACTTGTCATTGCATCATTGTATGACCATGTGACGCTAAGTTATCTTGATATATGATAAATGTGAATGCCATTTGATAAATTCCATGAGAATACCATAAAGATATGTGAATGATGCAGTGTAAACTACACTTTGTGAGAAAGAGGGGCCACGAGTGCGATAGTGATGAAATGAATTCATGATGAATGCCAAATGCTACTAAGAGGGCTTATGTGTAAATGCCATGTGAAAGCTTATGAAACGCATGTATTTTGCTTAATGCTATGATGTTATGATGAAATATGATTCATCTGTATGAGGCATTGATTTATGAAAATGTGATAAATCCATTATGAGGCAGTGAATTAGCTACTACGTGGTGGGACACCCACTGGTAGTGGATATTATTATGACACTATAATGAATTGGTCACTACAGGGTGGGACACTCACCGGTAGTTGATATTGTTGTGATATTGTGATTAATGGCCAATGCTTATGTTGATATTGACCACTACGTTGTGGGACACGCACCGGTAGTAGATACTGTTATGATATTACCTGCTACATGATGGGATACTCATCGATAGTAAGGAAAGAGATGTCAGCATATCCCCTAACCTGCATAATGATAGGAACGGCTTAAAGGAGAGGATAGCCCTAGATTTATGAAATGAAATGATTGATGCCTTGCAAGATAAGGTCCTATTAAACCCTAATGCACGCTAGGGACTGTGTATGTGTTGAGGGTATTATGAAGTGGATTAACCCACTTGTATCCTCCCTCCTATACGATGGTAGAGGTCTTAATCAATGGGATTGGCTTAGCCTGATGGATAGGGCCTCTACTGCAGGAGTAGATGATTTAGGGAGTAAGTGGATAAGAATTGATTTTCTGTATAAGGAATGTTTAGTATTATAATGATTGGATGATTAATGATTTCACTGGTCAAATGCTTATGATGACACCAATTCAAAGGTAATTGTTGTTTGAATGAAATGTTCATATTTGCTGCCTTGACCTCATATGCATTTATGTTAAACTATGACTTTATATTGATGATCTGTACTGTTTTCATACATGAATAGAACCACCATAGATGCATGACACTAGACCTGCTTACTGGGCTATATAGCTCATCCCATTATTTCTCCTCTCCTTGTAGATTGATAGCGACAGGTGCAAGGCTGGAAGTTCGTGTTTGGCGGCTGGAAGACAAAGCTAGTGTTCTTGAAGAAGGTGCTTAGACCTTGTTTATGTCTAGGCTGTTTGGCCATGGTTTTGTATTTTTATTGGTGAATATGTGTAATATTGGCCTAGATGCCGCAAACTTAATATAATATTTTGGAAGATTTTATATTATAAATTTTGGTGTGTGGAGTTTTTCTTTACTCTTCTGCTAGTTAAGCTTGTCGCTTTTATTCTCTTCCATGGTTTGCTCAATTTTCGAATATAAAGGTGCTGAGTCCATTCCTACCTGAGTGACAAATGCTACATTGAATCACAAACTCGCGCTCGATTGCCCGTCGCCGCGTAACGTACAGTGGTCGGGGGAGGGTTCGCGACACGGCGGCATGAACATGCTCGGCAGCATGAACGTGCTCGGCGATGTCTGCTGCTTCCTATTGCATACGACGGTGTGATAGCTCTCGACGGTGTATGTTGCTTCCTGTTGCGCACGGCGGCATGAACGTGCTCAGCGGCATTCTTCTCTATTGTCTCTCACTACTGCGCACCACTCTCACTCTCACTACAGCGCGCCACTCTCACTCTCACTGCCACGCACGGTGGCACACACTCTGTCGCGCATGGCGGCACTCACACTTTCGCGCATGGTGGCACACACCGCCACGCACAACGGCACCTAAACTGCTGCGTACGACGGTTTAACTCTCCCTGCCGATGACCCGCCGATGCACTACAGCATGCCTGAAAATCTTGGTCCTTACAGTTCAACTCTCGGATCACCCTATTACCATGCTTCGAAGGGTTTAGGTTGTGAGAGATTCCCCTCTCTTCTTCATCTCTTTCTTCTCTTCATTTTATCTTCTCTTCTCCCTGTTGGTTCCTTGTTAGGAGGCTCTTTGGGTTAGTGACTTTTCGATGAGCTAAAGCTATGACTTCACTTCCTTTAAAATCCTCCAGATACTTAAGGTTTTGAGCCTAAGTATATTCCTTTTCCTTTGGAAATACCTGTTAAGAGAGGTTATCCCAGAAGGTTACCCAATTCTTGAGTCATTCTCTCTTCTCTTCGATCTCTTCTTCTTCTTCACTCTAGTCTTTGAACTAAACCCCCCACCAATTCACATATGAAGAAATTCAAAGTCACGAGAGTGAAACTGAATCATAAAGAAGATGGACCATAACAATGCAGATATACTCTCTTTTTGTTATTTAGGGATAATACTCTTTTTTTTCTTTTTTTTTTGCATTTTCTTTTTTTTACCAAATACAACATTGTCAACAATAGAGAGTATTAGATTTTGTCTATTTGCAAGCATAACCATTCATCACTCGCTATTTTGTGTTTGGTTTTCCATGTCTTTGTGTCTTGACTTTATTGTATAGAAGCTTTTCTTAACATTGGTATCATTTATTTTTTTAAAATACGAGCATTACCTATGTACAACATAATTGCTTGATAGTTATAATGGCAATGTTCTTTCAAAGACGATGATATTAATTAGATAAACATGTTATATACATTACATTGATTTATGTTATATGTTGTGTTTCTTTGCATTTATTCACTTATATTTAGGAAGAATTAGTTTTTCCAGACGCTAAATCATGAACTATGAGGATGCATAGGTGGAAATATGAACTAAATGAATTAAATTTTGGAATGGAGGACCATCTCCTTCATTGCTCAAAATATCTATTAATCTATCTTATGAATAATCTTTTACAATCATTGTATTCAAAGGAGAACTTCCCTTTCAGTTGCACAATAAAACACATGCAACGCAAGTGCCTGCGCTAGTAATAATAATAATTGAGAGCAACGACCCACTGCACCATGCAAAGACATGTTGAATATGTGAATCCAAGTTTCCTAGTTTTTTAAAAAAGTACGTAATAATTTTTTTGATATATTGGTGTTTCCTATTTTCATGGGAACAACATATTAACTCATTATCTTTGGGAACTCTACGTGATGTGCTTTAAGGTAAATAAGATTTCTTATTTGAGGGAACTTGATATCTTAACTCATTATCTTTGGGAACTCTACGTGATGTGCTTTAAGGTAAATAAGATTTCTTATTTGAGGGAACTTGATATCTTGCAACTATATAGGATGAGGAAGATTTCCTTTGTTAAAGGAGTGGTGCGTACTTCTTGAAGGAAGTCCCTATTACATAGGAAACTATATCCCTCTTGTGTAAGAAACCCAATCCAATTAGGAATGGGAAATCTAATTAAACTAGAGATTGGTTAGATTAGGACTCATGTAGGTCTCTAGGTATTCCTCTTTATAAAAGAGATTTTTGTAGAGAGAGATTAATATACATGAAAAAAGTATGCAAGAGAGAATGGTTAGTTCTTTAGTCTTTGGGTGGGTATTCTAGTGGGAGAAAGACCATGTTTTAGGGCTTAAGAGAGAGTTCTTGTAATCCCTTGCATTCTTTATGCTTGCATGATGTTTTTTTTATTAGTGGAAGAGACCTTTACTGCCCTGTGAACATAGGCAACTTGTCGAACCACTTAAATTTTTGTGTTTCTGTTCTTTTATTTTTCTGCACTATTTTTTTTCCCTTGGTTATTTAAGATCCTTGTTGGGCATAAGGTTTGTGGCAGATCGCATATCTTTGAAGATGGTTGGAGAAAGTTCAACCAGATATGAAATTCCAAAATTTAACTATTCAGATTTGGTAAATTAAAGATGCATGCAGTGCCGGTGAAAGGTAGTTATATAGTGGCTTTAAAAGGTAGAGAAAATAAACTGGAAAAGATGGATGATGACGAATTTGATGAGAATAATGAATTGGCCAAGGGAGGATAGTTTTTTTGGCGCTTGATGAGTCTGTTTTATTCAATGTCTCCTTAGAAACTTTAGCAAAAGATTATGGGACAGGATGAAAAATACTTATGAAGGCAAGTCTTTTCCTAATAAAAAATTTCTTAGTTGAAAACTTTACGATCCCAAGATGAGTAATGGTGCATCTTTGCAAGGGCACTTAAATGAGTTTAATACCTTGATTAGCAAGTTGATGTCACTGGATGTAAAAATTGATGAAGAAGACAAAGCAATTATTTTACTTTGTTCTATGCCGGAATCATGGGATTGATTAATCATGAATCTCAGTCGTGCAAAATCTCTTGAATTTGATTTCGTTGTTTCAACACTTCTGACATAGGAGTATAGACAAAAGTCTGGTCTGGATTCCTCTAGGAATGTGTTTGTAGCATGGGGAAGATCAATGAGGAGAACTACGGGTAGAGATTAGTCAAGATCCAAATCAAGATGACATAAGAAAGTAAAGCGTTGGAGCTGTGAAAAATTAGACCATGTGAGGAAAGATTGTAAGGCATAAAAGGGCAACTAGAAGCCCCTAAATCTTGTTCTAATGAGAAGCCTAGTTCAAGTGGTTCTCAAGGAAATCAAGCATAATAAATTGAGTGTTTCTAACAATGGAGAAGTTTTTTCTGTGGATAGGGAGGCAGTTTTACAGTATTGGCTACTTGATTCAGATGCATCCTTTCACATGACTCAACATAGTGATTGGTTCTATAGGTACTAACTATGTGATGGAGGTATTGTTTACATGGGAAATAATGACTCATGTAAAATAGTGAGAGTTGGAGATGTAAAAATCAAGATGTACAATGGAGGAATATGCACCATCTCGAGTGTCAGACATGTTTCGGATCTCAAAAGAAGTCTCTTGTCTTTGGAAAAATTTGATAGGCAAAGTTTCAAGTTCATAGGTGAAAAGGGATGTCTGAAAATTTTAAAAAGGATCTCTAATGGTTGCGAAAGGAGAGTTAGCAGAAAATTTCTATAAACTTGTTGATGAAACAATTTTGAGAGATGTAGATATTGCAAAGGTGGACTCTGTCATGACATGGCATACACGTTTGGGTCATATGAGTGCGTGTGGACTCAAGGTACTTCTCGATAAAACTCTCCCTAGTTTAAAATATCTTAATTTAGATTTTTGTGAGTCATGCTTATTTGGAAAGCATAACAAATTGTGCTTTGCTTTATCCACCGCTAGAATTAATGATTTTTTGGAATTGATTCATTCGGACGCATAGGAATAACCTTTTGTTTCTATGGGGGGTGCTGCATATTTTGTTACTTTTGTCGATGATTTTTCAAGAAAAGTATGGTTTATATACTGAAAAAGAAATCAGATGCCTTCAGTTGTTTCCAAAAATTAAGGACTTAGTAGAAAATCAGAAAGGTAAGAGCATCAAATTTCTAAGAACTAATAATGCGGGCAAATTTTGTTCTGGTGAATTTAATAATTTTTGTAGTGAGCATGGTTTTGTTAGGTAGTTGACAGTTTCTGGAACACCTTAGTAAAATAGTATTACTGAGAGGATGAATCGTACCATTATGGAACGTGTCAGGTGTATATTGAGTACTATCAGGTTAGAGCAAAGTTTTTGGGCATAAGCAGTTCGTATAATTTGTTCCCTAATCAATAGACCTCTTAGTTTTGCTATTAACTACAAGACACCAGTTAAACCTATTGATTATTCTTTCTTTCATGTTTTTAGTTGTGAAGCATATTCTTTGATTCCAAAGAGAAAATAACTAAGTTGTATGAAAAATCCAAGAAATATATTTTTCTTAGCTATACTGATGGTACAAAAGGGTACAGATTGTCGGATCCTACTGACTACAAGGTTATAGTTAGTCAAGGAAAAAGAAAGATGAGCTAGATACAAAACTTATTGAGGTGGAATACACTCAAAAGAACCAGCGAGATGGTAGTCATAACCAAAAACCTAAAATTGTCCAAGAGCTTGAAGAATATTTAAGTGATCTTGAATTAAGAAGATTTGATATACCTAAAAAGACTCATGTGAGGCTTAACAACTATGTCTTGTCCTATGCTTTCCTAACATAAGAGGGTGAGTCAATTTCTTTTCGTGAGGTTGTTAGATCGATGAAGCAGGTCAATGGAGATCATTTATGGAAGAAGAGATTGAGGCCCTACAAAAAAATAAAACATAGGACCTCGTCAAACTACCAGAGAAGCGAAATGCAATTAGTTGCAGGTAGGTCTTCAAGAAGAAGAAATGTCCTAATGATACTGTTGAAAGGTATGTTTGAAGACATTTTTCAGCACCATGAGTCCCCGATGCGGAATAAAGGAGAGAAGCCGGTCAATAAAGCTTGACAAATAATGGAAATTTCGACAGTCTTAGAATGGCCTCATAACATGTCAAAATCTTCATAAGGAATTCTAAAAGCCTCCTGTCATGTTTCGTCGCATTCCGACATCTCTAAGGCAGTTCAAACTGAGAAACGGTTTCGATAAAATTAGCCTCTGACACCCTGAAACGGACCCCTATAACTGAAACCCTACTCTCGGGGCATCAAACGACGATGGGACCACAACCATTGGATCTGACGCAGTTGAAGGGGTCAAATTACAGCTTAAACGGACACTCCAACAAGAAGTTATAGGTAAAAGACTGACACAGGAGGAGCCACACACTATTCTCGTGTGGCCAACCTGCAATTAAACTCCATTAAAGCACAGTCACGAATAATGAACTTGCGACATCCATATCTCCCTAGTCCGAGAATGGATTGTGCTCAAACTTGTTGGAGCATGTTCGTATCGTCGAATCGAGCGTTTTGATAAATGGTACGTCCCATGACGATGTCAGAGCAAGGAGAAAAGCTAGAGAGAAGTTCATGATTTGAAGAAACAAGTTGCAGAAAATTAGCAAGACCTCCACTCACTTGAGCGGCTATATCACAGTGCTCGCATGCCCGATCGACGCCAGAACAGTTGCATCGCATGCGTAAGGTCTGTGGCTATCGCTGGTCCAAACCCTACACGTGATGAATGAACAGATTTCGTATAAGACTCAACTGAAGCCACTGCAAATTTCGACAATCGAAATTCTAAATTTCGGTCAAAAGTTCAAGATTTTCAAATCTTCATTCGAGCACCAAATCTCCGTTCATTAGAATGTGATTGTGGTGACATGCTCACTGCAATTCATCGAAGAAATCAAAGAAAATATCAAGATGAAGATGTACTATCAATCAAAAGTTTTTAAGATCTATTCAAATTTCAAGTTACGTGATCATGCTTTTAAAGTGTGATTCGTGGCCTAAAATTATTATCAAAATGATTGTAGCATCGACCCCTGGGGGATGGGAATTATCTTTTGCTCATTCAGATGCCGGATTGTCAATGGATCATCCGAGAAGAATCAAGAACGTCCTTAGTTCTCAACAGGGACTGTTTTGGAATTTTTTCAATTGTTAGATAAGGTAGATCAGTCATTTTGTACCATATTTTCTTATTTTTCTTAATTTTAATAAATTTTAATTATCCCCAATTAGGGTTAGTTTTGGATGATCCTCCCACATTTTAACCCTAGTCTATAAATAGATGCTACCTCTCGTTATAAATAGATCTCTCTTTTAGACTCACAGGGACTCTTTTTATTAATAAAAATTCCTTTTTCAAGAGCACGAGTTGGGTCACGTTTCTTCTTTGGAGAGAGAGAGAGAGAGAAAGAGAGAGGAGAGAGAAATTTTAGAGCAGTACCCCTTCTACCTTCAAGGTATTTTCTCTCTCTTCCCTTCTTCTCTCACTGGTTTTCTTTTCTCTCTTCTTTTCTCTCTTCTTCTCTTTCTTCTTTGTCTTCTCTATTGAGTCTTTGTCATAGGCCATGCACAACAGTGGCAGTGTTGTGCGTGCCTCTTTCTCTCTTCCTCCTATTGTGACTTCGCAAGTCGTGCATGGAGATGGCAGCACCGTGCGCAGCTTCTTTCTGCCTCTCCTAGTTCATCTCTTTACCTCAACATGATTCGCGCATGGCATTAGTCATCATTGTGCGTAACTCCATCTGAAGGAGCACACGATGAGCCAAGTTGTGTTCAAGTAGAGGGTCGGGCTCCTGTTTCGGTTCTAGGATTGGTGTCACGCACAGCGATGTGCATCGCCGACCACGAGCCATCTTTCTTTCTTCTCATGGGTCGCAGACGTCGCTGCTCATCGTCGTCTGAAGACGTGTCTTCAACATCCTGCACAAGCGTAGACGGTGATAGTCATCGTTATCTATGAACATGTTTTTAGTGTCCCACACCTTTCACAGACAAAGATGCCTACCGCCGCCCGCGAAGGGTCACGGCGATGTCTATCGCCGCCCGCAGGATTCTCTTACACCCTATGCCTATCGCAGACAGCGATGCCTATCACTGCCCGTGAAGGGCCGCGGTGATGCCTATTACCGTCCGCAGGCTTCTTTCGTGCGCTCTGTACCTATCGCTGTCCGCAGACTTCTTTCGTGCACTCTGTACCTATCACCACCAGCAAAGGGTCTTGCTACCTTCTTGTGTTGCCAACGGCGATGGCTAACGCCGTCTACGGTTCACTGCTCGCCCTTTCACCATGAGTAGCAGTGTCTAGCACCGTCTAGGGCCACGACACTATCATTCCACGGCTGTGGACAGTGACGCCTAACGCCACCGGGACTTGCCTTCTCCTCCATTCGCGTCTCCTCTCTGCTCTCTTTACTTCTCTTCTTGCTTGATTGAAGGATAAACTCGGTCTAGCACTACCATAGTGGTCTAGATATCAAGTGTTATTGTCGTCGTGCTGGTCCAGAGTACCATGCCCGTCTTGCTGTCACACCAGATTAGGGCAGTCATATCAACCCTGGTTTTGAGTAGTATTGTCGTTACGTCGGTCCGAGTTACCAGGCCCGTCTTACTACCACTCCGAGTCGGTCACTATACTGGTCCAACTATCAGGCTAGGCTCGTTTCCTTGCCAAGTCCTCTTCTCTTTTCTCCCCTTATTCAAATCCTCTTCTTCATCACCCTAACTTCTCACCTTCTCTGCCATCTGAATGTGCACATCTGTGCATGTTTGCCCCATGACAAGGGTGGGTTCCTCGACCCACTTGTCTTGCAAATTAGCCATGTTAATGCTTTGCAGAAAATAAGGAGATTGCAGATCAAGGGAGGCGATTCAGAATCAGCTGAAGCAACTGCGGGTTTTCCGTCGTTATCTAAGAGGGCGCCCACGAGAGTCAGCCCGAGTAAGTCATGGACCCAGGTGAGGTTGGTTCCCACCTCACGTTTAAAATTTCCCTCTCACCAGTTGGGCACCTGCCCTTGTTTTGTGAATAAGGTTCCCGAGAGAGCGGTCTTAGCTCCCAGGTCTTTCAAATCTGAGACACGTGTTACCCGATCACCTAGATACGGGGGGTGAGATCGAGGCATCCGACCAGTTTGGGACTCCCCTGAGGAATTGCTACCCCTTTATCGGTTCGCTCGTGCTTGATCAGCATCACCTTTTATTTTCTGCACTGCATTCCATGGCATCTGGTTTATTCAACCCGTTCATTTGAGTTGGGGATTTTCTCATCCCCGCACTCATGACCATCCCGAGGAAGCGACCTTCTCAAGCCTTGTTCCCTACACTCCTTTTGAGTCAAGACTCACAGTTCGACTTTCAGGTTCTTTCTTGGATTGGTGTGAGAAGGGACTTGAAGGTTCCTAACTCCTCACTTTCTAGTCCTGGTGAACCCTCCGCCAAGGCCCTTCTCATGGGTAGCACATTTGCTACCACCCACAACACGCACCTTGCTACTGACAAGTCCCTTGCCAGTCACATTGCTAACGTACGCCAAAATGCTTTCCTGTCTGCTTTCACGAAAGGCAAGCAAGTTTTCATCGCTCCTGAGGGTCGCCGCAAGGCCACCCCCCATACGCCTTTACCATCCCGAACCTCTATGCTTAGAGGCTCGACACATCGAGGAGGAGATCTCAGGGCCTCCACCTCTCGCACACACCAAAAGGCTCATGGTCCGTCGACTTGAGCCACACCTCGGGGCAACTTTCATGCTGCCTGGAGCGTGTGTCCAAGGTTAAGCCTTCTCAGGCCAAACCTTTCACACGCCATGCATTTGCATCGCACAGCTCGGGGCAGCACCAGTTCTCCACCAACTCGAGCACACAGGGGTCGACCACTTCATCCTACCTCTCAGCACACACGGGTTCACCTTGTGAGAGATAAGCTCCTACCTAGTCCCTCACAGACATGAGCTCATAAGTCTCGGCCTCCTAAGGTCGAACTAGTTGACCGAGCTTGGGTTGACCCCCAAGTCATCTGGAAGGCTACTTTCAAAGGTGCACACACGCCAGCTTCACAGGTTCCTCCCCGATCCCGACTTAAGAGGATTCATGAGCTAGTTCCTTCTTTTGTCTCCCTTCCTTTGCCAGGCAAACACCTCGAGAGTTGGTACTCAAAGGTTTTCCCTAAGAGTACCATCTTTAGTGGCTCAGGTCAGCCATGCACTCAGACCTCACAAGGGAATTCGGGGCAAAGGCGTGATGGCAGATAGAAGCCTACAGCCTCCAAGGCAGCAACCCAGATTGCCCTCTATCCTTGAACCTCACTCTCTGTTCCAGCTGATGGACACAGCCCTCGCATGCTCAAGAAAGATGGGGTAGTTCAGATCCCAGACTCAATTCTGGAGTGAAGTCTATTGCAATCTCTGGATCAAGCAGAAGAAAGGCCTGCAGCTCCTGACTAAAAATACCCCTAAGGTAGTTTAGGTTACCACTCTTGATGACCTCATATCTCACAATCCCTTCTGCTCTCTTTGGACTCCAGAACCTGAGCAAGAAGTCCAAGAATATTGCTCGGTGGTTACCATCGCAGGAAAGATCGAGCTGCCAAGAAATCACGGTCCCAAGACCGTCAAGAACCGGTCCTCGCACAATCGGCGTACAAGACTCGAGTGCAGTTGGGGCATGATGAGCCACTACAGACTGACTTGTCGTGTATGATTTGTCAACCCTGGCGATCCACTACTCCACATGGATCTGACCCTCCAGAAGAAGCAGTCAGCCTCATGGGGGTCAACGAGCCTGGTGATGCCCAAGTTGATTGGATGAATAGGTTCAAGGTGATGATGCAGTCCATTATCAAAAAGATGGATCGCCTGGAGGCCTCACCATGAGGCCAACACCCCGCCTGGTGAGGACACAGTTCCCAAGAAAACTCCCCCACCGGCCTTCCAAGACATCTCTGGCCCCCGCAAGGTTTCTCAAGCCGATATAGATGCCATGGTGACCCACAGTCTCAAGAGTAAGATCCCAGGCATGCAAGGGGCGCCGCTTTACCAAAGGCCATACCCCTCGTATATCGATCAGGTGTCGTTTCCCCCAGACTATCAAAAAGGGAAGCTCCTCATGTTTAATGGTATTAGTTGAACGTATTTTTCAACAGCTTGGTCCCTGATGCAGAATAAATAGGAAACATGTCAATAAAGCCTACAAAATAAGTGGAAATTCCAATAGTCTGAAAATTACCCTAGAACTGGTCAAGATCTTCATCAGCACTTCGAGAGACCACCTGTTAAGTTTCATCACGATCAGACATGTCTAAGGCAGTGAACGCAAAGAAACAATTTCAGCAACATCGGCCTCTAGTACCCTGAAATGGACCTTGTAACTAGAGCTATATTTTTGGTGCGTCAAACAGTGGTGAGACCACCGCTATAGTATCCGACATGGTCAAAAACCCCCAATGGGTCCAGTTTCGACTTAATCGACCACTCCAACATAAAGTTATGGGTAAAATACGGAAAAGGAGTAGACCGCAAATTATTCCCGTGTGGCCACCTTATACTAAAACACCATTAAAAGTGATTGTTTTTACAGTCACTTTTGGGGCCTATATCTCACTCGTTCCAAGTCGAATTGCACTCAAATTTGGTGAACATGTTCGTCTCATCAAGACGAGCGATTCGATATGTGGTACACCCCGTGACGATGCTCGACCAAGGAGAAAAGCTAGAAGGAAGCTTTTGATCCATGAAGAAACTTACAAAAAATTCAGCAACTGCACGCCTCATTCTGACGGCCAAATCACGACGCTCGCATACCCGATCTGCACAAAACCAATTATATTACGTGCGTAAGGTCCGTGGCCATTTTTTCCTCGAACCTCATGTACGATGAATGGTTGGATTTCACACACGGAGGCATCGAAGCTGTTTTAAATTTCGACAGCTCGATTTCAATATTCCGATCAAAAACTGAAGACGAAGAAAAATTCGTCTAGACACGAAATCAAGCTGTGTCTGTTGCAACGTGATCATGGCGGCAGACTCAGTGTGATTTAGCGAAGAAACCACGAAGAAACATCAAGGAACAAGCACACAATCGATTCGAAGTTTTCAAGATTCATCAAAAATTCAAGTCTGATGATTGTGGTTTAAAAACATGATTCATGGCTCGAAGTTGGTATCAAATCGATCACCATGCCAAGCCCTACAAGAAAACAATCATCTTCCGATCAAACGGGTATCAGAACGACCCCGAATCAGTCATGGAAGATCACGTAAGTTCTCGGGAAGCAGTAGGGACTGTTCTAGAATTCTACACATTGTTAGGCAGGGGCAAAACAGTCCTTTTGCACCTAATTTTAGAATTTTTTTTAATTCAATTAAATTATAATTATCTTCAATTCTTGGTAGTTTTTGGTCATACTTAGCCCAATTTTATATAAACAGGCAATGCCTCATTATAAAAAGGCCAATTCATTTTTCTTGGATCAATCAATAAAGTTTTGAATTTTGCTTGACCTAGTGAGTACATATTGGAGAGAGAGAGAGAGAGAGGAGAGAGAAGAAAGGGCCGATACCCTTTGGTAAGGTAATTTTCTCTCTTGTCCCCTCTTTTTCTCTCCTCCCCTCTTTCTCTCTCCTCCTCTCTTTCTCTGTCCTCCCTTCTTCTTCTCATCTCTATCTCTATTTTTCTCTCTTCTTCTCATCTCTATCTCTCTTTCTCTCTCTTCTTCTCATCCCTATCTTTTTTTCTCTCTCTTCTCTTCTTTTGACACAGTTGGCAAAGCCAAGCACCGACTGCATCTTCTCTCTCCTCTTCTTTTGACACAGTTGGTGAAGCCTAGCATCGACTGTGTATTTTCTCTCCTCTTCTTCTAACAAAGTTGGTGAAGCCTAGCATCGACTGCATCTTCTCTCTCATCTTCTTCTGACATAGTTGGTGAAGCCTAGCATTGACTGTATCTTCTCTCTCCTCTTCTTCTGGCACAGTTAGTGAAGCCTAACATTGACTGTGTCTTCTTTCTCCTCTTCTTCTGACACAGTCAGTAAAGCCTAGCACCGATTGTATTTTCTCTCTCCTCTTTGTCTAACATAGTTGGTAAAGCCTAGCGCCGACTTTGTCTTCTCTCTCTTCTGTTTAACACAATCGGTGAAGCCTAACACCAATTGTATCTTCTCTCTCTTCTGTCTAACACAGTCGGTGAAGCCTAACACCGATTGTGTCTTCTCTCTCTTCTGTCTATTCTAGTCGATGAAACCTAGTGTCGACTGCATCTTCTCTCTCTTCTCTATCTCATATAGTTGACGAAGCCTAGCACCGACTATAGCTTCTCTCTCTTCTCTGTCCAATACAGTCGACGAAGCCTAGCACCGATTGTATCCTCTCTCTCTTTTCTGTCAAATACAGTCGGTGAAGCCTAACGCCGACTGCATCTTTTCTCTCTCTTCTCCTTCCAACCCAGCTGATGACATCCAGTACCGACTGCATCTTCTCTCTCCTCACTTCCTAGACACAGCTGACGAAGCCTAGCACCGATTGTATCTGTTTCTCTCTACTCTTTCCAACCCAGCCGTCGATTCTTAGCACCGACTGTGTCTTTCACCCTCTTTTTTCCTTCCTTCTCTCTTCTCTCACACTCTTCTCCTTCTATCTGTCTTCCTCTCTTTCTTTCTCTTCTCTTTCTTATTCTCTTACTTCTTACTCTCTCTTTATGACTTTCATTTCTTTCTGGTATCCTTTCGTTTGATTAAGAAGGGTTGAGACTAGCCTCTTATGGTAGTCCTGTCGTCTAGCCGTAATGTTGTTGTGTCAGAATTATTGTGCCCAATTTATTGCCACTACAGACTAACCATCATGCCTAGCTAGTGAATATATGTATCGACGTCTAGTAGTAATCTTGTGAGACTGTTTGAGTTACCGAGCCTGTTTTATTACCACGTCAGGCCAATTATTCACCAGCTTAGTCACTGCGTTGATCTCCCCGCTTAGTCGAATTCTTCTCTCCCCCATCTTTCTTCTCTTATTCTTCTCTTCTTCTTTTGAATGTGCATGAATGTGTACATTAACTAAAGAGGAAAAGGTGAGGTCTAACCCACCTGTTTTATAACCTTTACCATATGTGTGTGATTGCAAAAAACAGGAGAATACAAGCCAAGGAAGACAATTCCGAACCAGTTTTAGTATTGGGGGGCTTCTTCGTGATCTAAAAGGGCGCCCATGCGAGCCCACTCGAGTAAGTCCTAAACCAACCTTAAATTCCTCTCTCACAGGTTCGTAACACCTGCCCTCGTTCTCGAATGAGGTTCCTGAAAGAGCGATCTCACAAAGTCCCGGGTCTCCCCGAAACCCGAGACACATTCCACCCAATCCTCAAAATATCCGGAGGGGGAGATCCAAGCACCTAACTAAGTACTACATCCTCATACCAGCATATCTCTCACTTCCTAGCAGCTTGTCGAGAGATGGCAGCTGACGGGCAGCTCCTCCGCTAGTTCGTTGAGACTCTCGAAGGGCCAGCCTTCCAGTGGTATGCTCAGCTACCTCCAAGATCAATACACACATGGCAAGAAATGGAGCAACTATTTTGTCTGCTTCTATGAAGTCTAGAGAAATGTGGAAACCATCGAACTCGACACTCTCACTCAAGAGTCTAGTGAGTCAGTCGATAAGTTCATTGCCTGATGGAGAGAGTTGGCAACCTATCATGCCACTCCCATGACTAAAAGAGAAGCAGTTCAGACTTGCATACGAAATATGCTGCTTGAGATCGTCCTGCATGTTGAGACTTCCAATCCACCCTCCATGTTATAGCTCATCTCTAAAGGGCTTCGTATAGAAGGTCTATCCAAGCGCCATGATGGATCTCGCCAGCAGACCTTTAGCTAGGGAAACGACTGGGGCAATGGTAATTCTCACTCCAACAATTGGGGCAACCAGCAAAAAGGGGTGATTAGTGCAGCTGTCATAATGACTGACACTAAGAAAGCCGCCCCTCAAAGGTTGGACCTCTCCAAAGGGTTAGTCACAACCAATGTACAGACACCTCATGCTGGAGGCAAGCAGCAGTAGTCCTATAACAAGGTCTAGCCCCCTAAAAATATAAATCAAAATGACTACTAGATCCAGCACCAGAACAAGGTGTACCCCTTTGAGAAGGAATGGGTTCCTGCGTTGCTTCTATTACTACTAAAGCAAAACATGATCCAGCTGTCAGAGGTCAAATCCCCAGAATAGGCTGAATAGGAGACACATGAAAGATACTACGTATATCACAGAAGAGTAGGCCACCCCACTCAAGAATGATATACGCTCAAAGACATTATCGAAGCCATTATTAACAAGGGCCAGATAAAGCTTGAAGAGCTAAAGAAAGTATTCGGGGCACCTGAGGCTTCCCACGCAGTGACAATCCAAGAGGATGACGAAGCACCTACCGTCCTCCATACAGTATTCTCTGTAATGCTCGAAGAATGCCTCATCATGCTAAAGCTGACAAGGCAGCCTAAGCTCCTGCCTCTAGGAACTGAGAACCTCTGGTGTCCGTATCACTAATACGAGTCCATGATCTGAGCGAATGCACTGGCTTCCACAACCTCTTAGTAAAGAAGATGCAGCAGCACCAAGAAATTCATGGTAACCCAGAAGGACACCCTCAAGCCCCTGTTCCACCAATGCAAGAAGACCTCTCGCCACAAGCGTAAGGTAGTGTGCTAGACCCTCTGCATACCCTCTTCGAGCGATGCTTCAACAGGGTCTTGTCACTCCCAAACCTGCTAGGCAACCTAGACATCTTGCCTAGGGTACGAAAAATCTCTGGTGCCCATATCACCAGGTATGGGGCCATGAGCTGAGGGAATGCTCTGGGTTCGAAGCTATAGTTGCGGTGAAAGTATATAAAGGCCACATTGTTTGCATCGTTCTCTCATAACACTTTCAAGCCATCACTCCCGTACAAGAGGAAATCCCACTACATGTTCCCTATGAGCCTATATTAGACCCTTCAGAGCCCTTGACTTCTCAGCCTTAGGAAGTCTACCATGGACAAAGTAGGCTGAAGTCCCTAAAGCATGAGGCAGTCGCTGAAGCCAGGGCCACTCATCAGCCCGATAGGACGAACCAAACACGTCCCAAGGGATCCAAAAGAAGAAGAGCACCTAAATCGGCTCGCCTAAGGAACCACATTCCTCAGCCACCAGTTGAGGAAGAATTTCTCAAACCCCTTCCTCCACTGCTGACCTTACAGGACTTCATCCCATGTGCAACTCACCTTATCCCTGCGTCCAATATGGGTGACGACATTAAAAGCATCCCCAACGGTCAAAGCCGAGGCAAGACCTAAAATACCCCTTGCACATGTCCAATTCTAGTGATGATGTAAAAAGCTGCCCAGAATACTCTAACTCCACTTCTTCTTCTTCTCATCCCTCTTCTTCTATCTCTTTCACAAGTGCAGTTCAGCAGTGCCCAGAATTCGACACTCTAAATAGAGAGCTCGAAGGCATCAACATCAGCAGGTCGCACCGGAGGCGTCTAACAAAGATGCTGGCCCAAGCGGCTGGATTCTTGACAGTCGCTGACGCCCTGGCAGCCCAAGCCAAGACCGAGCCATCTTCAAGCTCCTTTTCCAAGGAGGCCTCCCATATGGTGCAAATCTCGAAAGTATCATCTAGCACGGGGCAAATGAGCCTAAGATCAAGGAAGAAGCTACAACCCACTCCTCAGAAGCTCAAGGTCCTCAAGTTTCCTGATCCTTCACTTTTCCCCAAACCTCAACCTCAAACCTCCACATCCCTAATACAATTCCATATTACTTCCCCACCAGCCATGACCGCACCATCCGAACAACAAAGTGAGCCAGTGTCACAAACCAAAACTTAACCAAAACCTACCCTACCACCTAAACCAGTGACAGGATCAGGAGCGCAGAAGGTTGATGATGATAAGGTGAAATATGATATAATTGGGCATTTGAAAAATCTTCTAGCTCTTCTAAGTATCTATGATGCCCTTATGTTGTCCAGAGACTATCGTATAGCCTTAGTTCAAGCTCTTTCTATCCCGGAGGTGTACGAGACTAAAGTGGAGCCTATTGAGGTGGAGCCAGCCATCCTGAGTGGGTGCTTGGCGATCACCTTTTCTGAAGATGACCTTCAGTTGGGAGGTAAATTTCACCATCACCCCCTCTTCGTGAATGGTGAATTACATGCCTGCCCTGTCAACCGGATTATGCTGGATGTAGGGTCAGCAGTCAACCTGATCCCGAGAAGGATCCTCACCCGATTGGGATTAGGATCTGGAAACCTCACTCCTACCCACATCACCGTGCAAGGTTCAACCAATCAGGAGAAAAGCCGACTGGGACAGTTCATCTTCGCCTCAAGATCGGTGACCTGAATGATTACGCTCAGTTTTATGTAATTGACACTAATACATCTTACAATGTCCTGCTCGGCCGCTCTTGGCTTCACGATCAAGGGGTTGTTCCTTCCATGTTCCACCAATGCTTCAAGTACAGTCGAGATGGGAGACAGCACACGATCTATGCTGATAAGAGATAGTTCCATGTAGTCGAGACTCACTATATTGACGCTAAGTACTATTTCACGAATCTTCCAGCACTAGAAAGACCAAAGGATGATGATTGGAAACTTGTGAGAGAGACCTTTGTCTCATGATGATGTCAAAGACCTTGGGCGAATGATTACGGACATATTCAAAGAGGAGGAAAGACAAGGCAGGATCCTCCTTTTGACTCTAATTTACTCAAGTATACCTTACCACATCTCTGAAGTCAAGGTGTCATCCCCCAAAGATGAAGCTTCCCCCTCTACCTCCACTTCTAACTCGCCAGAACAAAATAACGAGCTAGAAGCAACTCTTGAGGCTGAGAAAGCCTTAGAGGTTGACCTTCCAGCATCGAGGGTCACCTACACACCGGATCAGCAAAAAGTCCTACATGTCTCCATTGCTCTCCTAGAAGTAGAGCTAACATACCAATCACCAAGGAAGGTACTCCAAATCCCATCCTCCTTGAACAAGGAGATTACCAACAGTCAAAAGAAGGTCGTACACTTCTCAGATGCTCTCGAAGAAGGACAAGTAGACAAGAGTAAGCCCTCTGGCTCTCAGAAACAAGACCCCATGGCAGAGTTGAGAAGTGAGGTTCACAGCCTTCAGAATCAGTTGGAGGTTATGCCCGTCACTTCAAAGCACTTATAGAACTTCATCCCTATGACCAAAACATATGATGAGCTCAAGAGCAATGCACTCCGAAGTGAAGCCAAAGCTCCCCCAGATTGGAGTATTAACAGCAAACAAGCTCACCAAATCATGAGAACCATGAATTATGAGCCCCTATCTAATCAAACATTAAGGGGTGAGGAAGCAACTGCTCCCCCATTCGAGGTCATTGAAGCCACAGCAAGTTGTCATAAGACAAAGCAAGGAGTGGGCTATTCTTTTTCGTCTCACACTCTGAAAGGGTAGAAGTAATGAAAAAGAAGGGAAAGAGTAAAGACACATCGCACAGAGAAGAAAATGGCATTTCATTCCTGAAACAGGTGAATTACAAGTTTCCATATACAATAAAGAAAAGAGAAAGAAAAAGAGACAAAAAAGGCACCATAAAAACGGTCAATGATCTCATTGGCTTTTCCCCTGCACTCTTCAGTCGATGCCTTTGCCCGTTGGATGTCTCCCCTCAGTTCGGCCACCAGCTCGGCCACCAGCTCGGCCTCATGCTCCACCAAGGACAACTTTTCACCTAAGGAGTATTCGAGGTTGAACAGTTTCTGGTCTAGCTCCCTATCCTCAACCTCCCACGTTGTCGTCTCCTTCTCTAGCTTTTCAAGTTCCTGTGCCCACATGGCTATTTTTTCCTTCAAGGTCATTACCCTGATGTGGCGTGTTATGGCCTCCTCGACAAGGGCGGACCAATGAGAGACAGTGGCCGCCCTCTCTTGTAGCTGGGCCTTCGCCAGCTCACGGCTGTGTGTCAGTGAGTCTTTCATGGACTATAACAGGGAGCCTCCTAACTGTGTTGTAGTCTCTTCCTCCTACAGAGCTTTTACCCTCAAACTCATTCACAATATTATCAAAGTAGGGGATGGCCTCGGGTGTGCCTCCTAGGGCAAGCTGCTTCAGTTGCGTGAGCGTGTCACCAAGCTCGGCCATGGGTAGCTCTTTCAGCTTTTGAAAGCTAACCCGAAGCATCTCCATGATAATTCAAGGCATTCCACTGAGGATGAGTCTAGGCAGTGCAGCAGGTGTAACTACAACAAGAGAATCCCCAACTGTAGCTAAGGCCTTAGGCTACCCAAATTCAGGAGAAAGCTCAGGTTGCCTTGTTATCTCAGCAACAGCCCTTTTGCTCAAATCTCCCCCCATGGCCTCTTCCGGCTCGACCCTCTCATGTTCAAGTGCTACAGCTTCACCCTCTATAGGCATCGCAGCCTCAGCCAGGGCAAGGGTGACCTCCCCGCCTGAAGCTACCGTCTCATGGTGTACCACGGTAGTCTTCTCTCCTGGGGCAATGTCTTCTTCCTGCTCCCTCTCTCCTTGAACCCCACCTCTGCCTCGACAGGTGCGATCCTCTCCCCTCTCCTTCTTCGCCTTTGTCCTCTAAGGCAGCCATTTCATCTACTGTTTCTTCTGTCAGACCCGCTGCTTCAGTGGCTATAAGGCCCTCCACCCCTTCATCACGCACTAGTGCTACCATTTTCAGGCCCTCAAGATTAGCCCTCTTAGGATGTCCTACCTCTACATCCCCTACAGCTACATCACCTAAAGCAGCAACTTCTTGCTAATGGGGTAACCCTTCTTCTAGGGCCCCAGCCTCCTCTATGACCACGAGCCCTTCTTCCCGAACAGAGCTCGGGCCTTCCCCTTCCATGACTGCACCCTCTGCCTGGGTAGGTGCAGCAACCTTCTGGGCCACAGAGGCTTTCTCCACCTCAACTGCCTTATCAAGGCCGGCCTCATTAGCCCCGTTGATCTCCATCGGGATTGGTCCCTCCCTCTTAGCCATGGACGTCACTTCCTGATCCAAGGTTATGTCGATCGATGCAATGGGATCTGAAGCACCGGCCTAAGTCTCTGAAGAGCTAGAGGGGGGGCTCAAGTGAAAAGGAAGACAAATCCTCAAGAGCAGAGGGCGATGCAGAAATAACATGAGACACGTAGGACTCCGAGGAAGCAGTCGGTGAAGAACCATCTTCCGATTCCTAAACCACTAGACATTTGAGCCCCTTACGCTTCGGAGCCTAACGAGCTAGTGCATGAGAAACAGTCGGGGAGGCCCGCTTCCTCTTCTTCCCCTTCGCTTGAGAAGGCGCAGCAGTCTCAGAAGCACCCCTTCGAGAAGAGCCAATGGCAAGTTTGCTATGAGGGCTGCTTCCTATCAACTTGTTCAAATCATGCAACGGGCGTTCATACCTCGGAACCTTGCGGCCCTCCTTCCATTTGAAATAGCAAAGAGGTTGTCAAAAATTCTCTCTATTTTCCTCTCCATATCGAGAAACCGTGGCAGAGACTTGTCCACGGCAATTTGGCTAGGCCACCCAACGTTGCGCCAGTTCTAGGGGAACCTCAGGGTGAATATCTCCCCCAACGGAGGAGTCCTCGCCATCTTTCTCTGCCACGTGTCCTGACTCTAGTGGGAGTGCTCTCCTTTTCAGGGGTGGCTGGCTTCCCAATACCCCTTACTGGTGATCTGCCACCAGTGTTCGTGGGCCTCTGTCGCTCTCACTGTTCTGCTAAAATATGGCATAATGTACTTGTTGATCTCAGTGAACTCCAAGCACGTGGCCCAAGCTGTGCAAATGTTCCTCGGGAGCCAGGTCTCATGATGATCCCCAACTGGTCTTTCTTCCTGTGGCTGATTTTGCTATACTGCTTCTCAAAGAATATCAAGAATGGACACCCTTGGTCCATCCCGTGCTGTCGGGCAAATCGATGAGGGAAATACCCCTCAAGCTTGGCACTATGGATGGAACGGTAGGGTAGATCCCCGCCTCTAACACTCAACATGACCATCAGCTCCTTAGGAGTGGTAGGAGCATCATCCAAGCTCTTACCCAGCTCATCAGCAAAAGCGCGATCCGTGAGGTTTCTGACCAGGAAGGTGGGTCTACTCATATGAAGGTGGTCAATGTAGAACAAGCTACGTACATGACCAAGAGTATGGAAGATGGCTTTCTGTCCAGCAATCTTCAGGAGAAACGAGCATATTGTTTCCTCCAGCACCCTATTTTTGAGGTAAGTGTTGGGGAAATAAGCCCCAAGCCAGCCATACATATAGTGGAGGGAGAAAGGCGTCTTGAAATCCCTTGGGAAGGCTTCACCATCCACTATGTCGTTCCCTCCTTCATCTTCTTGATAGGCTTTTCCCCTATACATGGCTCACAAGCCGTAGTAGATGTTGTATAAGACCGTCTGTGCAAGCGCGTACTCTCGCCCTCTCACCATGTCACAAGCTACATAAAATGTGCCTAGACGTATAATATCTGCTCTCCCGGGGAGAGCGAACTTGCACAAGAAGAGTACAAGTAAGCCACCAGAAAGAGGTGGTCATTCCCGCTATGCAGCTCAAATACTGGAGGGGCTCCCTTCATGGATGCCTTCCCCTTTCTTCTCGGGCTTGGACCAGCCTCATCATTACAGTCTCCATAGAAGAATGCCACCCACTGGGTGAAGTAGATGCATCCATTCTTAGACTCGGAGCAGAACAGCTGGTAAATCCCGAATAACACTTCAGGCCTAGGGTCGGCAAGTCCTCGCTTGGGGCTATGTTCCTATGCAAACAATGGAAGAGGCCTACCCCTTCTTCTATTATTATATTCCCGTCGTTGTCTTCTCTAACCTCAAAGCGAATGGGGTCACTAGAAAAGGTGACGCTCAAAGGCCACCTTGGTCCACACAAAGCCTCGATGAGCTAGATTGGCTCACCCCTCACCAAGCCTTCGCCGATGAATTCATTGGTGCCAAGCTCCCCTACTCATGGGAGGTTCTTCATGTCAGGAATGGCGCCTGAAGGCTGAGCCATGAAGCTAGAGCAAAGGCTTCACTGTCGCGCGCTCTGGTTTTCTTTTCTCTCTTCTTCTCTTTCTTCTTCATTTTCTGTGCTGAGTCTTTCTCAGAGGCCATGCACGGCAGTGGCAGTGCCGTGCATGCCTCTTTCTCTCTTCCTCCTCCTGTGACATCGCAGGTCGTGCATGGCGATGGCAGCGCCATGCGCGAGATTCTTTGTCCCTTTCCTTGTTCGTCTCTTTCCCTCAAGATGGTTCGCGCATGACGTTATTCATCATTGTGCATAACGTCGTCTAAATAAGCACACCATGAGCCGGGCTGTGTTCAAGCAGCGGGTCAGGCTCTTGTTTCAGTTCTAAGATTGGTGTCACGTGCAGCGATGTGCATTGCTGACCGCAAGCCATCTTTCTTTCGTCTCATGGGTCGCAGACAGCACTGCTCATCGCCTTCTGTAGGCATGTCTTCGGCATCCTGCGCAAGTGCAGACGGTGATAGTCATTGCTATCCATGAACATGTTTTTAGTGTTCCGCACCTATTGCAGACGGTGATACCTATCGCCACACGTCAAGTGTCATAGCAATGTCTATCGCCGCCCACAAGCTTCTCTTTCGCCATGTGCCTATCGCAGATGGCGATGCCTATCACTGTCGACGAAGGGGTCGTTGCGATGCTTATCACCGTCCACATGCTTCTTTCGTGTGCTTTATACCTATCGCCATCCACAGGCTTCTTTCTTGCGCTATGTACCTATCGTCATCCGCGAAGGGTCGTGCTGCCTTCTTGTGTCGCTGACGGTGATGGCTAATGCCATCTGCAGTTCACTGCTCGCCCTTTCGCCATGAGCAGCAGGGTCCAGCGCCATCCAGGGGCCACGACGCTGTCATTCCATGGCTGTGGATAGCGATGCCTAACGCCACCGGGACTTGCCTTCTCCTTCTTTCGTGTCTTCTCTCTACTCTCTTCTCTTTTCTTTTCTTCGCTTCTTGCTGACTGAATGATAGACTCGGTCAAACACTGCCATAACGGTTTGGCTGTCGAGTAGTATTGTCGCCGTTCTGGTTCAGAGTACCATGCCCATCTCGTTACCACACTAGATTAATACAGTCATATCGGTCCTGGTTTCGAGTAGTATTGCCGTCGTGCCGGTCTGAGTTACCGTGTCCATCTTAGTACCACTCCGAGTTGGTCACTGTACTAGTCCAGCTATCAAGCTAGGCTCGTCTCCTTGTCAAGTCCTCTTCTTCATCACCCTAACTTCTCATCTTCTCTACCATTTGAATGTGCACATCTGTGCATGTTCGCCCTAAGACAAGGGCGGGTTCCTCGACCCACTTATCTTACAAATTAACCATGTTAATGCTTTACAGAAAACAAGGAGATTGCAGGTCAAAGGCGGCAATTCTGAACCAGTTGAAGTAGCTAGGGGCTTTTCGTCGTGATCTAAGAGGGCGCCCGAGCGAGTCAGCCCGAGTAAGTCACGAACCCAAGTGAGGTTGGTCCCCACCTCACATTTAAAATTCCTCTCTCACCAATTGGGCACCTGCCCTTGTTCTGTGAACAAGGTTCCCGAGAGAGCGGTCTCAAGTCCCGAGTCTTCCAAATCCAAGACACGTGTTACTCAATCACCTAGATACGAGGGGCAAGATCGAGGTATCCGACCATAATGCAGAGCTCGATTAATTGTGAAAGGATATGCTAAAAAATAGGGTATTCATTTTGATGCGATTTTTTTCTCTTGTTGTGCACATGTCTGCTATTAGAGTTGTTTTGGCTATGGCTGCTATTCTTAATTTAGAGTTGGAACAATTAGATGTGAAAACTGCATTTGTTACTTAAAAAAAGAAATATATATGACTCAATCTGAGGGTTTTATTGAGGAAGGTAAAGAGAATTTGGTTTGTAAGCTCAAGAAATCGTTGTACGGGTTGAAACAGACGTCGAAATGTTGGTACAAATGATTTGACTCTTTCGTATTGAGCTTGAATTTTCATAGATGTGAAGCTAAGCATTGTCCTTATTTCTGCTGATACGGTAATGGAAGCTTTATTATCTTGTTACAATATGTCGATGACATGATTGTTGTAGGACCAAACAAGGATAATATTACAACACTTAAAGCTCAGTTGGCTAGGGAATTTGAGATGAAAGAATTGGGAGTCGTTAACCAAATTCTTGATATGAGTGTACTTAGAGACAAGAAGAACAGAAAAATCTAGTTAACTTAGAAGAGTTATATGGAGAGGGTTCTGCGGTACTTCAATATGCAAAATGCCAAACCACTTAGTACATTTCCTGTGCGTATGAAGTTGTGTTCGAAACAATGGCCTAGCATTGAAGCAAGAAGACACAGATGTCTCGAGTACCGTATTCATCAGTAGTATGGAGCCTCGTGTTTATTATGGTTAGCACCAGACCTGATATAGCACAAGCAATGGGAGTTGTGAGCAGATATATGGCAAATCCTAACCATGATCACTGGACCACTGTGAAGTGGATCCTTCGGTATTTGAAGGGAACTTGTGCTGCTAGTATTTGTTACAGTGGAATGGATTTGAAAAACACTAGTTATGTTGATGATGACTTTGCATATGACTTGGATAAAAGGTCTACTACCGGATATGTTTTTTCTTGAGGAGGTGGTGCAGTTAGTTGGTTATCAAGGTTGCAGTCTATGGTGGTGTCGTCTTTTATAGAGGTTGAGTATATGTCACTTATTCATGAATCTAAAGAAGCAATTTGGCTAAACAGGTTATTTCGTGAATTCCAGGTTTCATTGTGACAATCAGAGTGTCTTGTTTCTAGCAAGGAATCCAGCCTTCTATGACAAGACTAAATATATTGATGTTCAGTATCACATTATTCGTGATGTGGTAGAAGATGGAAAAATTTATTGTAGAAAATTCATATTGATGACAATTCAGTGGAATGTTGACTAAGCCCATTGGGAAATAGTTCACTGGATGTAGAACTTCCTTGGGGCTTGAGGTTATTTGATGATTAGTAGCTGGTGAGCAGCAATTTTTGGAATAGACGAGTCAGAATGAACACATGTCTTCAAGTGGGAGAATGTTGGATATGTGAATCCAAGTTTCCTAGTTTTCAAGAGAAGTACATGAAAATCTTTTTGATATATGGGTGTTTCCTATTTTCATGGGAACAACATATTAAGCTATTATATTTGGGAGCTCTACGTGATGTGCTTTGAGGTAAATAAGGTTTCCTATTTTGAGGGAACTTGATATCTTCCAAATATATAGGATAAAGATGATTTCCTTTGTTAAAGGAGTGGTGAGTACTTCTTAAAGGAAGGCCCTATTAGATAGGAAACTATATCTCTCTTGTGTAGGAAACCCAATACAATTAGGAATGGGAAATCTAATTAAACTAGAGATTGGTCTCTATTAAATAGGAAACTATACCCTTCTTTTGTAGGAAACCCAATCCAATTAGGAATGGAATATCTAATTAAACTAGATATTAGTGAGTTAGATCGGAAACTATATCCCTCTTGTGTAGGAAACCCAATCCAATGAGGAATGATAAATCTAATTAAACTAGAGATTGGTCTCTATTAGATAGGAAACTATACCCCTCTTGTGTAGGAAACTCAATCCAATTAGGAATGGGAAATCTAATTAAAGAGTAGGACTCGCTTGGATTTCTAGAAAAAGTATGTGTTGGAGACCCAATCCAATTAGGAATGGGAAATCTAATTAAACTAGAGATTGGTCTCTATTAGATAGGAAACTATACCTCCTGTGTAGGAAAACTCAATCCAATCAAGATGGAAAATCTAATTAAAGAGTAAGACTCACGTGTGTTTCTAGAAAAAGCATGCAAGAGAGAAGGGTTAGTTCCTATTTACTGCCCTATCTTTTAAACAGTTACATCTGATACCTCAAAATACCCTCGACGCCTGACTTATAGCCCCACCCAACCTCATTACTCTTGAACTTACCCGATGTGGGACTAAGCAAGAGTTCCCCACATTTCGACTTCGAGTTCTAAAAAGAACTTATCTCAATCGTATTTATGAAAAAAGATAGTAAATAAAGAAATTTTTTGAAAAATGAAAAGACTTAATAATATGCTTCTTTTCGAAAATCAAAACTCCAAACTTAATACAAAAATAAAATAAATAAATTAAGAGAGATCTATTTTATTGTCAAGTTACATTTCAAATTTCATTTTGACTAATGTTAATAGACAACAAACACTCAAACATGAATTATGTTCTCAATTTTTTTCATATTTTTTACGCAATAATAAAAAATCAAAATAAAATTACCACTATTTTAAAAAAAAAAATCTAGAAAACTAAACAATTACCATTACTTTTTGAAAAGATGAATTGCCATTTAGTCCAATATGATGTTTTACAAGGGAGAAGAAGGAGAAAAGATGAGTCGTCATTTAGACCAATATGATGTTTAATGCTTAACCTCACCCCTACACCTTAGTCACAACATTATGGTTTTCATTCCCACCACTTAATACCACCCCACATACACTTTCAAAAAATTTCTCTCGTACTCTATGATAAAAAATGGGTAAGAGCCTCTATTATAAAAAATGGGTAAGAGCCTCTCTTTCCTATTGAATTACCCAAAACGGAAAAAAAAAAAAGGTAAGAGCCTCTCTTCCCCATTGAATTACCCAAAACAGAAAAACAAACAAAAAGCTCCAATATTAAATACCATGGCTCCATGAGTTACAATGCCTCCGTGGCTCATATTAAATACCAGTGGCTCAAAAGCAAAGCAAAAAAAATTGTGCTGAGAGAAGAAAACAAGCTTTTCCATAACTCTCTTTTACAGTGGTTCTTCCATAACTCTCTTTTATAAATGTTTGGCTTCATTTATTGTTTTCTAATGTTTTGAATGGCCCAAAAACTCGAAGAGTATGGTAATTATCAACTAATCATTTAAGAAATTCTACCTAAAAAGCTTTTTATAAAACTGAATAATAAATATAAATATTATATACAACGAGACTATTTACATGTAGTACATAAAAAGCACACTTATTTATAAAAAAAATATCTTCATATCTTTTTTAAAACAAATTTATCTTTTGATAAACCCAAAATTTCAAAAAAACATTTTTTAAACTCCTGTCCACTTTAAACCTATTTTTTAACATAAACAAATATAAAAAAAATGTTCTTTCTAAACCTAATCACTTCTTTTTTTTTTTAGTTTCTTACTCTTCTGCCATATTTCTCCACTCTCCCGTATTTTTCCAAACACCTCTCTCCCAATAACCTCTCACCTCTCTCCCAATAACCTCTCACCTCCATGATACCCTCATTTCTTTCTCTAAAAGTCTAAAAAAATAACTTTTAAAAAAAAACACAACTTAGATTTAACCTAAGAAAACAAGCTTAAAATAGCTAAAAGCCTAAAATAACAAAAATTGAAAGAAATAAAATCTACAATTTTTATACATCAAGACTTTTCAAAACCATGATTCTATTGTGAAATAAAATCTACAATTTTTATTCAAGACCTTTCAAAACCTTGATTATATTATGAAATAAATCTTAAAAAACCTTATTTCTTTCGAAACTTGATTCTATTGTAAAATAAATCTTAAATATTTTTCCTTATTTACAACCATAGCTTAACTGTATCTCAAAATTCGAAAAAAAAAAATTTGAACTTTGAACTTTGATCAATAAAATAAATACAACCATCCAATTTCACATCCAATGATCATGATTAATTATGACCACCATGTATCAAAACTAAATGGTCTCATTATATACTTTGGAATAAATATATCATATTTTTAAATAAATAACATAGGACAAATATATCATATTTTTAAATAAATAACATAGGACGCATGTAAGGGACACTAGTCCAACAAGACCGCATGGACTCACCCGAGTGACTCGGCTCAGGCAGGCTAATTAAAGTGCCTAGCACCAGCCACATTTATTAACCTTGATTGAAATCCACGTGTGAATTCACACATCTTCATCCATTTGTTTCATTTTTTTTTACTTTTGGCCCCCAAAAAGTTTAGACCACTTGTCGCTTATCAAGCCCAATTCCTGAAGTAGCATGGATCGAGCAAAACATCCACTTTCATCAAAATCACCAATCCTCATCATCATTTCATTTAAAAACATCATATTAATATATAAGATCTTAAAGAGTATTATTCTTTGCATGTGGTGTACCTAATAACGTGTTCCGCATATGACACTACAAATTAATTCCAAGCGTTTTCAAAGATGAAGTTTCTTAACATACAAACTGTGACCATTTATAAACTGTGATCAAAAGCCGTGAATCTTAATGTGTTCCTTCTTCACTATGCCCGCCTGCCAAAAAAAAACAGAAATATTCCAACACCAAGTTCCCCACCATCACGAAAGAGCATGAAAAAAGATGAGATAAAACAACTAGAAATAGAGAAGGCCGAAGTTCACCAATTACCTGGACAAGAAAAGTGGACACATTCTTGCGCTGATCACCTTGAAGTTGTATCACCTGCATATATCATGGCACATAAAGGATCAACACAAAACAAGTGAACAGAATAGAATTTACATAGGAACATGCTCAATGCAGGTCTTTAATGAATAGCCATCACCAGCATACAATATAGAACACAAAGGATCATCACAATGTCAACATGCTTTAATTCAGGTATCAGCATCTGGAAATATACCTGACCCAACTCTGGATCCTGGACTACTGTACCATTGCAGCAAAATTCCTTCTTGAGGTCTTTCAAGATCTTGCTGTAACTGAACTCTTTCTTTAAACCCTGCACTGTTGTCAAGCTCTTTCTACCATTTCTCTGTTGTATGCGCACATGCACATACTCCTTTGATCCTGCCCCAGAGTCTTCAGCATTTGCCTCGGCAAATGGATCTGACCTCACATTCAAATCTCTAAGTAAATAACCATTCTCTCTCTCTCTCTCTCTCTCTCTCTCTCTCTCTCTCTCTCTCTCTCTCTCTCTCTCTCTCTCAAACACAAGGGAAGAATTGGAGAAATCATCAAAAAATATCAAACAATTTCAGGTAGTGTTCAACAAAGTATACCAAAGGTTGTAGGAATCTCAACGTCGAGCTCAGACATGAAACTTGACTGTCAAGTTCAAAGTGATGGGATGTACAAATGTTGGTGAGTTTTATCTCACAATGATCGCAGAACTGGAAGAAACAGAAAACCCATCAGCCTTCCATGACCAGTAATAGCTCACCCCATAAGCAGCAAACCACACAAAAAGGGGATGGACAAAAAGACAATGATGGGTACAATGAAAAAATATAATATACATCCCTCACCACAAGAAAAACTCATCATAGAAAACTAAAGGGTAAATAAGAAAGTTAAATTGTCTGCAGTACAGATCCCCTATTTACCAATAAAAGAAAGGAAAAAAGAAAATGGCGAATACTTCCATTCCAAAGAGTCATTATTATGCGACCAGGTAGAAATGTTGAAAAGAAGGAGCCCATATTGGACATGAGCTTGGCAACCCAACAATGGAGAAAATGATATATCAACCCCCTGACCCTAGTTGCATGAAGTCAGAGAAAATCGATTTTCAAGAGGATCAGACTGACAGCCAAGAACTACGATCATATATGCAAATACATGTCACAAAATTCTGCTTCCCAAAGCATGGGGAATCCCATACCCCATATATTCGAATCCAACAACCATACCCATGTCCATCCAGGCCACATAGCTATCTATTGATGATAGACATTCAATACGATTGTTTCTAGCAAATCACCATGCTTCTACAAAGGCCACCCCAAGGCAGAACAGATTCTCTTTTGAACTAGAATAAGTATTGGGCTTTAAAAGACCACCAACGTGGCAACAGCCAGGACCGAACTTCAAGACCAAAAATAAATGATATCTATCTAACATTAAAGTTAATAGATGGCTTTCTGTCCAAGCCAATTAGCCCCAATCAATACATGAAGAACTGTTAAACACTGAATAGAAAGCTACTGAAGTAGCATTAGGCAAAAACACATCACGAATTGCATTAAAAGAAGTAGAGGAATTAACAATCATGGTCCAATTGCTGCGTCTGAAGATCATGCTAGGAATATATTGTTCGTGGCACAAACTAACGAATCCACGACCAATAAATATCATTCATGCACAACATATTGAATAATAACCAATGAGCAAGTATGCTATGCTTCCTTGGGAGCATACTGCACACACTTCCTCTTCCTTGAGAGTATACTTCACACATTTCCTCCCTTGGGCGAAATGGCTAATGTGGATGAATTTTTCAATCTAAATTTTGTGATCCACCCAAGAATCAACAGATAATTAATTTCAAACAAAAGAATATGGATTTTGATTTCATCAGCACTTAGATCTCACCTTACAAAAATTGGATAGGCTCTGTTCAATCTTGGGACGTTATTTCCTCTTTACAGGAAAATACAGAGTGACAGAGTGAGACTTTGTATTTTTTAGACTTTGTATTTACAGTGGATATCTAGGAATTATGATTCAATCCTATCCGAAGTATTGTACGGCTGTACTCAACATTATAATGCATCGTCGATTGATTCTAGCAAGTAGCAACTGCTGTTATGACTATTAGTAGAGGAAAAAAAAAAGAAAAAGGAATGCTTATAAAGAAATAGTTTGGGAATTTGTCAAGACAAAAATAAAGCAGTGATGAGAGAAAGGAGAATCAAACAATGACACAAAAATCTGATTAGATGACCGTGAAACTCTATGATGCTTGCCAAACTGACAACCACATGTTACAAAACAACATTTTTCAGATCTAGAGCTTGGCGTGAACTTTATCAGGTAAGAATAAAGCAATTAAAGCAATAGATTATGAGAAGTAACCTACAACTATATTAGATTGTGGAGGATGTAAACCTCAATTATGATGACCAAGTTGACTAATCCGTGTTTAGAACACCGATGACCCAGGCTAGGACTTGCCCAGGTCAATCAAACCCTGAGGGGTGCCAGGTCCAGATGAGAAAAGGCGAAACCCAGGTGAGTCTAACTGAGTCTCAAGTCTCAACCCCTCCTTTGTATTTTACCCAAAGATTGAGTTGAGACGGAGGTCAATGGATGACTTGGGCTTGAGGCCTGGAAAATCCAAGACCAAGTCCTGGTTTTGAAACAGTTTGACTCAAGGGCAACATGAAATAATAATATCTTCAGCCCTAGAGCCTTGTTTGAAATTTACGACACAATAGCAAAGGAAAAGAAAAGTAAATAAAAATTTCACATTTGAAGCAGATTTTAATGGATCGAAACTAGAATGACGGGGATATTGATAAATCCACAATGAACAAAAAGAATTAATGAGTTTCACAATGTGGAACTCCATTTTTACATTAACATCATGGCACACCTCTTGCCTATCCTTGTGAATTTTTAGTTCACTTCAGGATGACGATTGTTCAAACTTCTATTGTAGTAGATCTTTTAGTCCCTTTGTCTTTTTTTAATCTCTCAGTCCCAGCAAATTTTGAAAAGACCAACCAATTAATAGAAAATTTATAAATCCATGACGATAGATAAATACCATACAACAGATATATTGAAAAATGAATTTTAAACCAGAAAATGGAATTACTTATTAAATTTCCATTTCTTTTAAAAATAAAGATAAAGAGACTCAGTCCCATACAGACCATGTAGGATCCCAATCACCACAAGATCCCAATCACCGCAGTCCCATAAACATCAGTGGTTATAGGCCTTACCTCTGCTAGACGGACATCATGAACTTCGGAACAAAGCATCAAGAGCCAGTAGGGATCATCACCACAAAGAGACTGCATGATGGTAGCCCAAGGTTCTACATGTATATGTAGGGACTGGGTCTCAGGAACATTGTGCTCATAAAGAAAATGTTCGTGAAGAAAATCAATTAGAAAGAAGGACAAATCAGTTAGAAGGATATAACTAACCAAAATCAGTTAGAAAGAATGATATATCTAACAAAACATAAATACCATGTCAACTAATACTAATTGAAAAAAAAAATTACTTTTCTAGTTTCTTCTCTGATTTACAGTCCTGTTCATTGCTACTTACTAAAAATTCGTTTACAGTTATTTAGACAGGTAGCATCTGATTTGCTTTCCACATTCACATCTTTAATAATTTTTTATTCTCTATCATTTCTTATATAATTCATTGAATGAGAAGTTTCTGATGATGCAGCATCAAACTCAATTTCCTACTTGACCATTAATGTTAAACCTTCACAGACGTACATGCGCATAGCACACACAGAAGCACACACGCGCAAACCCACACAGACGCATGCCATACCCATGGACACTTCAGTACAAAAACCCCTTATGTTTCAAGAATGTCAAAGTAGTTTTACAAAGTATTATGACATTTGTCAAACAAACACTCCCACTGGTTCTGGAAATTATAATGCATAAAAAAATAGCCACAATATTTTGTTGATTAATATTCTAGAATCTATAGCACAGAGGGATTACAGCATTTAAAATTGAAAATTCTTTTTCTTTTTCTTTTTCTGCATTGTTCTTATTCTGAATATTCTTCTTCTTTCTCTGAAAAAAACAAATCGCTGAAACATGTAAAGAACTCCATCAAGCAAAAGCCAGCAGCCCTAGATTTCATGCAGAAATCATTTTTAACAGCAACCATATCAACAATAAAACAGAAATACCGGGCTGATTGTAAACCACCATGATTAACAGCAATTCAAAATGTATATAAACAAATAAAACCACACGTATCTTTGGTCAATCCAATCAAAATCCTGCAAAAAGAAACACAAGTACATTTCTAAAATGAAAGGACGTCAAAAAACAAAAGAATGAGTATGCAAGAATTTATCCAAAGAGGGGTAAAGACAATAGATACATAGATTCATAGATAAATAGATAGATAGATAGAGAGATAGAGAGAGAGAGAAAGAGAAAGAGAGAGAGAGAGAGAGAGAGAAAGAGAGAGGAAAAAGAAAATAGAGAATAAAAATAAAAACCTGTTCTGGAAAACTCATGAGTCCACTCGGGACTCAGCTTAGTCATTGGGCTCAGAGTCCTGCAGAGCACAGACACCCCTGCACTTAAGTAACGGGGGTTTTGTATTACTCCTCCGAGTCACATTATAGTAACTTGGGCAAGTTGTAAGAGACTTTAGCAAGTCTATGCCAAACTCACTAAGTATGTCAGGACTCACCAAGTCGATGTACCTTCCAATTTACAAGGAAGAAAACCAAAATCCCTTTTTCGCTCAGGAGAACGTTAACTTTAATAAAATAAAATGTACAAGTACAAAAAATGATCTCCACCACAGGGGAGTAATATACAAAATTCACCCAAAGGGTGAAAGGGTACACAAAATTATACATCCAGGGCATCCAAAAGAGTCAAGGTGAAAACTGAGTGAGTCCCAGAATCAGATGGGTCCACCAACACCAGGACTTGGTGCACCTTCATTAACAAGGGTATCGGCGAGGGAATTGGCCTCACGCCAGGCGAGAGGCCAAAAAATTTTGAATGGCTTGCATATCTCACAAATCTTGCCGAAGATATAGGCAAGTCTCCAGGGGCGGGTTGCCTTTCCTGGCCCAAGAAATAAAGCTTTTAGAATCCCCTATGACCAAGGGGGCACTACATCAGCTGGGGTTGAGAGCCCTTAATCCCTCAAATTTCTACATGAGTTTATGATGGTCTACAGGAGTTTATGATGATATGCCCCTTAAATTGATCAGATGTTAGAAGAAAAACCTCAAATTTCTTGGATTCCACAGATTGAAATTCTCAAACAGATTCAAACTTGCAATTCCTTTTTTTGAAAATGCCAAAAACTTGTGATTTTTTTGTAACTCTAGAGTGATCTTGGTTGAAATTTTATACCTAAGGCTATTTTTAGTTCATCAAATTATAGGTTTATGTCTCACAAAAAACCACTCAAAATATCAAATTTGCTAGATTCAAAACACGGTTTACCAGAAATATTTGATCATTTTTTAAAAATTGAAACACAGTGTAAGCCAATAACATCATTTTCTTTTATTGTTTTCCATTTTGCATATATATTTATCGAAACCTTTTTTTCCTGATTTTCCCAATCTTTCAGGATTTTTAAGGGCAACTCATCCAGCTTGGAAAAAACTCCATGGCTTGGTAAGGACTCACCAAGCTAACTCACTCTGAGTGAGTCCAAGTTTTCTCACACTAATAAAAACAAAGGTGATATGGTGAAATACATGATTGGGAACAGTAAACTATATCAACACTAGCAGATGATTCTTTTTTTTCTTTTTTCTCTATTTGTGTTTTCTGAGGCAAACACTACCATATGAACGCATCACTATGCATAAGAAACCACTCCATCTAACTTAACTAACAGTGATAAAAAATGCATCCACGTTTCTTTTTATACTAATGGAAAGGCATACAACCAGAGCATTAATGACGAAAATAAACAATTAAGTATGGGCCATTGGATATCCTGGAAATGGCAAAACCCACAGTACCAAGGGAACATTTATGACCACAAAACACACTTACAGTTGAACAATACTAACCAAGCGTTAGATTGTTTGTGCATCACAATAAGCAGGCCAGGGCATGCCAGGCCAAACCAAAGGCAAAGAGCCCTAAATGTGTGACTTGGTTTTAGAAATATGTTTTTCTATTTGCAGATGGATCTATTTAAAAACCTATAGTGAAACTCATGATCTTTTGTACATTCTTATATTCCAATAATGGCCAGGCCACTTGTCGCATTACAATCTTATATTCCAATATTGGCAATAACAAATTTGAAGAAACCATTTAACAGGGAGAAGTTCACTTCTGCAAAACAATAATTACCCAAGGCATGCGGTTGGCACATGACTTGGCTATTTCTAGGAGTACAAAGTAGAACCTCCAATTGAGAAGCTTGGGAATTTTAGAAGCATCCAGAATCACAGGACCATTGATGAAGAATAACTTGAAATCACAAAATGCAGTAAAGCATAGCAAACACAACCATAACGAAAACATCAGATATTGGCATGGAAAACAATGGAAAAACCATGAATAAAAGGACTATAACTTTTATAGGCCAACAATACATTAGAATCCATTAAAATTAACCTATGAAGTTTCTAAAGCAATGTCTGCATAAGTCACCAACGACTGTAAAAATAATGTGAAAAATGTAGAACCTTTAAACCTTCCTGAATGGAAGGTCTAAGTAAGAATAATTGACCAGCACTGACAAAAGCAGAAGAGCTACTTAGGTAACTCCAAAACAACTTATGCAAAGATAACAACCACGAGAATCAGCTTTGATCCATCCGTTGGCAACATAAAGATCAGTTTATGTATCAACAAACTAATGGACGCGGGACATACCTAAGCCAGGAAAGACGAGAAAAGAAATAAAGAAAGAAGAGAGCTAGACAGAGAGAGACAAGAACCTAGCAAAATATAAAATACAAATCGACATAGCGAGCACATAAAACATGAGAGACGAAATTCATATGAACAAAGAGCCCTAAGAAAATAACCAAGCTCCAAAAAACGTATAAACAATGCCAGAGCATTGAACAATACGGCTAAAACCCTTCAGAGAAACTACCCTTCAAGAGAATATAAGGCATAATATTCATGCGTCCCCCCTTATCCTATTATTAAACCTAGATTGCTTTAATTCGAGACAAAAATAAAACATATTCTACCTAGGGTTCCCATGGGAAGACACAGCATCGACACTATATATCATTAAAACAACATCCTAAGTGGTCAACATAGATACATCATGAAATTTCATTCCATACATTTATTCTATAATCAGGTCCATTAAATGATCATAAGAAAAGATTTACAGAAGTCAGCATAGATGAATTTTTTAACAAAGAACACATAAATTAAAAACAGAACACGTGAAATTCACCTTAAAAAGATTAGAGAAGGGACAAGAAGATGCAGAAATCAAGATCACTGGTTGTGAAAAAGATCAGCCTCTCTTTCTCCCTCTCTATCTCTAAATTGCAGAAAAGAAAAAGATAAGGGCTTCGAAAACGAGTGGCCTTCCCTTCACATGGGTTTGTGAGTGCCTTTATGCCCCCAAATCCAAGCTAACCACACCGCAACTTAACCATAGTCAGTTCTAACCACAATTTCCGAATTTCCATTTCCGCCCTTATCTTTTCCTTAAATTACATAAACGCGCCCACCCTCGAAACTGGAGATAACATTAGACTACCCAGTCTATGTGTCGACCGACATACCTATCTAACCAAAGTCCTCTCTCTTTAAAATCTATGGAGGTGGATTTTTGAATCGAAAATTTAGGGAATTAAAAATCTCAATAGTGACAATTAGGCATTAAAAAATAAAATAAAATAAAATTATACGTATATATATAAAAATAAAAATAAAAAGTCTCTAATAGAGTTTTAACACCATCCATTTTAAATTTTGGTGAGTTACCATTTTAAAAATCCATCTATGGATGTTATATGTGTTAGGGGACGCTATTATAGAAGTGCGTCAACATATAGAGATAGGATATGTATATTCACATTTTACTATTTCATAGGACATTTTGTTGTAAAGGAGGGTGAATTAGGGGCAGAAAAGTTTATGAATTCCTTGTTGTTTATAGGCACGCATGAGCGATTTCTTGAAGCAATTTGCCGCTTTGTATAATATAATTGGTATGCATAAATTGAGCAAATTTGTCCTTTGAATATAGGAAAACAAAAAGGAGTTAAATTCGCTTCTAGGTTTTATGCATACAAACCAAAAGCCTAAAAGCCTACTATATGCATCGGAGTAGATAGAGTGAGAAAATCGGGTACAAAGAGAGAGCAAAAGGTTATCTCAAAGTGGGAAAAACGAACCCCATTATTGAAGTTTTGATGGCCTTTAGAAGTGACTGTTCATTATGGCATGTGACTGGTGGGAACCTAGAGGTGGCAACGAGTTGCGTATGGGTCGGGTCTGGTCGGATCCAAACCCAAACCCAAATAGATTTGGGCCTAGATTTTGGACCAGGACCCGACTCTACAGGTCTAAAAATTGGACCCATACCCATACCCGTCAGGTCTCGGGTCTACCCCGTCGGGTCTCGGGTCTACCCCATCGGGTCTCAAGTCCATTGTCAACCTCACTATAAGCTTCTTCGTTTTGTTTGCCTTTTTTTTTACTATCTTATGCTCATGTTATTGGTAATAAGGTCACGATCACCCGCTGTTAGATTTCAAGCCGTGAAATTTGTCGTTTAATAGTTAAAGATGACTACTAGTTCTAATTATATATGATCCTTAATACACCCAAATGAATAAGGCTTAAAGTAAAGTATTTTATCTCTAATAGTTTATGGGTACAGGTTTGGATCCAGTTGGACTCGGACCCATCTAGTCTTCAGGTCCAAGTTTTGGACCCGAACCCAACCCGTCGGGTCCAAATACTAAACCCATACTGACTCATGTCGAGTATACCCGGCTAGTCCCGAGTTGCGTCTGGGTCCACTGACACTGAAGAATTTGAGAGAGAGAGAGAGAGAGTAACTCTTTGAGAAAATAATTGTGCCCCACACAATTACTTGTGTTGGTTCTTTCATTGTATATATAATGGTAATACAATGGTGCAATATACACTTTCCTATTTTATTACATGCAATATATACTTTCCTATTTTATTACATGCAATATACACTTTCCTATCTTGTTACATTCTCCTCTCTAAAGGAAAGAGCAATATATTTTCCTATCTAATTTAAATTGTGTTTTTATTACTCCCCCTCAAACACGACTGAGAAACCATTTGAAGCTCGAGTTGGAAGCAAAGATCTTGAAAAACATCTCGTAGCAAAAGGCTTGGTGAAAATATCAGCTATTTAATTGCAGAAGGAAACAAATCGACTGATAAATAAACCAAGAGCAACATTTTCACATACAAAATGATATTCTAACTCAATGTACTTTGTCTAGGCGTGAAAAACATGATTAACTATCATATAGAAAGCACTAATATTTGTCACAAAATAGTGTTGGTGGCTGAGGAAGAGGTACCCCAATATCCCGAAGAATAAAAGAAAGTCATGTCAAGTAGTGGATGTCATAGATCAGTATTTCGCTTCAGCACTTGAACGAGCCACTATTCATCGTTTATTAGCACTCCAAGATATGCACTTGGCACCAAGATAAGTGCAAAAACCAGTGGTTGAACAACGAGTGTTTCAACACCCATCCTAGTCTGCATCAGAAAAAACTTATAACTCAAGGGAACTAGCAAATAAAATTCTTATACCACGGGATTGTGTACCACTGAGATAACGAAGTATCTGCTTCACTGCTTGAAAATATGCAATTGTAGGAGCATACATAAATTGACACACGGTATTGACACTATGGAAAAGGTCCGGCTGTGTTATGGTAATATATTGGAGTGCACCAACAATGCTCCAATAAAGGGATGGATCAAGAAATAGATCAAAAATCTCATGAATATTATTCTTCATTACCATTGGTGTTGAAATATTGATGCAAATTAGGATTGTTTTTATACAAAATCAACACCATAATTTGCAGAGAGATTTAGAGAATAAAATTAGCACCTTAATTCATAGAGAGATCTATAGATAATAAGCCTTTAAGAATCTTGCACAAGTAATTCCACGACAAACCCAGGGTATTAATTTCAAGCATAACGAAGAAATTTACAGGCCAAATTTGTGTCCTATAGAGCGACTACAAGATTTTAGTATTAAAATCAATCTCCCAAAATTTCATAATCAAGGGTGTTCATTGATTACAAATGGTGCTTCTTTGGAGCTAGACCCATTTCTAGTTAGGAATAATCCTCCCAAACTCGTATTCAACAATTACTCTTGGAACACAGTTGTAGGCAAATAGTCTTACATCAGTCTTGAAGAAATTGAAGAAAATGTATCGAGGCTCATGGTGGGACTTCATCACCAACTTTTGAGAAGGCCCCTAAAAGATTTGAGTTTGATGAGCTCGACATCGAGCTTCTCCTAACCTAGGGAGAATGATACAAAAAATATTAGGGTTATTTTAATTTTTTTTATTCTTTTATTTATTTTTCTTAAGAATAGGAAGTGAGTTGGAATAATTAAGGGGAGGAAGGATCTTGATACGTATTGTTAAGTGGGAGGATTTTGTGGAATAGATTAGGAATAATCAAAGATCATGTGAGAATGCGGGAGCTATTTTGGGGAAGTTGGTGAGATTTAGAGAGAAAATAGGGAGCTAACGTGTGAGGAGATATGGAGGAGATTTATGTGGAAGTTGGAGAGAGAAAGAGACAAGGGAAAATGATACGAAACGTTTAGAGAGATAAGAGAGTTTATTTATTGTGGGTTTTTTATTTGTTTATTTTTTTTGTTAAGTCAATTTAAAGAGAAGAAGTCCCTATTATAAAGAACATAGTGAATAAGTTTAGTAAAATTTGGTCTCTTGAAGAGATTATTTTTGGGGGTGGATTTCCTTGTAGACCTTGAGAGAGGGTATATTCTATCAACCCTTTTTTTTTTCTATTGTTATTATACCCATGTTATTTTCTTACTGCATCAAATATATTTGGCACCAAGCATTTGAGCACGATCATGAAGATCCCGAGCATATTTGCATTATGATAAAAAATTTTCACCTGAAAAATAAGATACTTCTATGCTAAGAAGTAGTGAAGAGATACAAGATCTTTCATTGCAAATTCCCTTTCAAGTTGGAAAATGAACAATTATAGAAGAACTGAATTATCACCAGTAACAATAATATCATCAACATAAAGGAGAATGAGAATAATACCTTGAATAATACGAGAAACAAGTAGAAATGAATCAGCTATGCTGCAATATATCCCCAATGATAATAAATAAGCATTAAATCGATCAAACTAGGCCCGTGGTGCTTGCTTAAGACCATACAAACCTCTTTTTAATTTGCAGACATGATTTGGATATTTTGAGCTTACAAATCCAAGAGGTTGTTCCATAAATACAAGTTCCTTAATAAAGCTATGCATGAAAGCATTTTTCACATCAAGCTATTTGATAGACCAATGATGCACAATAGCTATAGTGAGCACAATCCGAATATTAGCAAGCTTAATAATAAGACTGAATGTTTCAAAGAAATCAATTCAAGCAACCTGATTGTATCCTTTAGCAACTTGTCTAGCCTTAAGTCTCTTTAGGCTACCATCAGACTTTAATTTAGTCTTATGAACCCAAGGACAACTAGCAATATTCATACTTGGAAAACATAAAACTAGCTCCCAAGTTGAGTTAACATGTAAGGCTTCAATTTCTTCTTTCATTGCATGATGCCAACCTGGATGACCCAAAGTAGACAAAAGATTTTAGGTTCAAAGGTAGGATCACTTGATATTGCTGCCATGAATGGGAGAGTTCGAGGTCTTTGAGTGCCATCTTGAGATCTTGTGAATATGAGATGAGGAGAATGCTCAGAGGCAGGTAAAAAATTAGATTGGTTGGTTTCTTGCGTAACAACATTTTCATCACCATGATTGTGCGTTGCATCATCTTGGACATTTTGGATTGGTGTTGTTCTGATGACATCATCTTCTATAAGAGAAGTTGGAAAGTTATCATTGGTGATGGGCAAAGCAAGACTTGAGGAACGAAATATATCAAGGGTGTCTCGTATGAGTGGTGTATGTGAAGGTGATGAATCAGACGAGGAAAGAGTTTGTATGTCAGGCTTATAACATTCTGACCATTCTGCATAGGTGAACAGCTCCCCCTAAACCTGAACACTATCAAACAAAGAATTGGGGTTAGCATAAGGATAATATTTGGTCCGAATAGAACATGTCTAGAGATATAAACTCGCCCTATGGGTGGATGCAGACATCTGTAACCCTTATGCTGAATAATGTGACCCAAAAATACACATAGAAGAGAATGATGAGAGAATTTATCCATAGCATCGTCTCAAACGTATGAAAAACATCAACAACCAATTACCCCGAGTGAAGAATAGTCTGGTAGGCGGCCAAACAACAAAGAATATGGTGAATCCATTTGCAAATTGGTTGAAGGAATCTTGTTTATTACAAAGACTACGGTATGGAAAACTTCAACCCAAAATCGCTTAGGAATTCCTGTATGAAATATCATTGTAAGACCCAATTCCACAATATTTCTATGTTTCCTTTCAGCTATTCCATTTTGTTCAGGGGTTCCCGGACATGATATATGTTGCACAATTTCATTCTCAGTAAGATGAGCAAAGAATTCACCACCTCCATCATATTGAAAAATTCGAATTCGTTTCTCAAATCTCATTTTAACCATACAATGAAATTTCACAAGTGTAGAAAAATTCCGATGTTCTTTTCAAATGATATATCCAAGAAAAACGAGTGTAATCATCCACAAGCACCTTATAAAAGCAATAACTCTTATTAAATAAAACTAGATCCGGACCCCATAAATATGAATGAATCTTAAAAAGAGGTTTTGTAGTGGTCTTATTAGTACTACTAAACGGGAGTTTACAAATTTTTCCAATCTGACAACTAGCACAAATAGAATGAGATTTATTTTATTCATCAACATTAATCAATTGTTTAGATTCTAAGTAATGAATTACTTTATTTTGAGGATATCCGAGTTGTCGATGCCACAAATCTTCTGATGTTTTCTTATTTCAATTATAAAATAAATTTTTAACATCCTCAAGTGCATAAAGTAAACCATTTCTACTCTCGCTGGCTAGAGTTCTCCTTGTGCTTATTTCCTTAATCTGAAAACCATTTGATGAGAACTAAAAATATAAGGAAAATCTTTTATAAACTAGTTAACATATAGTAAATTCTTTTACATTTTTAACACCAAAAGAACATTAGAAATATTAAAATTTTCAAAGCCAACATCAATATTTGCATCACCAATATGTGAAATAGTCAATTGCTCACCATTGCCAACCGTTGTTGTATCTCTACCACTATAAGGGCGAAGGTTTTGCAGTTTACCTGGGTCTCCTGTCATATTAATTGAGGCACCAATGTTTGGGAACCATTCCAAGTTTTGGAAATTTTTGATAGTCACTATAGCAAGAGCTTGAGAAATGTCTTTTTCTAGGTACTTATGATTGAATCGGTGCCAACACTTTAATGCAGTATGTCCAAATTTTTCACAAATTTGACACTTTTCCTGGGGTATCTGAACTGATTGTTGTATCTGTGATCTTGTTGGAACTTTTGATTCACTTGTGGCATAGGAGTACCACCACTTTGTTGGTTTTATGAGGCACACTGCGTCCCCCATATTGTTTAGACATGTTTGAGCAAATATCCACACCCCTGAAAATTGAAAAACTGTTGACCACCATAGTTGTGTATGACTCTACCTTTTTAATTTCTAGTACCGTTGTTAGGTCCAAAATTTCTTTGTTGTCCAGTAA